>NW_028321881.1:35097954-35424318 GCF_036245765.1 Copidosoma floridanum
AGTTAGTTTTTATATAGGGATTTCAGTTATTTTTAGTAAATTTTGTAAGACTATCTGTTATGTAAAAAATTGAACATTAAAATTTTTAGCAATTATTGATTATTTTCTTTTTTTTTTTTTTAAATATTTTTATTAATAATATATTCAAGTCACAATTATTTTTCAATCGATTTAAAACACGTCAAACGCGCCTAACACTTTACTTTATATGAAAGTAATTTTTTATACATACAGTGCGACTGTGCATCTTTCTGCGCAATATTGATTTCTACGCTCTTTAAGAAAATCTGCTGAGATATTGATTTCTACGCACTAAGGAAATCAGTACAATGTATAGCACAAGTGCGACTAACTTCAAGGTCTATCCATGCAACAGATTCCGGAAACTCACTATTGTGTTAGGATAATATATATTTTGATGTATATATTAATAATCAATAATCAGGAATTTGTAAATATTGTATGCATAAATTTATATACATACTTTAAATGATACTCTACAGAGCTTTAAGACCCTAAGAACGAGTTGACTATACGTTGACACAGTAAATCGATAGTATCGATATCTTTGTAGCCAGTATGCGGCCAACTTAACGGTCTAGTCATGGCAAACTGAGAAAGGAGAAAGAAAAAGAGATTTTGGAAATTTTGTTTAACCATGCATCTCATTATCATGTTTTAATAGTTTTCCCACAAATATTATTGTTGAGAATCATAGTGGAACATACGAAATGTAATAGTGCATCAAAAAATTTTTATTAATATAATGATGAGTATTTTTTTTTATTTATTGAAAATTCGGTATTCGAATATAGAAGTAAATAGTGTACGCGGTAGCCACGGCATTGTCATCGTCAGCTTCTCAAACTCGCTTTCGTGGCGCTACTGCGCCACTTGATTTTTCTGTTTTACACAAACAGTCTGACATAAGTCCCTGAATTCATTTACGTATTCGTGTTTTAAGAACTAAGTGATCTAATTTTTGTCGATGATCAAACTTTTTTTAAGTAACACTGAGCACTTAATTATTTTTGTTAGTAACAAATGTAATAAATAATTACTTAAGAAATAAATACAATTGTTTAATGATTATTACTATAATTTGACTCTGCCTTTAATTTAAAACTCAAGATTGTATATTAAAGTCTCACGCTCCTTCACAGGTTGGGGGACCAGCAGACAGTTCAACTATTTGGTTGTTTACTAGTTAAGACAGATAAAAGGAAGTAAAGATTACATGTGCATTTAGGTGTTTGGAAATATTAAATAAATTTACGAAATCTTTCTTTTCTGATTTAATTGTGGATATTAATATTTTTTTTTTATCTTTCCTTACCATGTAATTACTGTTATTATTCTTGTTTCTTTTGTATATTCTTATTTTATGACTTGTTCATTGGATGCAATCTTGCTACGATTTTTTCGAATTGAATTTGTATTTTCTTTACCTTTATTTTGCCTTTATTACATTTATATCAATATTATTAAGAATATATCAGGCTACATGTAGTAAAATTCTAGAAGAGGCAAAATAAATGGACTAGTTCACACTAGATGAGCGGTGCACAGCTACTCGAAACAAATTGTTCAAGTTGCACACTTGTCACGATTTATTAAACAGTTCACCCTTAATGAGCGGTCGACAGCTACCAACTAAAACGATACGTGTAGAAATGAATCTTGCACGAAACTTGAGTCAAAACCTCTTTGTTTTACGTATTATGGGACCAGTATTTTCTGACTCTATGTTTTTAAGCTTAGTGGCTCACTTCGGTTGTCACTTGACACTTCCGAAAGCCACAAAGTACACTGTTAGCTTTGTGAGGGAACGACTGTCGTAAAGAATGACTCTTTGAAGAAATTTAAAATCTTATCATTGCAAAATCATCGTGCTAGTCATCATTTAACAAAAATCGAAGAACTCAATTCAAACTGAACCTAACTAATAAATAATAATAATGTTGATTAATAATAAAGTATTTTTATCTAAGTAACGAAGTGTGTTTTTGTCTTTTCGTTGTTGATAAGTTAGAATGCATATTAATATACAGGTGCATTGTCGTATGGATAAGTTACAACTAATGATATTTTGTTATTATTAAGCTTAATTTATTAAGTACTGCTGTGAACTTAACTTTTTTTGTATACGAACTCGAAAGTTTAATATCATTCATATCATTGATATTTAACAAGTGGTTTTAACAACTTATTACCCTGTCTCTAAGTTTGTATTTTTCTATAATTAGAACTGTGATTTATGGTAAAAAAAGCATTTTAAACTATTCAAAGCATATTTTTTTTACTAACTGTTTATTGAATTCATTACCAACAACTAATTAAATGCTCAGCATTAATTATTTGGAATGAAGCATTTAGTTACTGATAAACATTACCATTCGTTGTTAATACATGATGACGTAAATAGATCGCAATATCTATGTATCAATATATCCATGCTACATAACAATATAATGTATAGATTAAAAAACCTTATAAAAATGCATGGCTAAATTAAAACCCCTTATTCAATAATAAGCATAACATATTTATACTAAACAAGAACACCGAAGCACATTTCATCATTTTATTAAAAGGCTTAATTGCTTATTAACTTTTAATTAATCAAAGACTAGAAGACTAAAGAGTACTAGATTATCTATTTATTAGCACTCGTTCGTCAATTATTTTTTATAATATCTTAAAATGTACAAGACTTGGGCGTACCAGAATATTGCGTCAAAAGCTCAAAACAGACTGGATTGTTTCGTTTAAGGTGCTTATTTATTGATTGACATTACAATTTATTTAAGATAACAAGATTTAATTGTACTAGGTCATTTCATTAAAAGTGCTTGTTTATTAATTATTATTGTTATTATTATTATAACTATTTTTATTATAATTATAACTATTATAATTATTATACTAAATAAAATTCGACAAGGCCTGGGTTTATAAGAATATTTTGTTGAAGGTGCTTGATTATCATTAATCGACAATTTAATTTATTTAAGATGACAAGACTAGAATGACTCATTTATCCAACGCTATTATGTAATAAAAATGAAAACTACCACTTTATTACATTTAATTTTAGTTAAAGTTGCACAATTGTTAGTTAAAAATACTACTTGTTTATAACGAATACACTTAAGTTTACTAGGTTATTTGGTTAAAGGTGCTTGATCATTAATTATTATCATTATTAAGAAGGAAAAAAAAAATTTACAATGCTTGTGACTGTTCATCGAAGCTAAGTGAGAGTTATTAATTCCTACATGCCCCCCAAAAAATGAGGTTAAATTTCGTAATCTTCTTCCTTATTTAGGCTTAGCTCACTTTTTGTCTGGATCCCAAACATCCTCATGAAGCGTTTTAAACCTCTTACGGCCCTTTAGTAGTCCTCAAATATTCTCTACTGTCTACTAAGGATTTTTCTTGAGCCTCAACCACCCCCTTCAACCCTCTGCGCCATTTTTGTGAAATGTAACTAATACCTTATTAACCATCATTAATATTGAAACCTACCCACACACATATATATGTATACATATTATTTGACTTTTTCATTATTTTATTAGAAAACTTTGATGAGACATACATTTTTAGAATAAACAAATCGTGCGTATGTATATTATGTTAGTAGACAGTATTTTCTTGTGTTATATATATTAATAACAAGGTCAATGAGTATACGAACAACATTTCTGTTATTCTCACTCATACTTTTTTTTTTTTTAAACATCCTAGTGGCCTCTACCGATCTCATACATACTTAAGGATTTATTTTTTAACACATTTTTTTATATATACTTTCACACTGCCCAGAACAAAAAAAATGAGCTTCATACGTACAAATAATCAATAATTAAGTCATTTATATATTCAAAAGTAAGATCATGAATAAATTTTTATGCATTCTATTCTGATTTATACAAAAGTATAAGGTTAAAATTGTGCTAAGCTTTTTTAAGTAATATTGGTAATGAAATATTAAAAAAATCCCAATTTATTAACCTATGAATGAAATAACACAAATATATACATTCATTAAAAATAACATTTACTTATACAATAATACCAAACACGAAAGTATTACCCTATTAAGGAGTTTAGCTTACAGAATCAGTCAAGTAATTTGAATAGAATTTTTTGTACTGTCGCATATACACATGTTTATCAGGCTGTATAAAAAGTTTTTCCTACATTTGTCTGAGTCCATAAAATAGATAGAAATGATAGTAATAAAACTAAAATTATTTACGTCTATTTTTTTAAATACTAAATTTATGCTTAATAAGTAATTTTGATTATAGTTCTAATTTTCTTGTTATTTTAATTTTTCGTTATGACTCATGTGAATTAAACTTTTTTTTAACCTTTGCCAAGCAGGGTCTGAAAAAGAGACGAAAGCATAATAGATATACTAAGGGTGTTGCCAAAAAACTCCTACTAAGATTCAAATCCGTGAAGGAATCTAAACCAGTAAGAAGAGCAATCTAGTAAAGATTCTCATTCACACACCAAAAATGCTTCACGCATGCTTGCAGGTCTAAGTTAATCGACCGCTCTTTTGGCTTATCCTCTTTTTTTCCTCTATTTTTTTATTCCTTTTCTACGTATTCCCTTTACCTCTTTTCCCTAACTCTCCTACCCTACCTGTGATGGCCTCATGGCTGAGTATCGTTACAACTTCCACGAATAAAAATTAGTTATTTTATTAGTTATATTAGTTATAATATAGAATATAATAGTTAGCTAAATAGGTAATAAGTGCTTTAACTTGTTAAACATACAATGTCAGGTGATACTGAGGGCAATCTTCCAAATTAAAAACGCAACCCGTTTTTTGTATATTGACGTTTCATTGACTAGAGCGTTAACCATTTCAGGCTTTAATAATAAGTTCAACAATAATTAATTATAGGACTAGAAAATTACAAATATAAATTAAACCGTGTAGATGATCTTCATACAGACAGTAAAGAAAATTATTTAATGTATCGAGATTTGCTCGGACGCAAGTCAAACAAGCAAAACTGCGTACATTACACGAAGTTATAAATTTATAGCACATCACACATATTAACACGGGTCTTTGGCATCAATATAATAAAAATAATAAACATGGTCAGTAACATGTACAAAGGAAAAATTGTTTGTTAGTGTGACTCAATGGTACAGGCTCACTTTCTTGCTTATATTATTGTCATGCAACACAATCTGGAGCATTTCAGAAAATGATTATTTCTTATTATTTGGCTCTTTGTCTGAAATTTGTACATCATCTTATGTAAAAGTATGGTTGTTTAAAATTTGATGGTAAATTTAAGATTAAATAGTAGATAAACTAGGCTGATACGAGCACACGCTGAATCCAGCACACGTCCCCCTCCCTGCCCACGTGTACGAGCGTGCGCAGACAGCCACAACTCTACACGAAGCGCTAGAGGTCGTGCAGAGCTTCCTTCTCTCTGATTAGCTTGTAGAAGAGAGTGTTGTTTTACATGCATGGATGAGAGTCCCAACCATACGCTCATATCTGTGAGATATGACAAATAAGTGTTACCTTTCCCAGGTAATAAATGTACACATCTACATGTTCATCTACATACATAGATAAATACTTACGTACGATGCGTGTATGTGTATATTTCTATAAAGATTTTTAATTTAAAATAAAAAATGTACAAAAAGAGTGGGTAGGACAAGGAATGGATATCTATTTTTTTTGAAAATAATAGTAAAGCTTAAAACATTTACTTTCGTTTTTTAGGAAATTCATTTTGAATTACAATTTATAAAGTACAAATAACATTGTTCTTAAATATTTATATGTACAGCTCTTTATTATTATCACTTTCATCTTTCCATTCTGTATGTAAGTAGAACTTTTTCATGCGTTTGACATTTTGAAGAGTACACATGGTTTTGTAAGCTCCATTATGATGAGGGCAACTGGTAACCTGTTTTGGGAGCTCAAACAAAGGATAATCTGTCATATTAGTGACTTTAAGTCCAAATCTTTCAAGCCACTTTTGTTTTAGTTCTGCATTCACAAAAATTTTAGTGGTATGTTTAAGATTCTTTCATAGAATATTCTCAATCTTATGTGTACTTTATATTGCCTAAATTCCAGGCTAGTCCATAATAGTTACGTTTAAGATACGAATTTTGATCTTTATATTTCTGTGATAATTTACGCCAAGCAAAGAGTTCTTTAAAAAGATACATTTCTTCTTCAGCATCGTTCAGATAGAGTGGTAGAATAGCTAATTTTTTAAGCACGTAATCATTACCAGGCTTTTTAAAGCCTTGCACGTCTACGATGTATTCCATTTTATCCTTTTTTCTATATCAAAACCTTAAATTATTGTTTGAATCGTTCATAATTTTCTTATTTAGGAAATGATAATTTATTAGTTCAAAACTCTTCTATTAAATTTTTCAGCTAAAGTTTTTTATTTCTGTCATCATCGTCATCATCCTTGGTTGAAAGTTTTTGATACTTAACATTAGTAGTAAATTTGTTAATGGTTAACTTATGAGACATGTTGATCAACAAACATCTTTTGTAGCAAGTTCATTTTTTTATTTTAAAGAATTTTACAACAATTATGATCTTTTGATTTTTGCCTAGCTTTTTTTTCGTTTCATTTTTCAGCGTGTCTCTTCTCAAATTTTTTCTACTCTTCTTGCCTTTGCCTGTTCTCTCCTTTTTCTCTAGTCCAACTGCTCTAATCTTTTTCCATGGTGGTTAACAGATTAATAAAGTTTGTAGTGTCATGCATCGGGTTTTATAGCCTCACATAAGTTTTTTAACATCCTCACTCATGGGACTGTACTAAACGATACGATCATGTAAAATTAAGCGGTAAGCTGATGTATTATTAGGAAAATTGTCGTGAGATTCGAATTCTAATCGCACATCTACGGGAGTATTCTTTAACGACTTATTTTGTTTAGAACAGTCAAGGACAATTAAAGGTACAGCATATTCAAATTGATATTTGCTTAACAAAGGTGTACGATCTTTATAATAATATGAATTCTGAAAATTTGCATACATGTCATATAACAGTGCAAAATGATTGTTTGTTATATTGATATTAAGATCCTCATAAGGATCATATTGTGAATTTAAATACAGTTTTACATTTCTTATATTGCAATGATCAAACTGGCTAGCATTAATACCTCTCTGATTTTTACTATTTACCTAAAAGGCTAGTATAACATAGCGTGGCTTCTCCAACTGATTGGACGTTTTGACCATTCATATATATTTCGATGTAGTAGTTAAAAAAGAGAATTCGTAAAGTTTTCAAGTTTGATAGCTAATAGATACAAAGTTATTTTTTTGCAAATATAAAAGTAGACGAATTTTATGTGCATCGGACAGTACAACGTAAGGCATGAACCATTCTTGTTTTAATATTAATATCTTGAAGTCTTCCCAAGTTGCCACTTTATTAGATTTTGGAGCAAGAGTTTGACTTTATAAAACTGCATTCAAATCATTTCAAGATCTTGTGAGTATAAGTTCTTGGTTTACATTAACAACTATTTTACGATAGTCTTCAGCAAAACCAAAAATCATACCGAGAGGAATCAAAAGATCAAAGTAGCCATTATTATTTAGTTAATTAAGTTCATTCAAAGTACCAAGCCAACCAGCATTTTCAGTTAATACGTCTTGATCAGGATTGAGCGTTAGCCAGTTTTTAATGAGAGTTGTCGAAACTACATTTTTACACTTATCTATCTCTATATCGTTAATCTCATGTCTTATTCCTTTAAATCGATGAAAAATAGCATTGTTTACTAATTTAGTATTTGCAACTGTCGTAGTACCATCTGCTTTGAGTACCCTTTCATGAATATATAAAGAACTGCAGGATGGTAGAAGGTATAGGTCATGATGTTGAATTAATATACGAATTTCATCACTTTTATTATATGTTGATGATGGATATGGTTGATGAGTATGAATTTCATAGTACGTGATAGACTTATCAAACGCAATGGAGGACTGAAAACTTAAAATGTCATCCATCTTTAAGGTTAAAAATTTTAACGTTAGTTCACACCTTTTATTTTCAAGCAAAGACTTTTAAGAAAACTGTATGTTTTAATTTTTCAATTTTTGATGCTTCCGTTGTCCTTTTTGACGTCTTGACGATTTGAAAGCTTGACGTTGACTGAGAGCAGAAGTACATGTTAAGCTGTTAATATACGTTTTGAGATTATGAATGATACCCATTACGATGAAGGTTTAATGTGTAATCTTATCGAGATGACTTTTCCACGAAAATTGATTAAATTACCATCTTGATGAACTACGTGTTACAAGTGATCTATGACTCGACCGATGACAGGTTAGTAGATTATTTGTGATCGAACTTTAATAAATTTATATCCTGGCAGTACATCAGGAAAAAATTCATGAATTGTATGAACTTCTTTTTCCGTTTATATAAGCTCTACTAGTGATGCTGCACTCAACTTGTAATGCGTTAATCTTGAGAATGTGTAACGTTGCATTTTCTCGCCCTGCAATACGTAGAGTGTCCGAGCCAGGACGGTCCCGAAGCAACACTCAAATACACTAAAATTATCACCAATTTTTGCACTGAAAACGATGCAAATTGTACTGCACCTGAAACGCAAAAAATACCACCACTTGATGACGCTCGTAGCTCGGCCAACTCAGCTCGGCTCCTAGAGACTCTCATCTAAAGGACGTCCCGCCAGGGGTCGCCCGTCAGAAAGCAAGCTACTCTCCTAGGGAGAAACGAGGCCCACGACCTGAAAGAAAACGCTGTCTGGCAATGGCCTACAAATAACGACACCAAATGCGGATTTCTCAGATTATTAAGTTCATTTTACTCGTTATTACACTTACGCGAGCGTCTAGGCCCGGAAAATCTCGTCGGGATCCAGCACTACGCCACGGCATAAATTCCAACAATCACGCTCTGTATCACCCGCTCTCGCACTAATGATCTCTTTGAGGCACGATCCTAGGAGCCAGCTCCCGCGGCTCACCTTGGCTACTCGCGGCCGATACACACATACGCTCTTACGCACTACTTCTCGTGACAACACTACACGCTACTTTACCTTGGGGTTGACCATCTTACTCTCTTCTTCAGCGATTGAATCGGCTGGTGACCTTGACCTCGCAGTTGACAACTGCTGACGGTGGTGATAGCTCTTTAGTCGTCAGGTGCAAGGTCGGGTACGGCTGGCTGATCGTGATCACTGGCTTTCCTTGTTCTTCTCTCCTTATCTCTCGATTCTCTCTTTCTTAACTACCGAAATCGCGAGAAACTTGAGAGCTCTGGTTCGCTCGAATTCTACTATAGAAATGACGCGTTAGGCCCGCCAATTAATCCAGCCTCGCGCATTACCGCACTGTATCTTCGTACATAGGTATATCGACAGTCATACTAGCTACTCTTGCTCCTACACATATACTCCTGCTCATACACATACACTCAGACGCAGCACTGTTTACTACAATAGATGACGATACTTTTAGTACATGTTCACGGCATGGCAATTACAAGCATATATACATATATGGTGAGGTACTACAAATCCTTATTAACTTAGTACATGTGAGTGTTTTTGTACGCCACACAGTGGGATAAACTGATATTTTTCGTTTCAAAACTATGTAAACTTCTTTAGAAAATAAAATTTTTTTATCAAAATTTTCGGATCTTATAGGTATGATGACAAGGAATAACAGAAAATTAAGGAGATGTGTGAAAATGAGATCCTAACCTACAAATTTTGGATTATTTCAGAAATTTTTCAATTTAATTTTTTTTTTTTTTTTTTTTTAGAAGAGTAAGTGTTGTCGCTGGAAGTATTAAATAACTACTCAATGATATAAAAAAAAAAATAATCTTTATACTCATGTTGTATTTGGAAAATTTTTTCGTGTTTTGAAAATTCTTCCTTGTTCTCTATGTCCATTGTCCTAATTTTCGATTTCTCAGGAATATAAAGTAGCTTAATCGAATTGATGCCTTTAATAATTATAATCATAAAATAATAGAGAATCGATGAATTGCGATAATGTCATGGATGCTTTACTATTATTACGTGCTTGTTTCCCTCTTAATTAGACTCTGTTTTCGTGTCACTTATATCATCGTCGTTCTTCCTGTAAATGTTTATAATTTCATGATTGACATCTGTTTATAACTATCATGAATAATACTTTAACATGAAAATACTTTTCATCACTATTTTCGCTTATTTCTAACATAATTTCATTGTTCAATAACCTTGCAAGAATTAATTATATTATTTATTTTGATCAAATTCACATACTTATCAGTCTATCCCACCATTACGGGTATTAAAATTTATTAAACAGAGTCAATCTTAATTTTAAAATATTGCTTTAATACCATAGTAAAAAGACAAAACAGTCCATTTTTTACTTTACATTAGGTATTCAAAATACTAGCCATATAAGATGTACTAAGTGGCAACATTTTGTTGAAAAGTATTGATCGCTTTTGTAATCAAAGTGATCAAGAAAGTATCATATAATTTACTACTCTACAATTCAAAATGTTATTTTATACAAATGTAAGATATCATTGAAGTTTCTTGATGTTGTACACAAATGTTTAAAAGTATTTTTAAGAATCCGGTAAATGAATTGCAACTGTATTCTCGGTTGAAAACAAGATAAAATTGTTGAGTTTAAATTTAACAATTAGTACAATTGAATTTAACGTTTAATTAAAAAATAAAATAGTTGTTTTGCTTAGGGAATATAACAAGTTTAAGATACTGCACATAGAATTAAAAATTCATTATGTAATCCTTATTTTCGCCCAGCGTATAATACAACTGTAGTTAGAGTTTCCGATGTAATTACTACATTTACATGGAGAAATAGGATTTTATAAATTTTTAACAATGGTAATATAGAACATTATACCTGTAATAATTTTTGAAATCAATTACTTGTTGACTGTCTTTAATTTTATTCAATATTACATGAAATTCACAAGATTAAAAAGAACTTTGTAGAGACTATATAAGTGCTTTTACTTACTGTGATCGCGTGGATCCACTTAAGTCTTGAACGTTTTCATGATTCGCCTTTAGCCGTTGTCTTTGTTCAATGTACTCTGATAAAATGATAGGGTCTGTCATGTAAACTGCCCTGTTAAAAACGTCAGGAATTCTAAGATTTCTGCTTTTTTTTTGTGCGTGTGCAGTCCAATTTTTTTGCGATAATACTTGTGCCAGCTTTCACTACAATCTTCGGAAAAATATGCTAAAGGTACAGGAAACTTTTTCGCAATCTCACAACTGTGAGCAAGCAATTTGTGTAATGTGGGGCTCATTTTCGCCTAGGGGCAACATTCGTAATACTTTTTCTAAGTTTTAATACACAGTGTACTCATTTTGCTCAGAACTAGTGCGTGCTTGCTTTTAAATAATGATATTACGAGAAAAATGTTTTTCACCAGCATTTCATCTAGTTCAAGAACTTTAGCAAATTTTTCTGGTTTCACGAAGAGTTTTCGAGCGACGTTACCGTTTGTGGTGGTACCGTGCCCTTGAAGGACTTAGTCAACTCAAACCTTTAACTTTTCGTAAATTCTATTTCGTACAATTTGAGTTCGCTCATCTGCCTTTTCTAAAATAATATGGATATTACTATGCAAACTAATATAATTAGGTTACTGATTTGACACTTCATTTTTCTTAACAATTAAAAATATGAACTTTTTTGCAAGACGTAATAGCTATATTTGACAAAAGCCAACTTCGTTCGTGATCAATAATATTTTTATTTAAGAATACTTTTGATGTACAATTATATTTCTAAAGGAACATTGTAAATTTAAGTTGTCTAACACAGTTGTTCATTGAAATATCCAATAGCAATCAATTTCGGACTTCATATGGAAAACCCAATCGTATGTGCATGCTAACTCAATTACTCAAAACGATGGTATGTGTGTTTACATAAATATCTATGAGTAAATGATAGTTATTTACTTTTAAACAATTGGTCAAACTTGAAAGGTACAACCTTAAGAACACATTAAATGCAACTGAGTGACAAACGCGTCTAATTGTTTGGATTTTTATTTAAAATTGAGAATTGTATTGCGTCACTTAAAAATAGTAATGAATCCTGCTGTGTAAGGTCTAAAAAAGTAAAATTTTTTTTTTGAAATTTCCAGTGCGATAACGTGGCCTAATTATTATAATTACGTCTTGCAATTTTCATTAGAAAGTAATATCTTAGTTTTTATCAGAAAGAAAAAGATACACGTTAACTACAGTCACTGCATGTGCTACGGACTAGCGAAAAGAAGAGTTTTTCAATTTATATTTCACCTTTAATATTAGCATTAATCGTTCATGTTTGCAAAGGAAGTCTGTATGATATGTGGATAAGATTTTCAAAAGCTTTTATTTCAGCATGTAGAAAACCAAGGCCAAGCTCCATAAATGATTCATTAATGTGATGAAAATGGGTTGATACATCTTTATCGAATTGAGAGTTAGTGCAAAAGCAAATATTGCATCTACATGTAGCTTTGTTTCCGACAATTGCGTTAACACATTTTCCATCTAGTAATGTAACAAAAACTTTAAATAACACTTCTGCTTCTTGTCCATTATCTAACTGAAATGCATGTAGTGTAAGTGTGGATATTTCTAGGTTCAAACGATTATACTCTGTTAGTATAGACTCCAGCGTTTCCTTCTTTAATGCAATTTGTACTGGTCTACAGAATCTAAGACTCTGTGGAATCGGATTCTTTCAATAGTCCCTACGATAATTCCTAAATTTTGTGCTGATACAGCAGTTCTTATTGACCAAGCATCATAGTGTATTAAGGACGCCTGATGATTTGACGTTGCCCTCACTTAGAATAGAATAAAACATATATTCGAAGAGATTAAATGACAAAGTAATAAGGCAGATATTAAGAGACAAGTATAGTTTTGAAGACCCAAGAAATTTTTCGCGTATAAAATTTTTTGCATTGTTCACGCAAATATTATCGATTATATAAAATTTACTGCTTGTGTAGAAATATTTATATTCCCAACTGATATTAATCTAAATCAGGCCTTCTTTGAATCATGAAATTTTTTATGACACATTTTTCACTGTGCAAATGATACAAACGATGAACAGTAAATTTGCTTACCATTAGATCTACTTCGTAGTCAAACAATGAGCATACTAGAAACAAACAAAGATTGCAGAGGATTTTGATTAATAACATTTGAATCGGTATAGCCTTGCTATGGGTTACAATGACCAGCAGAGCTATCAAACCCAAGTGTCACAGTTAGCTTCAAGTGTTGGAAGTCCTGTTTGCTCTAAGAAGTTACTACTTCAGAACATAGTTGTTGCGCTATTTTATTTAAAATATTCTGGAGAGAAGCGTGAATTTTAACTTCTGTATGTGCATTATAGGGTAATACGAGGCAATTTTCCATCTTTTTCTGTGTCATAGAGTAAGAAGGGTGAATATTACATTTTCTGATACGCAAATCGCTGACTAGAGCTGCATACGACTTTTTACTAAAATCATGTTCGCAGTAAAACGCAAGAGTCAATTTAGGAGAATGCCTGTTTTCAGCAATTTCAGTACTTGGCTGTACAATATGATCTTCAACTTCCATCTCTTCTATATAGTAATCTATTCTACTCATTTTTCCATGAGTATTATTTTTAGCAAGGTGAATTTGGCATAACTCCACTGCTCATTTTAATAATTCGATATTATATTTAACATAATCTAACACTTCGTAGGCTTGCCTATATAAGGTGCTTGAACTGGCCTTTTCTGTTTCAATACGTGGTCGTCCTCCTTTAACAGTACTCTTCTTTGCTGTAGGGGGACGTCCTCTTAAAACTTTTTTGTCTACTTTTTTGGTTAGTTGGGTAGCTGAGCATTCTATTTGTAAGAGAAATTTCAAAGTTACTCTACAATTATTGACGTATACGAAGTGAAAGACAGTGATTATATATAGGTAAAAGTTAATATACCGACTTATTTACAGACTATTTCACTTCGGTATATGTTTATTAATAATCAATGTTTATGTTATTTACGTCAATAACAATATTAATTAAATGCAAATTAAGAGAACACAGTTTTAACTAAAACTCTTTATCGTAATATTATCTAATACTTACATTTATTTTTTCCTCACTATACGCATGTCATCGAAATAAAGTTGTGGGTGCTTAGTTTTTCTAATTGCCAGCTTCGCTTATAAACTCATTTCATTACGTGAAAATAGCTGTTCAATAAATCATTGGAATGAAGTAGTTGGTGGATCAAAAAATGTAAATGATGTACTGAATTTTCTCAAACTATTTATGAACATTTAAGTTTTATTCCATAGGCACGAGATGTTACCTTTCGTTATATGATTAAAAGTCGTTGCAATAAATTTTGTCCTGATTCATTTAATTTCTTAAAGCATTTTTATTGAGCATTAGCAGTTTTTTAAGTTAAAACACACATCAAACTGTTGATAAATAAAATTATTTATAGATCATTTAAGTTTTTAAAAAATACAATTTTTTTACAAGGGCTCAACATCGATATAAGGAGTTGGAAATTCAAAGTTATCAGTGATCCGTTGGGGGCGAAATGTCAGAAAATAAATAAATACAAGTAAAGTGTATTTAAATTTTCTTGCGTTGATTTATTAATGCGCAACGTTTCGCTGACAATATGCGTCAGCCTCATCAGGCACAGGTACACCTTTCCAAATTCACCGGAGGGCACTATTACATACTAACAAACCATCGATATAAGGAGTCTCAAGATATTTCGATGACATGCAGCTTTGACTTAAATCAACAAAAGTAAAAATTTTTTACATAAAAATAGTACATACTGCAGCTAATATTAAAGTAAGCTCAAACATTTTCAGTGCAAAGTCACAGAAAGTAAAATTCGTAATCACTAAAATTAAAATCTAAAAACACATTTAACAGCGATTCTGTTCAGCTCAAATTTTTTCTCATTTACAAAATATCGATGTGTAAGAAATACAAATGGAATTGAATAGGATATTATAATTTAGTCGTTAAACTGCAAATATTTAAAGTATACTCATATTTATTTAAGTTATATACGTTTCCGTAAGCCTAAATGTGCACGAGTGAGGTTATGACGAGACTAATTGTTATTACAATTAATGTTTTACCAGGATAACGTTATGGTGAAAGTTATTTTTTACTCATTATTGTAGCTCTATAACCTTTAGCACTAGGAAAATCAAAGAATAAATGTTCTTTTCTGAACTGAATAGACTGATAAAAATGTTCACTTGCTATGCAATAAATGTACATTGTTAAGTTTCCTACGATATTTTGAATAATTGTTGAACCTATCGGCAGCAACTGTATGATATGAGCACCAAAAAAATACTCGCCGATATTTCCTAATCACTCATATCCACGATAAAAACTCTTCTACTTAGCACACACATTACGTGACTGTTCTACGGGATTACTTCTTTTTTCTTACGTTTGATAAAACAAAACCTTTTGAGAGTTCTCAAAATCTATTTGGCACGTATCCTAAAATTCTGCCATAAGTATGTGTAATACAGACAGTAGACTAGAGTTTACAACAGTAAGCCCCGAACGCGTAAATTACGAGAATCACTAAAATAAGTTTGTTCGTAATGTGTGGACCGGATAAAGCAAGAATGGTAATGCACTTTGCTTGAGTTTAATACACTCACCTATTTTAGCGCCCGGTGTGATACGCAAATAAGTGTACCTCCATGTCAAGGCTCAGTAACTAAAGCTGTAAGCCATGTAACTGTGCCTTGTTTTATCTATCGCTGCATACAACAATAACATTAAAAAAAGACTAAAAAAGAATTTTTAAGATACGAAAAAAATTTCCAAACACCACATGAGTATATAGGTTAATTTTTTTTTTATATCATTGAATGGTTTTTTATTACTTCCAGCCACAACACTTACACTTCTGTGAACTTTCTAAAGAAAATAACTGTTTTTTTGGAATTATGCTTGATTTTGACAAAAAAGTCACTTTTTAGATGCAATTTAGATACCTCATTGAAAAAAATGAAGAATGTATGTAAAATAAATATAAAGATATAATAGCAGCTTTCTAAAATTTATATTTCAACAGAAAAAAAAAAAGAAAAAATTAAATTGAAAAAATTCTGAAACAATCCAAAATTTGTAGGTCAGGATTTAGTTTTTAAAATTTCTCCTTAATTATTTGTTATTTCTTGTTATCATACCTTACGTTGAACATGAAATACACAGACCCAGACTTTTATTAGCTTCTTGTAAATAAAAATAGATTCCACCTTGATGACGCGTTTCTGTGCTTAATGCTATAGAGTCAGAGAAAAATGACTCCGTCATAAATGGATTTAGGTAAGTCAGAGTCTTGAGTTGAATTATCTTGTAGTAATCGTTAAAAAAAACCTAGTAGTCACTCTATAGAATCTTTTGGTCTAAAATCAATAGTATGACTACACATAACAACACTACAAAGCGTATTATTATTTGGCTTGATACTGATATTTGTATCTTTTGGTTGTAACACATTGACTAAAAATGACTGAATATCCTCAATTTCATAACGGCCAGTTGAAATAACTACCACTTGATAACCCACGTGAAATTCATTGTTATTTACGTTAATATTAGAAATTGAATTAAACGTTAGGAGTTCTACTAAACCAAGAACATATTTCTGTTTTAGGGATAATTCAATAGGTGGAGAATATTGCGCCTTTAGAGTAAAAAAAGTACCAGACAAGCTAAGTGTAAATATTTCTTTCATGACCGTCAATGTAAAACTGAATTTTTTTTTACTGTTTTAAGTGCTTATATATGTTTTGACAAAAACTTTAGGCACAAATAACCGCAGATGTAGGAATTAAATTTTTAATACCGTTTGTGATTATACTGAACTGTAATCAACACCCCAATACAACATTAAATCAATAGGTGGCTGCAAATCTCTAAAACTGTCATAATAAACAACATTCTGGCTATATTTTCAATACGCCACCCAGTGAGTTCCAGGTCTATTCTTGTCGTCAGGGTTTACAATAGCAGTTTCAGCCTGAAGCCTTAAATCTTTGCCAAGCTTACTCAGTTAAAATTTTATCTACTTTTTTTCTAGTCATAAGATTGTATCGATTTTTTAAATAACTATATTATGCTCTTGGCACGCCGCATCCAGAGGATTTACTCCAAGATCATCTCTAGCGAGGCTTTCCGTAAGTTAAGTACTTAAACCACAGTACACCTTGGACCACAGTACTGATAACCTGGCAAATGAATTCCTAGAGGTAAAGAATTTATGATTTTATTAACAAGACCATATCCTCGCTTTTAATGTATGATCACTTCACTTTGAAGGTTGGACTGTGACTAAGTATTACGAAAAAAATATGTATTCTTGTAGTCATCAGATCAGTTGCAATGTAGCCATAGTATAACATAAAAATGCAAGAGTATAAAGTGCAGTATTATTTTATCTCATAGTTCAGTTGTAACTATAACGTTATACAGCACAGAAATAAAATTTAAAGAACAGTCTGTAACATTGCAAGTTCCGAATTTTGATGCTATTGTAAAACAAGAAAAGCGTGTAAATCGACATGGTGAGCTCCTTTCAGATAGTAGTCATGCTGTATTTTGAGGTCCAAGTAACTGTCGTAAAACCGATAGCTTATTAGCATTAATAGTACATCCTAATGGACTGAATAAGTTTTTAAAAGAGCTATTAGAACCTATAGATGGTGTGAAGTACTTACCTTTCAGTGAACGCAAAGCAGTAGTCTCACCAAAGGATGCCTTACCAAATTCTATTATGATGTCCGATGATATAGCTTGTGAAAAACAAGATAATGTAAGAGCCTCTTTCTACATAGGAATATATAAAAATGTAGACTGTTTCTATATTTGTCAGTCATATGTTTGAGTACCAAAACATCTTGTGAGATACAACGTAAATTTTTTAGCTTTATTTCGTCAGGACGAAGTTAATTTGAGACATGTGTATAATGATCATGTAAATTCAGATATGCCATGTATTAAATTTGAAGATTTATGCTCTAGCTGTTGGAATTACAATCGAGATGTATTTGTTGTTATAAACAAGGATGTACAGATAAAAAATGGTCGATATAGAAAAGGTTCTGACAATTTTGCTTTAAATATAAGAGATACTTAGCAAAAATTTGTAGTCCAACGAAAAGCATTAAAGCATAAACATGTATGAAGGTAAAAAAGACGTTCTAACTAAATTAGTAGAGGCAAGAGAAGCCGTCAAAAAAAGTACAGACAGTTAAAGTTTGAAAAAGATGAAGTTGAAAAAGTCCTAAGCAAAACTTTTAAACCAATAACAGATCCTTTACAGAAAATTGTTACTATGACCAAGAAAAATGAAAGAAGTTCATCTGTAATCCATAACTACTTAAATAACGATAACAATAAAAATGTTACGAAAGCAAAAACTATAGAACTACTTAACGATGATAATAGCACGATGTTCAAGTCTGCTGTCAGTGAAAGTGATAATAATATGAATGAAGATACTGACAAAATTAATAAAACTATTCAATTTATGACTAATAATGTTGAAATCAATGAAAACTTATCAAGGAACTCATGTTTGCAAATGCTCAATAATGATTAAAAAAAGTTATTGGATTTGATACCTGGGGCACGAAAAAAAAAGAACATATAACCCTTGGAATTTACAAACATATTTTAATAATAATTGAATTACAATGGACAAACTCGAATTTTCAATGACTGATGAATTAATAGAGATAATAATAAAAAAAGCACTCTAATACAAATTTTACAAGTGAAGAGGATATGCAAAAATATCATATGCTTTTAAAAATTTCAAGTGTTCATAGAAGAGGATTTGATAAAAATAAACCTTTTAGGCAACGTAATAGTCATAAATTTAATAAAATTATTGCTCTTATGTTTGATGGCGTTCCAAGTAAAACCGGAGGATCATTATTACCACAATATAAAATTGCCCAAAAAACGCAGCATGTAGATTACGTGCACTGGGATAATTCCAACGAACTTGTGGATCGTTTAGTATTACTCACAGCTGAAAGATCGGTCATGACAAAGAAATAATATCAATTATTAAAGAGCTCCTCGTCGAAAAATTGACATGCGTAGCTAAGATGAGACTTGGCAAGCGGACCTTGTCAAGATGCAGCCTTACGCTAGTAAAAACAAGGGTTATAGGTATATTCGTACTATAATAGATGTTTTTTCAAAGTATGTATGGGCTGTACCAATAAAAAAAAAAACAGGTGAAATAATTTCAACAGCAATGCAGTCTATATTAAAGGACGGAAGGGTGCCAGTAAGCTTGTAAACTGACCACAGCAAGAAATTCTACAATTTTGAGTTTCAAAATCTAATGCAAAATGAACTTATACTTAACCTACAGCAACCTCAAAGCATCTATATACGAACGATTCAATCGTACTTTAAAAGACCTTATGTGAAAACAATTAAGCTTACAAGGCGATTTCAAATGGATTTATCTTTTACAAACGTTGATTGAATTATATAATAATAGAAAACATTAAGCAATTAGTATAAAATCAAAAAATGTTACTGCTGAAAACGAAATTCAATTCCTGACAAAATTAAAAAAAAGATGCAAACGTAGCAGCAAACCAAAACCAAAATTTAAAGTTGGTGATAAAGTACGCGTGAGCCAAATAAAAGAAGTATTTAGAAAAGGCTTTACTCCTAATTGGTCAACAGAATTATTTACAATCACTTATGTGGCAGAAACAAGTCTAACTACGTATCGTCTCAAAGATTATCGAGATCAACCTATCTCTGGAAGTTTTTATGAGCAAAAACTGCAAAAAACAAAAAATCTTGATATTTACCTGGTGGAAAAAGTTCTTCGAAGACGTGGACAGCAAGTTTTCGTAAAGTGATTGGGTTTGAACAACACTTACAGTAGTTGAATTAATAAGCGTAAATTATGAAAAAATATTTTTTCCATTTTCCATACTAGGTAAAAAAACATTATTTATATAATTAATCAAACAAATTGTTAAAATAAAACTTTTACAATTTTTGAAAAATATGTTAAGGAAATTTGATTTTATGTGATGTATCAAATTAAATATTTTTTTAGAAAAAAATCATTCTAACTGTAGCAGGAAGTGTGTTCGAGAAATAAAAACTATGAATCTAAAAGAATTTGTCATTTTATTTACTTATTTTTAATTAAAAGAAAATACAATATATTTTTTATTGTACATTAAAAATAATGTAAACTTATAAACAGTATCCAGCATTTTGTTATAAGAGTCATTATTATCATACAGAGCTATGCATATTTTAAACGATAAAAAGATTTAAAAATCATTAGCCAACTCAGCTACTACTGTTGGCCCAAATCTAGTGTTGACCTTCTTCAGTTTCGTCACCATATATTTCTTATGTGGAATCATGTCAGAGATCTTTTTCTTTGGCAGAAAAGCTTTGTTAGCAATCTTATTGAGTTGTGCAAGATCTATCTGTAACAATTTTTTTGGATGATTTTCATTTTAGCTGTTCAAAATTTTTTTTTCTTTCTTTTTTTCTAAGAAAAAAATTAAAAAAGAATCATGCTTACCTGTGAGAAGTCTAGGCTTTTGATTTGGTGTAATATTGTCAGAAATGATTACTGATGGTGATAGAGGCTCCTGTTGTCTTTTTAGTCAAGTCCTATTTGAACCTCTGGCTGGTAGTATAATGATATCTGCTGACTGTGACACTTCCTCATATGAAGCTGTCCCCTTTACTGTGGCTTGTCCCTTCACTGCAACTTCTCCCTCTATTTTGGATGGCTTAAGATGAGCAGTCTTCTCTCTTCCTGTTTCTGTATTCTGATTTGCTGTTTCAGTTCTAACTTCTTTATTTTCGATCAGATTAGCTGTTTTTCCTTCTTCTAGCGTTTTACTTGGTTTACTAATTCCCTCTCCACTATGCTGTCATGACCCCATGTAGGGTATCTCTAGAACCATATTAAAAATAGCGTTTGTCATCATGCGCACTAAGCGCAATTTTTGCTTCTTTTTCAGTAAAGAACTGATGTTGTCATGACCTGATACTTTTTTGCTCTCGAGTCATACTAGTATTTTTGCATGAGCCCTTGATGTAATCATCAAAGTTTATCACAGCATTTACTACTGAGCTCTTGACATCCTTGGCTTCCTCCAATGGCTTTTGATTTTGAATCCTTACACTATACATTTTGCTTTTCAATCCTATGAATTTCAACATGACTTTTCCATTGCACTCATCCTTCATAAGGCCAACAACTTTTTTATTACTACGAGGCATTATTGATAAGATAGTCCCATGTGTGAAATTCTATGATATTTTCACGCATCAAATGAAAGATATTGTAATTTGATATTTCATACAGAAGACTGTCAGTGTCTGTGTATAAAAGTTTGCATTGATATGCCATTTGACTTTTTATAAAGTCATAATGAAATTGACATACAAGTGTCTTAGATAGGTCCAAGACACTCAATCTAACACATATTGGCTTCTTGATGCTGATTTCGGTGCGTAATAATTGTATAGCCACCAACTACTCATAAAATATGGCACAGCTGTGGAAATTTGGTCAAGCGATATAATTCTCAGCACCGTAACGACCTTTCTATTTATTACTAAGCTTGACATCAATACGTTTGCGCTCATTCTCCATCATTTTTCCATACACAGCATTATTAAATAATTTACACAACATTTTTTCACAGTCATTTGTATCATTTTTACACTTTTCACTGTTAAAGTCTATATATTCCTTTAACCACGGACTTTGATTGAACTGTAAAACTTTACAAACTTTTTTTATGCGAAGACCATGGCTAATGGCTTGTTTTAGCACGCAATAGTAGATCACATATGATTGTTTATCGTATAATGTAGTCATCAATTTTTTTTGCTTGGACGCTGGAGGTGCGATGTGCTCAGCACAAAAAGGTAGATCCTTATAGGCATCGTGAAGAGTCTTAGGATAGTTAAGGTCTACTTCAAGTATGTAACCTATTTCTCCATCATCTGCCACGTTCAAAATACCAACTAGACTAACATTTTGAATTTATTTAAAGCCTCAATAAGGCAATGGTTTGGTCATAGCCTATCCATACAAATTAATAACATCATAATACATCAAATACTTATCACTTTTATTAGCTTTATAGCCTTCTTTCATGTACGAATTGTTGGCCTTGGCATACCAATTGCAACATTGGCTTATACCACCATGAATTCCACGCTTGATGAACATAAGTCAGTCAACAGTTCCAATTTTACCTGTAGTTATAATTTTATTTATAAAAATTATATATGTGTAACGATCTTAATACTTTGCACATATTACTCACATTCGTAAGTTTCAACATCGCGTCCCATGTTAGACCAGGCGTTGTATAATAATGAGCTGGATCCAAATAATATGCCTTAAGACAATTATATCTAAGGCTTTCAAATATTTGAACTAGTAACAATACATCTGTCTATAAATATAAATCGAAATACTGCCCAAGTGTTTGTATGTGAAAAATATTCCAAATATTTATAGCATATTCAAATTCTTCATCACTGATATGGGCTTCGACTAAGCTGCTGTTAAAACTTTCTTTTGATGGAGGCCTACGTTCCTTAAGTTTTTCAAAAGAAGATATATAATCATAAGGGTACACACCTTTTTTTTAAATAAATTTGTTTGATCGGTAGTGTAATGATCATCATTTAAAAATACTGTTTCCAATATTTTGAATTCTTTTAAATAAGATGACAATTTATTAAGAAATGAAGCCAAACTTAAAGAAATTAATAAATTGTTTTCTGACATCAGTCCCTTCCACATATTCTGTAAATAAGATGTATTTTTCTTTCGTTTAAGGTAGAAGCTGGATTTTTTACGAGAAGCATGTAACAAGTTCTTTTACAAACAAATGCAAATTATATCCACTCAAGTTGTGAAAAATTGAGTATCATTCTCGAGTCTTGAAAATTAAGATTGCATTCGTTATGAGTGGGACGACGGTATCTAAAATAAAAAAATTTTATACGCTTCATGATATAATATATTTAAAAAATTACACTTACTTTCCAGTGAGATGACAGTGATCTCTAACTCTTATATTATCTTAGCTGAATGGTTGGTTACATCTGTAACACAAAAAAGCTTCATTATATTTAAATTGTTCTTTAAGTGTCAAATTTGTCATTGCTATAGGGTTTTAGTATAATTCTACTAGTTGTAGAGCAAAAAGATAAAAAGAACAAACAAACTGCTCTCCGTAGGTTCTAGCAAACACTTAGAGTTTGCATGTACAACGAAAGATACTATGTTTTTATACGTAAAATTTTTAAATTATTTTATATCATCTTTCTGATTTCTATTGGGCAGAATAATTTTACACTTATTTAAAATTTTGCAATCGACTTTATGCTTTTCTAAGTTTTGTTTTGACGAAAAATAGTGAAAGCAACGATCACATATATGAACTGCATGTCTATGTTTAGATAATTGTTAACATACAAAGTGGGATGAATTTTTATCAAAACGTAATGATATTTGTATCCTTTGTTTAAATGATTATTACTTTTATTTATATTATCATCTTCTTTATGATCTCAGAGAAGCTTTTGAGAAGTAAAAGATTCACATGGACTTTTTTTTAATTTATTGTTAAGTGACTGGGAAAAACATTGTATACATCATTCCTCTTTTTTAAAAAATATAAATTTACCGATACTTTGTTTTGGTTTTCGAATTTTTTAATTTGCTATGGGTTAACAGTAATATTAATTCCATCAAAGTTTAACTCGTTTTCGTACTGAACATAGTTCAAGACCCGATTTGGATTTCTTTTTATTGGATGTATTGCTGACAGAATAGCCCATTTAAGACACTGAACGACTCTGTTCACTACATTTACACGAGCATTTTTGTTTTTTATGTAACCTGGCAAATCTATAAAAAAACTACCATTTAGGATCATATAGGATTCAGCTTATTATTATTTACAACCAAATTTAAAATTAAGAGCAAAGATCAGCCTAATCCTTTGTCACTTAAATCATTTATTTTTGCTTCTATTGGATGTTGTACATTCACATGAAACCCCTCATTCAAGTCTGTTATCTGGAATACAGCTTGTGATTTTGTATTAAAGTATTTTAAATCTACATTTTTAAAATTATCTTTAACTATTATGTATTTAGCTGCCAATACTGTATTTACTTTTAGCGCTTCAAATTCACTAAGAGATCGATGGATCCGTTTTACAAACTGATGTTAAGCGTGTTTTGAAAACTTTTTCAGATCTAGGTGTTTTAAATTTACGATCAAAGCTGTCGTAATGCGTTTTTCAAATGCACTATTAACGTCATTTAAATTTACTGATCCATCATTATGAAGGATGGGAGCTGCTGTCGCTTCTGTCATACCTCCATCTTGAATGCTTGTTGTAGGGCCCGTTTCTGTCACACCTTTACCTTGGACGCTTATTGCAAGGCCTGCTTCGTGTGTACTTTTTGGTATAATAATTGCAGGCTCATTTTTGAGTGCCTTGACGGCTGCTGTCACTTCTTCCTTACTGTCTGCCACTAAAACTTGAGGTTTATCTATAAATATTCTCTCCACCTCTACTATTTCCAAATGGTCATAAAGAATTAGTACGGTAGTTTTGAGTAAAGCCACAGCTGCCTGAAATTTTTATTTTTCAGAGATTATTAACTTGCAACTCTTACTAAAAGTATCAGCATCCTTTAATATTATAAGACTACAATCTAACAGTCTTTGAATTTAAGCAGCATTGACTTTATTTTCAACAACTTGTTGGTATGATTGTCACAGGCAGGTAGCCGAATCCTTAAAATGCTGTACAGTAGCCATGACTTCTTGCAGGAGGAAGCTTAGTAATCAAGTCACTGAGTTAAAATAAACTGCTCTGTCAACGTAAGCTCCTTTCAATACCTTCGGAGTTTAGCAAAAAGCATATTTAAATAGAGATGTGTAAATGTATGTGCGTATGCGTGTGTGTAAATGAAAAAAAGAGATGACTAAGGGTGGTGGTAAATACCTTACAAGGAGTTAGTATTACAGGTATAATAATATTATAGATATTAAAAAGGTAGTAACATCAAACAAAAAGTTAATTAATAAATGCGGTAAGCTTTAGAAGAAGAGAAACAATGTTTGTAAGAAATTTTTTTGTCTAACAAGGAGTTTAACATTATGTTAAAATAAAAGACTTGATATTAAAAAAAATTATATAATATTTATTACATTTAATAATACAGTATTCTTACACATGCTTACATTGTCCTAACAAAATTACAAATATAATGTTCATTATTTAACTATAACCTTTTTTTAACATTAAAATTTTTTTTATCATTTTCAAGAGTTTTTTTTTCTTTTTTTCTCTTTTAATTCCATCGCTTTTTTTTTAGCTGGGCAGCTTGACACTTCTCTATTTATTCTAATTTGTTTCAATTATTTTTGATTATTTTAAACCGTATCTTCATCATTTTTATGATTTTTCGTGCCCTTACTTTTAACTCCTGCTGCTTGAGCAAGATTTGGACTCTCATATCCAGTTTTTTTTAATCATTTTCTGTCCACTTCTCAATATTCTCTTGCAGCGGTCGAATTGACGATGGTGACTGCTGCTGCTGCTGCTGCTGATGTGATAATGTTGGTGGTTGTGTTGGTGATAATGGTAGTGGCAGTGATTCTTCAAATGGTGATGGTGGTGTTGGAGCGGGTGGTAATGATGGTGTTGATGGAGAAGGTGGCAGTAGTTGCTTGTACAGCTCCATCCACTCGCTCCATGATTAGGAGATGGTAGTGGTATATAACTTACTTCGTTTTCTTCTATTGTAGGTTGTATTACAAGGTCATCTTCTTCTTTTATTGCTGGCACTTTTAATTTTTCTTCTGATTGTGTTTTATTTTGATGAGGTAATTCGTCGTCTTCGTCTTCATTAAAGAGCCACCATAGAAGACCATCTGATTGAATTGGTGAAAATGGTGGTGGCAGCGGAAAAAAATTTTCGCACCCTTTAAATAATACTGGCATCTGCTTTGTAAAAAAATTTTTGAGTTTAAAAATGATGTTGTTTAATGAGCAAGTAAAATTGGAAAAACTAAAAAATATTAAAAGATACCTTTTTTTTATCTTTTTTGTTCCTTTTTCTTCTGCTGATCGATTTATAGACTTGATGTTGAATTTTGTCCTAAATGATAAGTCGATGTTGTCTTAACTATCGTAATGCTGTAAAAAAAAAAAAAAAAGGAATACGCTAATAAACTCTGCATTATGTATTATTTGAAAAACAAAAATACTTTTTTCCTATCTAAGAAACGGTTGAAATTTAAAGTAGAAAGAGAAAATAAAAGCAGTCATTGTAATACAGATAACTTACCTTTGCTGCTGCTGGATAGGTTTCATGGGATACTTTAGTCCTTGTAACCTCATGGCACACTGCTTGCTACTGCTTATTGTCGTAGCTATTTCCTTTCTAATGCTGATGCAAGTATAAGAGTTGTATCGAGCTAAAACAAAAAAAAATAGTTTAAGTTTGCAAAATAAACAAATAAATTTAAAGGGAGAGTAAATAAAACATATGTAGTAGATGTAATGAATTACGTAAAAGGAAAAGTTATTTTTACAATGAGAATAAAAACAAATAAACGGTGAATGTGCCAGAAAAACATTCTCACTTAGAAAAATTTTTTTAGAAATACAGTTTAAGTTAAGCGCGTTTAAAAAAAAGTAGAAAGCAGTTGGTATCAAAGGTATGTAGATGAATATAATAAACTGTAAGAAAAAAATATTTTTAGTTTGAAAAAAAGATAATTTTAGTAGCTACAGTAAAATGTGTTGGGAAAAAAAATTTTCACTACGAAAAGCTTTAGTCAAGCGAGTATGAAAAAAAGTAGAAATAATTTCAGAAGTAAAGATTTATTTAACTTTGTAAGAGAAAAATATTTTAAGATTTGAAAATCAAAGCACTCTCACCTTTGTTGCATTAAATCGCGTTTAAAAAAAGTAAAAATAATTTATGAAAGGCAGCTTCTATCAAACGTATGTATATGGATATAATAAACTGTGAGAAAAAAATATTTTTAGTTTGAAAAAAGATAATTCTAGTAGCTTAAGTAAAATATGTCAGAAAAAAATCATGAAAAATATTTTTTTTACAAAAAGTTTTTCAGGAAGATAGTTTTAGTCAAGCGAGTTTGGAAAAAAGTAGAAACAACTTTAGAAATACAGATTCAGCGTACTATGTAAGGGAAAAAAGAAAAAGATTTTATTATTTTAAAACCGAGGCACTGTTACTTTTGCTGCGTCAAACTTATGGAATACTTACATGCTGTTTCCTTCACTGCTGCTTCTGTTTCAACTACCGTTGATATTCCTTTTTCTTCTGAAAGTGAGCTCCTTGTAAGCTGTTTTTCTCTTTCAGACTTGTTGCTTCCTTATATGCTGTTGTAGGAGTGTACAAATTTATTTTGCCACTCAAAAAAAAATCAAGTGCATGACTAACTTGCGTACAAACACATGCTTGTATTAGGAGGGGAGCGATGTATTTCGGATGTGCAATTTCCTATACTCATAAATTTTAACACAGTGATGGTCCAATGGCTGCAAAACGCAGTTTTTTCCTACTCATGAATTATTCCATTTATAATGCTGTTTGAAGAAGAGTGATGAAGAGTGATGGATACGTTTATAATTGTATCTTTTTCTAAAACAATTTTCCCTTACTTATAGATTTCTGCTTAATGATGGTCCAATAGATGCAAGACGCAGTTTTAACCTCATAATAAATTTTTATATGTATAATGCTTTTTGCATTTTAAGAAGAGATATAGTAGCAGACATAATGTAACGTTTTGTAATACAACAATTTTTCAGCGTAGCTGTTTGACTGCCTATTTAAATGAGGTGTCAGTCGCTTAAAAATTTATTCATTCGTTGACATGGATTCTCGTCGAGTATCGTTTACACCGACAGAGCGTTTGGAAATGGAAGTTTGCAAGCAGTTGTTTAAGTCTTCACCAATCACAAACTCTCAGGATGCAGGACAAGTCGTCTGTTTTGTGGATTAGTAGAAACAGTTGAGTTTGTCAGACGCGTTAATATTTTGTTATAAGCTATATTCAGACTGTGAAAAAAAGTTAGTTAAAAATTTGTGTGTGCACTCTCGTTCACTTTTGTTTTGAGACGTTCAAGCTGACGTATCTGTCTCTGCTACCCCACAAAAAAGTTCGACTGTTGTAACCTTTACATTTCATCGATCTTCTGGTTGCCCACGGCACCTCAAAACGTCTATTCCTAGACGTAACATTTCGTGTTGACGAGAACGCGGATCTGCCTGGCCAGCAATCCCTTAATTTAGAGCAACGGCTCGCCTTGATCGACTTTCCCCCTTGGGAAAGAGTTTGGTCTACAAACTAACCAAAAGGTATTCTGAAATAACTTATGCATCATTTTACTCATTCTCTTTCATCACATACTATTAAAATTTATCTATTATTATTTATAATTAAAATGTAATTTCTTTCACTCGAATAAACCAGGTTTTTTGCCAAAAGGCTTTTTTCTGTTCATGCTGTGTTTCATCGACTTTATAGCCGTAAGCGTCTTTTTGAACTTTAACTACGTAAGTGCCAATTAAGAGAGCGACGCCGGACCCCTAGGGTCTTACTCTCTTTGTGACGTAAACATACACAACCATTTTATATTATCATTTTTTAATGCCTTACTTTCTTTTTTAAAACTGTTGTTTGATACCGTCGTATACGCAACATTTCATGGTGCCTTCTGTGAGATACGAGCCACGTCAAGCCACACCATCTCCTGTCAACCACGTAGCACACGAGACATTCTGCAACCATCTCCTTTCCTCACCAACGCCCCGCACCACGCCAACTTCCTCCTCGTACGATAGATGCTCCTTGCCCTCCTTCAGCGCTGCCTTTGGCATTGTCTTCATTGTAAGACAGATAAGCTCTCTGTTAATTTACTAATTGTCGACTTTCTCGAACTGCCATTTTTTTTTGTATTAGTGTCCGTGTGGGAGATTTTAACGTTTGCATAACCTCGTGTTCATAACAACTAAGATTTGCGTCCTGAAATACGGCGAGGGTGCAAACGTGTACGATCTTTATTCAAAAAACGGGCTTGGTTCCGAACCTTTGCGACATCTTTTGTTCATCTCGCTACACACATAGTTTGCATTTTATGCATTAAAAACTCTACATCACTTTTAAAAATTTACTTGCAAAGATGGCTTAAGTAAAACGTATCGCGTTTATTGTGCAAAAGGGAGTTTCTTTAAACAATCAGCTTTTGGAAGCCAAAACCGCGCTAGATGACAGTAACGTTTCTCCGAATGATGCAGCTCTTTGTTTAGAATTTTTAACAAATGCATTTCAAAAACATGAAGAGCTGCATGATGAATTAGCTTCTCTTGAATCAGATCACGTTCAATTTGGCGAGTTAATAAATTGGCGAAGCAAATTTTTCCTAATCGCCGGTAAACTCCAGGAACTGAGGCCTCCTCCTACAGGCGTCGATCCTTCTTGTATCGCGTTAGCAAACTCTACCTTTTCAGAAAAAACAAAGCTTCCGAAGCTTCTGGTTACTGAGATCCCGTTATTTAACGGGAATATCGACAAATGGCTTTCTTTCAAAAATGCTTTCAGTTCGATCATACGCTCCCGTACGGATCTGGATGATGTTACCAAGCTGACTTATTTAAAGAGTGCAATGCGCGGTAAGGCCTTAACTAAAATAGCTCCTCTTGATTTGTCAGCTGAAAACTACGCAAAGGCTTGGAAGCTTCTTACAGACTCGTACAAAAGAAAGCGTGTGCTAGTTTCTAAACATTTAGACGCACTCATCGATATACCTCATTTGCAGAAAGCAACCTCAGTCGGTTTGTCAGCTTTGGTAGACACAGTAGAGCAACATCTCGTTGCTTTGACTGCTCTGGGGATTAAAGGGCAAAATCGTCAGCTAATTCGAACTATCAAAAGGACTCTTCTGGCTTCCACGCGTAACAGATGGGAGGAATCTCCTTCTCTTGACGAGCTTCCAAGTTTGCAAAAATTACTTGATTTTATACAAGAAGCGTCTTCTCGGGTTAGTGTTTTAGAGTCAGCTTCCAAGAACTCCGAATCAAGTCAGAAGCGAACATTTGAACACACCAACTCGCGTCCTAAGAAATTTCAGCGTAAAGATGTAGAAGCTTGCGTATTGACAACCAATACGAAGATCGCTTGCGTTTGTTGCGGTTCCGAGCATTTTCTCTTTAGGTGTCCCGATTTTAATAAGCTCAATGTTAGTCAACGTTGGTCACTTGTTAAAGAAAAAAAGTTGTGCTCGAATTGTTTACGAATTCATCAAGAAGTTCGTCAATCTAGTCTTTGTAAACGATGCAATAAAAAGCATCATACCTCGCTACACAATGATTCAAAGATAAACAGTATGGCAAATATGACCCCTTCTTCTAGTACAGTTTAATCGTCTAAAAATCCTTATACGTCCGCTGCTAATTTTTGACTAGAAAAAAAAGGTTCAAGCTCAACTATAAGTAATGTATACTCTCAGCTTATGGCAACAGCTAGCGTTAACGTTTTAAATGCGCAGAGAAAGTTTATATGCACTCGCGCTTTGCTTTATACGTACTCTACCGTGCATTTGATTTCGTCCCGTTTAGCTAATTGATTAGACTTGCCCTTCGAAAATTGTTCTGTTACAATCGGAGCAATAAACGAGTTAGGTACATAATGTAACCAAAGCGTTAATATAAAAATTAAATCTATTTACAATAGTTTTTTTAAAATACTCACGTGCTTAATTATTCCTCGGATTGCAAATTTAATACCTTATGAAAAGTTTCCGCGTCATTTGATTAAATTACCGAATAATATTCAACTCACTGATCCACAATTTCACATGCCAAGTGGTGTTGACTTGTTAATTGGTTCAGGAGCTACATTTTCGCTGTTTTCTGTAGGCCACATAAAACTAGCTACCGATCCATGTGATCTTTTTGCTCAGAAATCGTTATTAGGTTGGATTATCGCTGGAGGGTTTCAACGCAATTTTTTAAAAGATTTTTCTTTTTGCAATTACACCATTTTCGAAGCAAAAAGTTCTCGTGAAAAACAGTTTGAGGAGTTGACAAAAATTATAACTAAATTTTGGGAAATAGAAAAAATCCCATGTAAAAAAGATTTCAAGCGAGCAGAAAAATCGTCAATCGAAAGTCATTACATTCAAAATATTACCAGAGATCCCAGTGGGCGATATATCGTTCGTTTACCGTTTCGTGTGGATAAAACGGACCTTGGTAATTTAAAAATTACAGCGTTACGTTAATTTTATTCGCTTGAACGACGTTTAAACGCGAATCCTGAACTTCGAACCGAATATTTTCGAGTTAAGCAAGACTATATAGATCAGGGGCATATGTCAATCGTCCAAAACGAAAGCGAACAAGGTTATTTTATGCCACAACATCGAGTGCTCAAGTCATCGAGTTCTACTACTAAAGTACGAGCCGTATTTAACGCTTCTTGTAAAACAGATAAAGGACTTTCACTTAATGATGTGCTTATGGTGGGCCCTACCATCCAAGATAAGCTTTTTAATCATTTATTAAGATTTCGAACTTACGCTTTCGTCATGACCGCAGACATAGCGCAAATGTATTGTCGAGTTTGAGTAGATCCTTGGGATAGAAGGTATCAGCGTTTATTTTGGTATGACAGTAACGGATAAATTAAGCCCTTTGAGATAAACACAGTAACTTTTGGAAATGCTTCAGCTGCCTTTCTAGCGATTAGAACTATACAAAAATTAGTGGAAGACGAAGACGCGAAGTTCCCTTTAGCACAAAACGTTTTAAAACGTCATTTTTACGTTGACGAACTTCTTACTGGTTCGAATTCACTCGATGAAATGCGACGAATACGAGAACAGGTCAATAGTTTGCTAGATATCGCCGGTTTTGATATTAGAAAATGGGTTTTAAATGATCCATACATTTTTGACAACGACGAAGAAAAAATATTTCGCGGAGAGCAAATTAAAGAGTCAATTTCTAATTCAAAAACACTCGGAATCGTATGGAACTCAAGATGGGATGTGTTTGTTTTTTCAATCAGGCCTATAATCACGCAAAAAATAACTAAGCGGCATATTCTCTCAGAAATCGCGAGAATTTTCAATCCGTTTTAAAGTATTTTGTACAACAGTATTTGTAATGCCATCAATTAACTTATTCGTGGTTAAAATGAATATAAGTGTTCAATTAGTTACTTTACAAGTACAACTGATAACACATTATAATCTCACCTTCACAATACCATATTTGAGGTACAATATTTACCTCGCTCATCCTTTCATTTCGCGATCGCGGGAAGTATGTTCTGTGGATCAGTAGAAACAGTTGAGTTTGTCAGACGTGTTAATATTTTGTTATAAGCTATATTTAGACTGTGAAAAAAGGTTAGTTAAAAATTTGTGTGTGCATTCTCGTTCACTTTTGTTTTGAGACGTTCAAGCTGACGTATCTGTCTCTGCTACCCCACAAAAAAGTTCGACTGTTGTAACCTTTACATTTCATCGATCTTCTGGTTGCCCACGGCACCTCAAAACGTCTATTCCTAGACGTAACATTTCGTGTTGACGAGAACGCGGATCTGCCTGGCCAGCAATCCCTTAATTTAGAGCAACGGCTCGCCTTGATCGACTTTCCCCCTTGGGAAAGAGTTTGGTCTACAAACTAACCAAAAGGTATTCTGAAATAACTTATGCATCATTTTACTCATTCTCTTTCATCACATACTATTAAAATTTATCTATTATTATTTATAATTAAAATGTAATTTCTTTCACTCGAATAAACCAGGTTTTTTGCCAAAAGGCTTTTTTCTGTTTATGCTGTGTTTCATTGACTTTATAGCCGTAAGCGTCTTTTTGAACTTTAACTACGTAAGTGCCAATTAAGAGAGCGACGCCGGACCCCTGGGGTCTTACTCTCTTTGCGACGTAAATATACACAACCATTTAATATTATTATTTTTTAATGCTTTACTTTTTTTTTCAAAACTTAAGTTTGAAACCGTCGCATACGCAACATCGTCGTTGACCATCTATTGCTGCTGCAACCACATAACTCTCAGGATGCAGGGCCGCTCATCGCTGATCTCCTTTTTCCATCGCTGCCAGTTGAAGAAGAGCTGGGTGAATTAGTTGAATATTCGCAAAGTGATGACCGCAACGACGATGATTTGTTTTGGCAGAGACTGGCCGCTCACCCAACATCACCGTTATTGCTTGATGGAGCCTTTTCACCGACAACACCTATGAGTCCTACTTCTTCATTTACGGAGGAGTTTGATGAGCAGCATGAAATCGCTAGACGTCAGACATTACCGCCACCTCCTGAACTGCCGCCCATAATTGACCTTACGTGGTAACCGGTAAAAAATCAGCGGTATTCAAGGCAACGTTGCCGAATGTTGACTATATAACACCAGTAATACTCAACACACTTCTGCCATTGATATTACCATCAAGCCCAACTCCTTCTTTTACGGAAGAGTTTGAAAAGCAGCATACTAGTCATTGGGCAACATCACCGTCACCGCCACCTGCATCCCCACCAATAATTGATCTTACATAGTCACCGGTCAAACAATTGGTGATGTCTGAGGCAGCGTCGCCAATAGTTGGCCCGAATAGTGAGGTATTGCAGCCTCTGGATTTATCAACTAAAAACCTCAGTCAGCAGGATAATAGGCCACCACCACCAGTTGAATTAAAAAACTTGACAACCGTTAGCAAAAAAAGGAAGAGAAAGAGTAGCATCAATGGAGAGAAAAAGAAAAAAAAAGTATGTTGAAGTATTATATAGAAAAAAGTATGTCGAAGTATTGTATACAAATAAAATTTTATTAAAATGTTGTAAAAAAAATATTTTTATTACTCGAAAAATAAATGGTAAAAAAGTTAAATAAAATTTGTGTTTAACGAAACTTATTACCTAATAATTTGAAAATTTAATCCTTGTCCCATTCGTGTTTGTATCTATTCAGATAAGCCCTCTCTTAGTTATAAGTATTGGTTGTACTGCACGTGAAAGAGCGTATAGCTGAGACACTTTGGTCATAAATTAAAGATAGTTCTGGCTGCTGATGTACCCTACAAGTAAGTATATCTTTGGATCTCTTAGTTATACGTAGGAAGGTAATAATACAAGATAACTCCTACTGCTGATTTCATTACTGCTACTACTATTTGCAGATTATATTTCGGCTATGCGTAAGCAGTCCACCAATAAAACAAATTATACATAGGCCGCTAGTAAAATTTGAACCAAGAACCTGTCGATCCACAAACAAGATAATTCTTACTGCTGTTACTTTAGTGTGCATTCTATTTCTGCTGTGCATAAACAGTCCACCCATAAAAAAAATCCGTACATAGTCAAATTGAAACCAAGGACCACTCGATCTAAAGATACCGTGCTACATGTGTAACTCTAGTCCTACCCTGTTACCTACTCATTATACATTTTGAATTAAAAATCTTTATAAAAATATACACATACACGCATAGTACGTAAGTATTTATCTATGTATGTAGATGAACATGTAGATGTGTACATGTATTACCTTAGAGAGGAAACAGTTATTTGTCATACCTCACAGATATGAGCATGTGGTTTGGACTCTTATCCATACATACAAAACAACACTCTCTCCTACAGGCTAACCAGAGAGAAGGAAGCCATGCACCACCTCTAGCGCTTCGTGTACAGTCGTGGCTGTCCGCGCACGCTCGCGCACGTGGGCAGAGAGGGGGACGTATGCTGGATTTGCTCGTGCTCGTACCGGCCTAGTTTATCTACTTTGAATATTTCATGGTTCAAGTTTGTTGTTGTTATAGAAATAGTACTTATTTTAAGTTTTCAAAAATAAGATAACAAACGTGACAAATTCAATTCTGCGCAAGAACTGTCCTGCAAAATAAAGAAGCGAAACAAAAAGAACTCCCAAAGAAAGAAGAAGAGATTAAAAAACTAGTTACCATACTTAATCTGTAATATTTATACAATATTTTATCGATATATATATATACATATATCAAATTTTAAACAACCATTCTTTTACTTAGAATGATACTAGATTTTGAAAAAACAGCTGGATTATAAGAAACGATAATATTCTGAAATGCTCCAGATTGTGTCAGAGGACAATTATTTAATAAAAAAGAGGATCTTTACATCTTAAGTCGCTCTTGTAAAAGTTTTTTTAATTGTAAGCGTTACTGACCATATTTATTACTTTTAATACATTGACCGCAAATCATTGCGTAAATATGTGTAATATGCTGGAAATTCATAACTTTGTGTAATATGGGTGCTTTTTCCAGTTCAACTTGCGTGCGAGCAAATCTCGCTTAGTTAAGTTATTTTCTTCACGTTTGTATTAATGGTTATCTACGTGGTTGCATTTGTACAAACAATTTGTTGGTTTTATATCAATTTATTGCTAAGTTTGTTGATAAAATCTAAAAGATAGACGCTTGTGTCGACAAAACAGTGCTATACAAAAAACGTGTTAGGTTTTTCATTAAAAGGTCTGCCCCAGAAAATAAACCAAAAATTATTAAGTAAGAATTCATTTAAGCAGGTACTTCACAGCTACAATTTTGCGTGCTATCCAAATACCATAGTAAGATTATAAATCCCCATCATCTGTCACGTATAGTTTGAAAACTACCTATTAAATCCAACAAACTAAGATTCTATGACCCTGTAGTGTCTTTTGTATGGTTTTCGAGTCTACAATTAAATTTTCACTACCACAGTTATATTTAACTAAATTATCTTCTACTGAATATTGCAACTTTTTAAAATTTATTTTTAATTTATTATTGACCTGAGCGCTTTACCAATCCAGAACTCGTTTTTACATTTTCTCTATATTTATCATTATCTACCTTTCTTGTGCACTCCACGCACTAATTTTGAGCATTATTCGTTATTTCTTGCTTTTTAGGTGATAAAAATTATACTTACATACTTAAGTAATATGAGGTAGTTCCTGCTCGTAATGCGTGCAAAAATTAGGATCAGTTTGAATGTACCTCCGAATTTTTTAACTTTCTAGGCCCTGATATTTCTTCCGAGATAGTAGAAGGAGCACTTTTCAATCCTATTCTCCTTCCACATTTAATGAAACACTCGGTATAAGGAATTGGCACTCTTTTAATGAAATTCCCATGGGAATTAACAAACAATTTTCAAATAAATCTGTTTCTTCAAGCTTCATGTACATATTTTTAATTTTTTAACTTTAAAAGAAAAGAATATTTAAATTTCACCAAACTCTTCTTTCAATTTAGGTAATCACGAAACTTTCTCATGAGTATTGTACATCTAACAGCACAATAAATATTGATTAAATTACTTAAATGGTTCTATAAGTTGACTTATGGCAATGAGCCTCCTTATTAGAAGAATTTTTTTACGGTTTGTGTTGTTGTATAACTTAGTATTATTTTAATTAATGTATGTATTAGTATATTATCCTGTCAAAGACAAATAAGAAATTTTATTTTTTACATAATTTATACCACTATGACCAAAAAAAGCTTACTAATTTTAAATATTATGTTTATTAGTAGTGTACTAATAAAATAAATTAAAAAGTAAAATAAAATGTATACATGTATGTGACTTGGTTAATGTCAAGGACCTTAAAGGTTTGTAGAGTGTCAGTTAAGTATTGCAAAAATAGTAGGGAGGGCCATGGGGATCAAGAAAAATTTTGTTAGGAGTGGTTGTGGATTGTAAGGGGTTGTTGGGCATTGAAAGCTGTAGGGATAATTTCGGGGTTTGAACAAAAAGTGAGCTTAGCTGAAAGAAGAAAGTCAACGACGAAATTTTACCTTATGTCAAGGAGAGTCAGAAATGGTTGGCAGTGGTGGATCAGTAGGGGTCTGTAAAAGGCTATACATTTTTCCATTGAATGCAGATAAGTATGCAACATGATGAACATACATATTTATTGATTTAAAATTGCATTGAATGCAGATAAGTATGCAACATGATGAACATACATATTTATTGATTTAAAATTGCATTGAATGCAGATAAGTATGCAACATGATGAGCATACATACTTATTGATTTAAAATTCAGTTAACGATATGATAACAACCGGGAAAGTTTATGCTAATCAATCTTATGATAGGAGGCTATTGAAGCACGAGCGAGAGAACGAACGATAGAACGAACAAACGATAGAACGATTCAGGTCTGATTTCATCTTAATGCACATGCGTGCAGACAGCTTGCTTTTTGTCAGTGACATCGTCTGTGACCGTGTTGACTTCACTCATGGCAATGGTATATATATGTATGCATAAGTCGTACGCACTTAGTGTAAAAGGGGCTCTGTACATTTAACCTCAGAACTGTGTGGAATTTTTTATGAATAAAACATGCAGTGAATGAAATGATATTAAAATAGAAGTTAATTACGACGAACGATATATGTGCAAATAAAACTATGTTTATTGATATCATTTATTGAAATGTATAACATTCTATAAGAAATGATTTAAAATTATTTTTAATGTTAGAATTTTTAGTGTCAAACTCAAGCCATTTCCATGGCTTTTTCCAATTATGAGTAATACTCTTTGATATATTTCATCAACAACAGGTTCCTCACTGGCAGGATTTCCTATTCTTCTTTTAAATGCGTTCAGCCTCGCATTTTCTGTTCTGGCATCTTTTTTAAGACTTTTCCAAAACTGCAAGTAAAAATTGATAATTTATGTACAACCAACTTCTTATGTGATTAAACAAATTTTATATATATCATCTCACTCTCTGCCAAGCAGCAACATCCTTAGGATTTCCTTCACAGTTTCACAACATGGTCAGTTCATCCCACATTCTCTTTTTTGTTGCCTTAGGGTTAGGGTCTCCTTTGAATCATCCCAGAGCAAGGTAGGAATGACCTTCCATGCATCCAAGAAACATTTGCAACTGCCAAACTGTGACCTGGTACCTAAATCATTTACAATTGTTACGTTTAAATTCAAGTTTGATTAACAAGGAAGCCAAGTTTAATCATGCATACATTGATGAAAAATTGATGTTCTCAAGAATCATACAGTATAAACCCTGTCTATGAGCATCAGGTGAGACCTCAGATAACTATCTCATGCCACAAACTCACCTGATATCTCAGCTGAGATTTCTTAAAAAATATCCTTGCCAAAAATAAAAATGAAAAATCAGTTTCACAGTATTTAAAGCTGCCTCATTGATAAAATTATTTCGTTAGTACATCGGAAAACTCATATTTGAAAAAGTGTCTTACGTCAATTTTTAGAAAAAGAAGTAAATTTTGCAAATTCTCAGGTGCTTTCTCAATTGAGATATCAGATAGGATATCAACCTGACAGTTTGAATCATTTATTTCATATTTAAAAAATTGACATGAAACACTTTTAAAAATGTGTTTTTCGATGTACCATCTACATAGTTTTATTAATGAAGCACCTTCAAGTACTGTAAGACTTATTTTTAACTTTTTTTTTAAAGGTTACTTTTTAATAAATCTCAGGGAAGTTTTTGGCATAAAACTGTCACCTGAGATCTCACCTGGTCATAGACAGAGAAGTATATTGCATATCTTATAAAAAAACCAGTTATTTCATTGTTATTTAAAGAAATATTAACTTATACTTGTATTTTTTCAACTTACTCACTTTCACAATAACTGCTACCCTTCATCACGTGTAATTTGAAATTTTACTAGAAAACTGAGCACAAAATAGCGACTGACTCTTTTACTTGCAGCTTTGGTTATGTTAACGTTATGGGCTTACGTCGGATTATCCAAGTGTTGTGAACTGAAGCACACCTAAAAATGAAACTAACCTTTGTTCGTAGTTCTCGTTTTTGAAAGCTGCCTATTACTATTCGCCTTGTTAAGTACACCCAGCGACAAATAGTGGCCAAGCATAGTACTCACATAACCAAGTGATTGGAATGAAAGTACATTACGAACCACTTCAAAATCACAAAAAGACAAAATAAAAGGCTTTGACAGGAGAAAAAAAAGTGGTAGTAAGTGCTTGAGTTTAAAATAACAATGTAGAGTTACTTTTTTTGGTTGTCTCATAATCATATTAAAAGACAACAACGAATAAATCTATACTTGCTAGGTTATGCTTTATGCATCAGTATTTGCCCATATCCCATTCAATTATTTAAATTTTTTCACTTATGCAATAAAAGGGACTGAAATGTTCGCCACTCATACTTACGAAAAAAATTCTTCTCATTAATATACAATAGAAAATTGTACTATTTGTGACTCGACTGACAGTCAATGAAAGCAATGCGATTGCGCAGGGTTGTTTTTAATAGTAATCACACATTGTATTTTAAAGGCATTTGACCACTTAGATATTAAAAATAATATTATATTGTGTTTCCATGCTTCTTGTACATGCGTATTTTCAAAAAAAATTGTACTGAACTCGTTGAATACGTTTGTATCATTTACATACAATATATTTTTTATTCCACAAAAGGTACACATTTTATTTTTCATCTCAATAATACACTACCACACAAAGTGCCACATGCATCACAATTAAAATTATACATAAAAACATAGTAAAGTATATCACTTTTTATACTTTTTTTGTACGTATAAATCGCATTACAATATAATTTTAACTACAAAGATTGATCAGAAATTTTTTTAATGACATTTTTTAACTCATTCAGGCATTCATATAACTTTGCATCAAATACTTTGCTCGATTGTGCATTATTAGTAAATGCTTCTTTTATATCTTTCAGTTCATTGACACATAATTTTAAAGTTTCGTCAACTGATTCTACAGCATCTACAGCTTCGTAAGCTGCAGAAGCTATGATACCTGTAAATAAAACTACGTTACATAAGAAACTTTTAACACCACTTTCATGTGCAGGGTTACTTTTTTTTATTTGTTTAGCACTTTTCAGTTCAATCTGTTCATTGCTCTTACGTGGATAGTCTCCAGATTCTTCCATTGAATTTTCCAGCTCTGAATGAGACGGCCGGCACATATACTGGCAGTGCAAGATATTTCTGTACCAGATGTCTGGGTGGCATTGGAGGTGATTGCTCATTCTCTGAAAATAGACGAAAAAAAGGAGTGTAAAAAAATACACATCTACTCACATTCACATTAAAAGTCAACCGGCTTCGGATCTGAGAATCCAAAATTCCAGCAACTGGTTTTTACCGTTGAAATCGCAATTTTTTCTGTGCATCCAAGCCACTTGTGTAATTATTTTTTTTTAATAAAAATGAATTTTAAGCGATTGCTCAATCTTGTCATTTTTTACTAGAAGGCTCAAAATAAAAGTTACATAAGGTTTAAGTGTGCTCAAACATGTTAGTTCGACAGAACCATCTCTTGCAAAGTACAGCCTACAACAACTTTTACAACACTCTTATTATACATTCAATTTTAAATTATCATACACTGTTTGCAACGAATATTTTGACAAAACATCAATTAAATTCATGCAATGGTGTTAGTATACCTCACTTAACTATTGTATTGCAGAGCAAGAGAGACAATTATGTGCTACAAGAAAACAATTATTGATATACATATATAAAACAGGGAAATTTACATTCTTACTTCTTTTCAAAGAGGAACAAGTCACAATCTCTATTTTCAAAAGAGGAAACCTGAATTTACTTTTTAAAAACAAATACAAATGTAAATTTGCCTGTTATATACATATATATTTCATGCATTGTTTTGTTGCAGTACATCATCAGCTTCCTTGCTTTACAATGCAGTAGTTAATAAAGTGTAAAAAGAGCAATGAATGATTTTAATCTATGTAATGTAAAAATATTCATGACAATAACTGTATTTTGATATTGCATGTATAAAAATAGTATTGCTAAAATTAGTGCAGAATTTACTTTGCAAAAGTTGGTTTTGTTGAACAGACCCAAGTTTGAGCACACTCAAATTCCATGTAAATTGTATTCTAAGCCTTCCAGTCAAACATGACAAGAGTGAACAATTGTTCAAAATTTATTTTTACTTTAGAAAAATAATTATACAAGTTACTTAGATGCTGAGAAAAAAATTCGATGTGGACAGTAAGGACCGGTTGCTAAAATTTTGGATTTTTAGACCCTGACCTAGTCTAATACATATTATGATTCGTTCACCCTATTATGTTTGAAGATTAAACGGTCTGTGTGTTACACATGAAAAGTATGATTCACTTTGTGTTAAAAGTCAACCAGTTCAGGGTCTGAAGATTCAGAATTTCATGAACCATTACAGTGATACACTAACGTACATCATATAAAATATTATGAAGGATCGCACAACCTACTAATTGATTATCGGCTGTGTGATGTAACATATGTGATAATAAATTACCAGAAATCCTGATTGGTTGGCAGAAAGTTATTGTCTGAGATTGCTCTTGCTGTAGTTGGGTCAGCGCTATCGTGGAGGCCACAACTTGTTGTGAGTTTCTCTGCTCCACGACGGCCTGTGGCTGCTTTACAGGTTAGTCGGTCTGCGGCATATCCACATGCCCTACTGATGCGTCACGCAACTCGTACTCGGAGCGTGGCACCAGCTTCGTATCACTCTGTTAGTTACTATAGCATTAACAATTGTAAAAATATCATTGAAAACAAAATCAATCACAAGACTCACCGTGCCACTACGAGATACATGGGATTGGCTTTGCGACGTCTCGGGTGTCAAAGGCGAGCTGGAAAGGGACAGATTAGATAGCCTCTGCTGGCTTGTTCAGATGATCCGACGATTATTTGTAGACACAATCTCGTTCTCGATAATCATCGTATCTAATCCCCTGGCACTACCCCTTTCACTGGTCGCAAAGTTTTGTATTGTTGCTGGTGGATCTTCATCACGTTTACGCTGAGAATCTAGAACTGCATGAGGAATTCTAGATACAAGAGATTTTTTATCTGTTGATGTTAATGGAAGTCTTGAAATGCCAGAAGTAGAAAAAGCCACAGTATTATTTTTCTTAATCCTATCTTTCACAGACTACAAAACACATGTTTACTAATTTACACACTTATATATGAGACTGTATTTAATGTGACAGTTTTTTTATCATACACGTTGCCACTTCTCTACTTCTCTGTTAGGTAGTCCCATCGAATTCAACAAAGTTTTCAAAGTAGACCAATCGTCTCCAGGGATGCAGCTCATCATGTTTGGATTTTGTTCAATATAAGAATAAAGAAACTTTTTTTGTTTAGCGTTGGGATATTTTCGAATCCTAAAAGTACAATAATAATTGTTATCTACGACAACGTATTTACACACATTACAGATTTGTTTATAACCTATACTTCTTGTTCTAAGAAAACAATCTTTTGCATACACAACGATAAAAAATATAATTGTACCTTTTTTTGGTGCAGGTGATCAAACTCATCATGATGTGTAATGTAGAGGTGCACCGAAATATTAAAAAAAAATTGCAAATAATGACTTACGTAACTAATAAGACGTACGTATAAGGACAGTTATGAAAGAAAGGTGTATATAGATGCTGAGCATATAAGGTGCATTCTATATTTTTGCATTTGCTGCGCATCACTCGCATTCCGCCATGTTTGTACAATGTCATTTATAATATGAGAGGTGCATGAGAAGTTGTCAAAAATGGCGGGAGCTATGCGCGATAAAAACTTTACAATAAAGTTAATTGGTCCTTTTTGAACGGTTTTTGGAAAGATGCACGTTGGTTTGCATTTCAATCTCAAACAAAATTTATACAAAAGCCGGAAAAACGGCCGGCACAAACTACTTCATGTAGTTTTCATTACAGATTGATAAGTAGTGTTATAAGATTATAAAAAAATGTAAACATTTAAAAATTAGATACCTTACAAGTAATAAAAATTCTTTTGAGGAATTCATACTGACAAGTTTTATTATTTCTGTACCGATGTGATTTTCTACTTATAAAAAACATATATATTAAGTGGACAAATTAACTTACTAAAAATTACAACTACACATTTGATGTTATATTTATTCTACTTCTCAACAGTATTCTTTGCTATACAACTTACAAGTAAAATTATCCTTTGCAGACTTTCTACGTGCTTTTTGTATTGATTTAGCCTGTCCATCATAATTTTCTTCAATTGTAACAATAGTTTCTTAATGTCAACCCAAAAGCATTTTGCGAACTTATCCCCTACAATACATACTAACTTGATGATTGTGAATTGTAAAGTGTTACTTTTTAACGTGGTATTTAAGAGCAAAAAAAAAAAATATGTATATATATATATATATGTATATAAACCTCAATGAGTGCGTTGCATGCATTGACTTACTTTCCTGCAACATAGCACAAATCTCATCAATTATCATTATAGAGCTATGTAAGTTGCGTTGCCTTTTCTCTTTAGTATCAGTTAACATTTGTATAATGTTACCGACTTGTTTTACGAAATAAAACCGTGCAACATTTATTTTTCTTAAACTGATTCATTAATACGTGTTGTCTCTACGACGACTTGACAGAGACTACTTTTAGAAAAAAACTAACACGCTCGCTTGAAGTTATTATATAAACAAAAAATATAAAGAACTAGTTGTCAAGGAAACGATCGTCGTTTCACAGAATAAAAGTGCGTCGTGACGGAACGCCTGTGAGAGATTCGAAATCTCTCGCTACGTGGCTCTTCTCACTTTACCGATTTCTGAAGTAATCGTGTGAGAAAAGATAGGTGCTCCCATTTAGCCCTTATGCGACCGACCATAACACGATCTCAAAGCTGTATTGAATACCCGCTATGTTGATACGCCTTTACACTGTTAAATAATAATTAATAATAAAAACAAACGAACGTTAACAAAGAATAAAAAATTACCATGTTACAACATTCTCGCCCCGTACAAAATTTTAATTTTGTACTTCTGCAAACTTAATTAGTTTTCTACTTGGTCGCAAGAAATTTCCGAACGCCGTTCTTACTTCTGCTACTCGAACCTGATTATCAGTTCCCGGAAATACTTTAACTACTAATCCCTTCCTCCATTGATTTTGAGGTACATTGTTATCAAGAATTAGAACGATATCTCCCTCTTTTAATGGAGTCTCTTTTTCTCGCCATTTTTTCCTAGATATCAATGAAGGAAAATATTCGCACAACCATCTTTTCTAAAATAAGTCTACTGTTCTCTCGCTTATTTTCCATTGTTTACGCGTACATGGAGATGGAATTTCGTTTTCCATAAACTTTGTCGAACCTGAGGAACTTCCTAACAAAAAGTGATTCGGAGTAAGTGCTTCTCTGTCTCACGGATCTAATGATACACACGTTAACGGGCGAGAATTCACCGTATGTTCTACTTCTGCAAAGATTGTTAGTAATGTTTCGTCTTTCGGATGTTGCTCTCGTAAGGATAATGAAATCGCAGTTTTCATGGAACAAATTAATCGTTCCCATGCTCCCCCCATATGAGGGGCGGCTGGAGGATTAAAATATCAATAAAATTTCTTTTTTGTCGCAAATTCTTCTAATTTTTGAGAATGTGAATGTAATATTTCAATTGATTCTTTTAATTCCGAACACATACCTTTAAAATTTGTCCCATTATCCAAGTAAACAACCAGAACATCACCTCTACGCGCGATAAACCTTTTAAAAGCTAAAATTACAGAGTCGGTATTTAGTTTATACGCTATTTCCAAATGAACGGCTCTTGTAGTCATACACGTAAATAAAACCCCCCATCTCTTCTCACGTGTTCGTTTAACTTGTACAAACATTGGCCCGAAATAATAAACTCCTCAATGAGAGAATGGTTTCATTTTAAAGGCTATCCGTGCTTTTGGGAGTGCTGCCATCTTAGGCTCTGCAGGCTTAGCGTTAAACATTTTACATTGCAAGCATTTAAAAATAAACTTCTTAGTGAATGACGAAGTCCGATTATCCAATAATCTTGACGTAATTCGTTAAAAACGGTTTCGTGACTGCCATGTAAAAATTTTTCGTGATAATGTTTTATTAATAACTTTGTAAAATTCTCTTTGCTATTTAAAACGATCGGTTCATACTTCAATTTATCGCTGCTTTTCTCGACATTTGCTAGACGTCCGCTAATCCGCATTATTCCTTTTTCGTCTAAAAATGGATCTAGACCCAAAAGCTTGCTATCTTTTGAAATTTGTTCTTTCTTGTTTAATGCCGTTATTTCATTAAAGAAAGAAGTTTATTGCGACATTCTAACACATAGCTCTTCTGCTTTTATTCGCAGATCGGTCAAAAAGATTTTTTTCTTTTTCATTTTATTAACAACTGACAGTACTCGCAGAACGAAAAAAAACTAAACGAATGAATGATGAAAATCGCGTAAAATCTATTAAATTTTCTTTTACGATATTTAAATAAATCTCTTTTTGAAATTCTTCTTTGCATTCTAAATTTTGATTAAATCGCACGAAAGTTTGATTTGGCCAGTTCGATTTTGTTTCCCTTAAAAACAACGGTCCGAGAAACCATCGGCTTTGTTCTTTTAACGCTCCAGGAGTGAAACGCGTGGCGTCATCAGCCGGATTCTCCTTTGTCGGTACCCATCGCCATTCACACCCCTTGGAATTTTTTCGAATTTCATCAAGTCGATTTGCTACAAAAACTTTAAATAGCTTTGGATCTTTTTTTATCCAACATAAAACCGTAACTGAATCTGACTAATAAACACATTTATTTACTTTAAAGTTGTGTTCTTTAATTATCATAGATGCAAAGCGAGTAGCCAAAAGCACGGCTTGAAGCTCGAGTCGCGGAATTGTTGATCCTTTTGCGGGTGTTACTCTACTTTTTGCAGCTATAAATGAAGTATGGAATTTATCATAGCTTAAAAAGAAACGCCAGTAAGCTACGGCTGCGTATGCTTTCGAACTGGCGTCACAAAAAAAGTGTAATTCGGCTTCACGTAATTGAAATTCGCGTAACTGGTAACATCTATCGATCTTGCATGACTTTACAAGCTCTTAATCTTTAATCCATTCCTTCCATTTTAAAAATTCCTCTTCTTTTATTTCTTTTTCCCAAGCAACTTCCGATTTCCAAACTTCCTGCATTAAAATTCTTGAGTGAATAGTGTAAGGAGCTAAAAATCCAAGAGGATCGAAAATCGACATGATAATCGCTAAAAACTCAGTTTTTGTAGGTATCTTATTTCCGGTAATTAATTCATTATTTATTTTTTGAAATTCATATTAAATCCAAGTTTATCGAAATGATTGTCCCATTGTAATCCTAAAATTTCCTCTTCGTTAACCTCGATTGAATTTAATGACCGTATAAATGAATTATTTTTATCTTTGCCATACAAAATCGATAAATCGTTACTTGACCAGCTGTGCATCTTCCAATTAGCGTGTTTATTAATTTTTGACACTTGATAAACGCGATCTAAAGTTTCAAGGCGCGATTCACAGCTATCTAAGAAATCGTCCATATAACAATTGTTTTTTAAACTTTTTACGCTCTTCGGATACTTTGATGAAAATAAATCGGCGTTTTTGTCTTTGATAAATAATGCGGTACAAGGGGATGATTTTGCGCCAAACAACATCGAACTCATTAAAAATTCTTGAGGAGGAGTATCCCGATTTCCTCCCCGCCAAAGAAAACGTTGCACGTCACGATCCTCGTCCTGAATCTTTATTTTTAGAAAAATATCGCGCATATCAGATTTTATGGCATAGGTAAATTGACGGAAATGCATTATTACACCAGGAAGAGGACGTAAAAAGTCAGGTCCAGCTAACAGCAAATCATTAAAACTTTTCGAATCTACTTTTTCTGCGGCATCAAAAACCAATCTAACTCTTCCTGGCTTATTTACGTTTTGTACGCCGAAATGAGGTAAGTAGCGAATGATTTTTTCTTTTGGAGTTGCTTTTTCTACTTTAATCGCAAAACCGTTTTCAAATAAACGCGTCATTTCTTTTTTATGTAGCTGAGCATAAACAAGGTCGCGATCAAATTTCTTTTCCAGATACGTAAGTCTGCGAAGTGCAGTACCCCGACTGCTAGGAAAACATTTGTTGTCTGATTTCCAAAAAAGCCCGACTTCCTAAGAGCCATTTACATAACGACTTGTTTTTTCTAATATTTCGAGAGCTCTGTCGTTTTCGATACTACCAGATCTATCGTCCTTAATTCCGAGTGATTCTATATTGAAATAAAACCGAATTAATTTATCGAGTTCAATCAAACAATTTTTATCACTCGAATTTTTTTCAGATTTTTGTTCGATAATACTAACATGTGCTTCATCTTCAAATTGTTCATCAAAATAGCCATGTATTGTCCATCCTAATAAACAACGACTGACAAATAAAGAATCTTTTTTAATCTCCCTGAATTCATGTGTCATAATGAGGTCAATGTGATCTTGTCCTATTAACATCTTTGGAGGCGCATTCAAGGTGTTTACTCGGATTCCAGTAATTCTTTCGCACATGGACACGATATTTTTATCTATACTTTGCGACGACAAGAGAAGATCATCAACTACCAAAATGTTTTTTATATTGAAAACTGCGCTTTCACTCCTCACCGCTACATCTACCTTTTTACTGACGAACGTAATTCCAGCAAGGCTTTTCAAAGACATACTTAATTTTGTATATTTAGCTCCTATTTTTTTTACTATTTCGAAATTAATTAGCGTCGCGGCAGAACCGTCATCAACAAAGGCGTTGATTTCTTCCGAACCATTATGGCCAATAATTTTTAATCTAAATATTTTTAATATGATGCACGGATTAAAATTTGGTGTTTGAAAACACACTTTAAAATTTTCTTTACCTAGTCACAACGCCTTTCCTGATGACGATTCTCCGTGAGATTTTGACGTTTCTGTACGGTCTCGATGCAAAAGCTCATGATGTCTTCGATCACATCTTTTGCACAGATCTTTTTACAGTCTTTCTTAAGGTGATCTGATTGCAAGCAATTGAAACATAATTTTCGCAATTTAACGAATTTCCAACGATTGACAAGAGTTGATTTCAAAAATTCTTTACAGTTACTTATGCTGTGATTTTCGAGTTTACAAATTGTGCATTTTAAATCACTCTCGATAATATTTACATCAGAGCTTTTATCGATTTTAGTTAAAAATACGCTTCGTTCATTCCGAGCATTCCAATTCACACGTTCGGATGCGCTTTTTACTTCAGAATGGGAAGGTAACACGTTTACACAGGAAACTAAAATAATCTCGGCTTCTTCGAACAAAAAATCGGATAATTTCTCTAGATCAGGCTTTCCGTGTCCCTCGAAAGCAGCATATCGAATGTAGCGGTCAATCATTGAATCAGGCATTTTTTTTATCGTCTCGCTCGACAGGTCAGAACTGAACAAGTAGCCTTGTTTGTTTAAAGATTTTATAGCTGCTACAGAATTTTTTAATCGAGTCGCGACTTCAACTAAGTTACTTTTTTGCGCGTCAATTCGCGGTAAACTTTGCACGTCGTTCAAAATCTTTTGTAAAATCACATCATTGTTTCCGAATCTCATTTCCAGCGTCTTCATTATTTCATTCGTACTGTTTCTGGCTACAAAAAGAGCGTTGGTAGCATCGCGAGCATTACCCCTTAACGATTCGGAAAGTCTGAGTAGATTCTCCTGGCTTGTATAGCCATTTTTTTCAGTTGACAATTCATATGCTTGCTTAAATTTGCTCAAATCAAGTGGATCTCCGGTAAACGTCGGCAAAGGTTTAGATGTTATTCTGTTCAATAATGCAGAATTATTAGTCTGAAAACTAGCTTGTTAATTGGCCGTCAAAGAACTCTCAATAGCCTTTGCCAACCTACTAAAGACCTCGCCTAAATCTGTTTAATTTTTTGTACTATGTGTTTGAGTATTAAATTTTCTGCTCGAAAAATCGCGATTTAAGCTCTCTTCGCTACCTGACGTTTCGTCAAAATCGCTCTCACTGCCAAACAGGTCATCTTCTTCGTATACTGATTGATTTAGATCAACCTCGGGACGTGGTGATGGTGTACGTCGTTGCTGTTGTCGGTGGTGACGAGCTGCAAGAGCTTCATCAGGATCGACACGGTGAAACACAAAACGTGCGTGTCCTGCAGCTGGAGGAACGACCGGATCCACCGCAAGGTCAACGTCAGGATCAACGTATGGACGTGGTGCTCGTGCGTGAGTTACCGCGGCACCAAATTCAGCGTCGGGAACGATTCGGCGACGCGGTGCTCGTGCGCGAGCTACCGCAGCAGCTGGAGGCACGCCCGCAGCATTGGGGACAGCATCAGGAGCAATTCGGCGACGCGGTGCTCGAGCGCGAGCTACCACAGCAGCTGGAGGCACGCCCGCGGCATTGGGCCCAGCATCAGGGGCAATTCGGCGACGCGGTACTCGAGCGCAAGCTACCGCAGCAGCTGGAGGCACGCCCGCGACATTGGGACCAGCATCAGGAACAATGCGGCGATGCAGCGCTCGACCAAGAGCTGCTACTGGAGGTACGTCAGGTACCAACTCCGGGTCAGAAGCAGCTGCCAGCACGTTGATCTGATTGGCACGACGACGTGGCGCTCGAACACGAGCTGGAGCTGGAATTGGAGCTGGGGCGACGGGAACTGCCTCAGGGTCAGGTGCCGCTGGAACGCCGACCTCATCGACGTGACGATGCTGCGCTCGACCGCGGGCTAGGGCTGAAAAAGAGACTGGAGTGATAGGAATCGCCTCGAGGTTAGGTGCCGCTGGGGCGCCGACCTCATCAGCGTGACGATGCTGCACTCGACCGCGGGCTAAGGCTGGAGCCGGTGCAATCAGAGCTGGTGCTATTTCTGCCTCATCATCATCATGAGCGGGAGGGAGATTTGCCGCTGCTGCTCCTCGCACCGCTTGTCCGTCATTGCCATTCAGCTGCAAACCTCTGAAGTTGATGGGTGGTTCTCTGCCTCCCGGTGCTTCCCAAAACCAATTCAGCCTTGGAAACTCTTCTAAATCCATTTCCGAGGAAATGCTGTCATTGTCCTCCTCGAAAAGTCGTTGCCGTCGAGCTTGTGGTCCGCCTTCAGGTGGGCCTTGATTTCTCCGCATATTCCGAAGCGCGACGGAGACAGAACGAAAAGGATTTTTTTTTTTTTGGGAATATTCACTTAAAATTCGTTTCCCGGCCGATGCACTAAAAAATGTTACCGACTTGTTTTACGAAATAAAACCGTGCAACATTTATTTTTCTTAAACTGATTTATTGATACGTGTTGTCTCTACGACGACTTGACAGAGACTACTTTTAGAAAAAAACTAACACGCTCGCTTGAAGTTATTATATAAACAAAAAATATAAAGAACTAGTTGTCAAGGAAACGATCGTCGTTTCACAGAATAAAAGCGCGTCGTGACCGAACGCCTGTGAGAGATTCGAAATCTCTCGCTACGTGGCTCTTCTCACTTTACCGATTTCTGAAGTAATCGTGTGAGAAAAGATAGGTGCTCCCAATCAGCCCTTATGCGACCGACCATAACACGATCTCAAAGCTGTATTGAATACCCGCTATGTTGACACGCCTTTACACTGTTAAATAATAATTAATAACAAAAACAAACGAACGTTAACAAACAATAAAAAATTACCATGTTACATCATATGATATGCAAGGACTCCATACATAGGTTGCTAAGAGTAATTGCTATGGATTTAACTTTGACGTCGACCTAACGTCCAGGAATATTTTCAGCTGCAGCATAAAGCACACCACATGTATTTGTAAATTAATTATTTTTCTTACCAAAAACACAGAGAACAACTGCCACTTTGCGTCCTCACGCCACACTTTGCGTCCTTGTAATCTCTTTGGGCCCACGGACAGAAAAGTTTTTTGCGCCCTCTGGGCCCAAAATACTTTTTGGCCCATAATTGTACTTTGCGCCCTCAGTATTCTTACGTTTAATATTTTTCTAAAGATTATACGCGACTCGAGCACCAACATACAAGATTTGCGCCCTTCAGGTGCTTATGTTTACACTTAGTGCCCTAGTGATGTAATGTACCGCCATATCTCTATAATTACAGTAAAATGATTAAATAGATCCACTTATTACCAGAATTTATTACATTCGCGTTTTCATTGATGTCCGTCACCAAAAGTGAACATTGCTTCTCCTCAGGTTGGCTAATGCATTTAACATGGGCCATTTGAAACTTTCCTGTGTTAAAATTAATTATTAATTTGTTGTTTAAATATTTTGTGGTAAGTTCACAGAAAATGAAGTTTAGAGAAAAGATATCAACTGAATTGCACATGCAGTTGCAAATCTATCATCAGCATAAAAACTATAATGTTAGTAATAGTAAGAAATTTAATAATGAAATATCGATGCAAAACTTTTATTTTTTATTTATGCAGTACCTTTACTGGCACCAAATTTTCTATTCAGCTTGCTGTCACAGAATGTCTGAAAAATTTAATGAAATAATAAGTCATGTTTTTTACGATTTCCCAGTCTCAATAACAATCATAAAGTGATTTTCCCTAGCTCTAATCCAAGCCTGAGGCGTTCAGACGGGACCAAGGGTGTTCAAAATTTTGAACGAATCCACCCTTAAAGTGTAACCAATACTCGTTGACCAATTCACCATCAGAGGATTTTTCGCAATCAAATCACGTAGTTTTTCTTTTTGCTTCTCGTTTGGTGACACTACAATTTTTCTGAAAAGAATAGCACAAATATAGATTCTATTTGCGAAGCTGTTTCAATTAAAAATTTTGCTTTTTTATTTTTCATTATTATAGAAGCTGTATTCACTCTACGTTGCAGCGTAAATAAGTACATCGGATATAAAACTATACCACTGTTGGCATAAGTTTCGAAATTTAACGTGCTGCACCTTCGAGTGTTAGGTTATGTTTATCAAAAAGATTTATTAGTTTATTGCTCTGAAGGGCTGGGGAAACACGTCACGTTTTAAACTTGGGAGATATAAAAAAATAACGAATATATAAATGTATATACACATTAACACGTAATATGTGTACTTAACACAAGAAATTCGTGTAAAAATGACCTTACACAATTATACGTTGGTGCTAAGACTTTAAGCATTAAACAAAACTTGGGTATTCCAGTATTACGGGTATAATTTACACGTGTGTCCAAGCCATGCCCTGTCGCTGTATCGCACTGTGAACTGATAATCGATACTTACTACATGGTATCCTGTATCGATACATCGAATAGTATCGTATGTAGATTAAGTGCATATCTCAAGCATCCGCATTTTTTTGTTGCCTACCACCTTTCTCGTTTTCAAACAATGTGGACCAATATTATATTAAGTGTTATAAATATATTTATCAAGAAATGGGCAATGCAATGCAAAATGAGGCACAAGTAGCTGGGGATCGAGACGAAGTGAACATAGTACAAAGAGTCAAGGTGATAAGAAAGCGAAATCTACGAGATACTTCTAATCCGTTTACACTAAATGATAAAGATTTTTATTTACACTACCGGTAAGTCTTGTTACGGGGTTCGCCGATGTGGAGTAGCGAGGCGGTACTGGCAACCTCGAACGGGCCTGTGTTGCCCGGGTACCCCTGGCGACACCTCCAATAAACTTTATTCGCGGGTCTTGCTCTCCAAGACACCGCAGGGGCTAAATATCACGGCGACCTTGAACGTCGTCGCCTCTCGCGACGACTTTAACACGATACAAAGAGGGATCGGGCACACACAGAAAGGAAGCACTCACGAGTAAAATTAAAATATGGAATGTATTCAACTAAATAATATAAAATGTAACACAAAATATTACTCGCGGGTGTGAGTGTAATTCTTGCACGTCGAGCGCGCTTGCTCAACGTGCTCGCGGCGCGAAAACGCGAACCGGGCAGACCTACGCAGGCTAATCTAGGGCCGCTGCCCTTTACAACAGACTGCCTGTTGGCAGGTACTTACGTGGGGCGGGGAAATCGCTCCTTGTGGATGCCTTGGATAGGCCGAGCTAGGCGCAGTTGGCGTGAGCTCGCAGAGGCCAGTAGGCGTCCCTACTGGCTGCTTGTGGAGATCAAGGTCGTCAGACCTGGACTTGGTCTGACCTTGCCGTCGGGTTCCAGAGCCGGATCACGGCACCAACACTTTCCATGGCGTCGACTTAACACCACAATTTCACACACCAAAAGAAACGAAAAGAACAACAGGAGACGGCAACAAGGAAAAACTCGCTTCACGCGCATTCGCTGGCCCAAGCTAATCTGCCGCTCTCTCGGCCGTTTCTCCCGTTCCCCTACTTTCCCTTTCCGCTTTTCTACTTCAGCCCTTTAACGCTCTTTCCCCCTTTCCCTGCTTCCCTTCCTGCCCTAGCCTACTTATGTGGCCTAATGGTAGGGCACTGTTACAGTATGCAATCGTAGTTGTAACAATTTAGATATGATAAGGCATTTACTAACACGTGAAACCTTTTTTATTCGATGTGTGATGTGATTTTGTTAATGTCATGCCACATAACTAAGTTGTATGTGATGTATGTAATCTGCAGTACGCGCGTCTGTTGCACAGCGCACTTTTTTGTACACAATTCTTTTCTGAAATTATCTTTACTTTAAGTCTGATTACTTTTTTTCTTGACAATGACATTAAAAAGATAAAGATTTAATGTGAAATACCTATAAACTCGTTATATCTGACACTTGTATTTGTGGTTTTAATTCATCGGTCTTACTGTATTTACCATAATAATGCATGGTAAAAGAGTAAACTGTAAGTTCAAAAATCTCAGATCAGGTCAGAATCATGTACGTTAATCAACCAAGGTTGTGACTGACTCACGGTGACCCGATAACCCAATAATTCCATAAATTATATGTACTTTTTTTTAGAATGAATTTCTTACGAGTATTTAATTTAATCGAGATGCTGCGTCTGCAATTACCAGAGCATGTTGATGTTGTTCCGCCCTACCTCAAGGTACTTAGTAGCCTGCGATTCTTTGCTCAGGGCAGTTACTAGAAAGGATTTGATTGAGATTTGTACCATCCCACGTCTCAACCAACAGCCTGTAAATACCTCGATATAGTATGTACAGCAATAATTGAACTTCTAAGCTATTTAGTGATGTTTCCCAATACAATGGCAGATCGGCAAAGAATCTCTCAAAAGTAAATATAGCTTTTTCACCATTTATGTATAGTAGTGGAAAGTCTTTGAAACCTTGTTTACATAAACCGTAGATTCTTTTTCAACTTAGAATTTATTTAAAATTATGTATTTCATGAGATTTATAACTGTCACATGTACTAAAATAGTGTGTACGTTGCAAAATAATCTTAAACAATGTAAAATCTACTAAATTTACTGCATAATATTACAATTACAGTTTTGAACACGTTATTTACTTTCCTGATGTGATTGGGGCTGTTCACTGTACACTCATAAATATTTGCACACCAGAAGATCATGAAGAGGCTTACGTCAATTATAAAGGACATCATTCGTTAAATGTTCAGATGGTAAAAATTGTATTTTCATGAAACTGCATATTCCTTTTTTTGTATTTACATAAAGAAAATCGTACTTCGTTTAAAAAATTGTGATAAATTTTAATGTGGAATGAAAGTTGTAGTGAAATAAAAACTTGTAGGAGGCATGAGAAATACAGTATACATACACACAATTAGATACTGATAAAAAAGTGCATGAGCTTTTTCATGTTCGTTTAAGCTTGTAGTACTAACCTTTCTCACGTTGTATTTTTCCAACTAGAGTAGAAATATTATATTTTTAATGTGTTTTATTTGTCGTGTTCTTTACAATTAAATAGTGTTTAAATATAAAATGCAATTCATTTATTCCATTATTTTTCAAGGTATGTGACTACCGAGTTCTGAATCTTCGAATCTGCAACGGCTCAACTAATGACCGTTTTATTTGGCGAAGGAGCCAAATACGTGAGCATATGTATGACCTGCGCATAAATAATGAGGTTATAAAACAAAAAGGCTCCTATTTTATAATTAGTAAATTGAAGAGTTACCCCAAAACGTAACATCATTTATGTAAATGTAGGCTTGATTTATTCCGTGGAATTCAATAGTTTAGCGTCTACTCTTGTTTTACAAACTCTAAGAGAAAAGTAAGATTTACAGTTTTAGAAAAATGATGCCAACACTACTTTCCTTTTTTCACCGAGAGTTTTCAATCAATTAACTGAATTTGAGGCTTCATTATTATTCAAACTTTTTAAAATGGACGTCAGCTTTTCCCATTGCAAAGAAATAGCTCCTTTTTAAATAAATAATGTTATATATAATAATACCAGTTGAAGAAATGTAATTGGTAAAGTAGGATATTTTACTGATATCCGGACTGCCCCTATGTTTTGCAGTTAAAGTTAATTATTGTAAATTATACTATACGTAAGTAATGCGTACTTGGCGCATTTCAGGTAATGGTGGGTACACAACATCGCCAGTGTTAATAACACCATACCAAGGAACGGTACCAAACTTGCCAGAGAGGTGCTTCAATGATGCGTTTAAAGCTGCTTGGAGCTTCACCGAGCGAGCATTGGGCATACTTAAAAACAAATTTAGATGTGTAAAAGGTGATATAACTCTTCATTATAGTCCCCAAAAAGACGCAAGAATCATTACAGCAGTGGTTATTTTACATAACTATAGAAGAGCAAATGGGTACGTTTGACTATAAATAATAATTGTACGTAATTGTAATTTTATCTCAACAAAACATAAAAACATATTAATCCTACTTGCACTGCTAAAAAGCTGGTTCCAATATTTTAATGTCAAATGTTAGAAAAAAATGGTAAAAATTTAATTAATACTGTACTGTTTATAATTTAGTTACCGTAGCACTTTTTTAGTAAAAGAAATGTAAAACAACAAACCAGGGGGGATAAATGGGTCATGGGACCCACGGTAAGAACAAAGTTCTTTAAACATGACATGAGTATGAAAACACAATTTCTCAGGTAACAAGGGGGTCGCCAGACCCGTAGGAAGAACGAAGCTCTATAAACGTTAGTACTTCATTCATGTAGTTCACTAAACAAAAACTTGAAAAACGAAAAAAAAAAACAAAAAAAAACAATAGTTTAGTACTCACGATGGTTGAACTTCGTGAGTACTGTATTTATGCACGACGTTTTCACGAAGTTCAACCATCGTGAGTACTAACCTATTGTTTTTTTTTTTTTTTTTTTTTTTTCTTTTTTCAAGTTTTTGTTTAGTGAACTACATTAATGCAGTACAAACGATTGTAGAGCTTTGTTCTTCCTACGGGTCAGGCGACCCCTTGTTACCTGAGAAATTGTGTTTTCATACTCATGTGATGTTTAAAGAACTTCGTTCTTACCGAGGGGCCCATGACCCATTTATCCCCCCTGGTTTGTTGTTTTAATTCCCTTTATATTTAATTTATTTATTTAATTTTTTGTTTTCATTTATTGTTTAATTTTATTTCATTTAATTTCCTTTTTTTCATTTTTTTTTTCATATTTCACTTCTTTTTTTTCATATTTAATTTCATTACTTTTTTTTTCATTCTTTTGTATTTTCTTTATTTCATTTTTGTTTGTATTAGTCATTTCTCGTTTTTTTTTTCATATTTCATTACATTTCATTTTATTATTTTTTAATATTTCATTGTATTTGTTCATATTTTATTTTATTTTATTTTTTTTTTTTTCATATTTTATTTTTTCACATTTTTTATTTATTATTGATGTAATAAATTACTATATTTATATAATTATGTGACATTGTAACATAATTAGTTAGTCGAATTCAAAAACTTAAAATTGAGCTGCGCAGGCAGAAAGAAGTCCTTCTATTCCCGTTAATGATACTATTAAACCTTTTAAAGCTGACCCTAGATATAAAAGGAAATTCATTCTAAACTCATGCTCCATGACACGTTTACCTGGTTTCTTACAGAATTAAATTTTTGAAAACAGTATCAGCATCAGTATCTACTATTTAGGAGAACCAGATTTATTTTGGCTGACTTTGTGCCTATGGTGATTAATTGAATTTTTTTTAATTTTTATTAACACATTTAATAAAGAATTCTCAAGTGATATTCTTATTGTTAATTGTTCATTAACATTTTAATCCATGAAATATATTTTGAAATTTTTAAAAAAACAGATGGATAACTTTTATTTGTCCAATCTTGAAGACCCATTATTGAGATTCCGTAGACAATGTGGTTCACTAGCAAAGGACCACCTGAATCACCCTGTAATTTAAATTTTCTTGTAATCGAGGATCCATAACGTTTTTGCATCATATTTTTTTTAAATACCTTCCATATGCTGGCACCAGTTGAATGGTCGGCACACATGTGATCCTCGTTCAATAGACTACTTATGATTTTGTATTCTTTCCTACAAAACTCTAAGGGTCTCAAACTCAACTCTGCTTTCTGCAATATTTTTGAGGGACTGGAATTTACCTTTACAGAGAAAAAAAGTTGGTTCATTAGAGTGGAAAAAAATAACTGTATGTGTAATATTAATAGTACATAGAACAATGTAAGGTTGTTGTTCAAAACAGAGCTCTATCTTATTAACTAAAACTATTTATTTTAGTTTATCATTCCTATGCAAAAAAAATTGATAAGAGCTACTTTAGAAACAAATACTCAAAAATAATCTACTATATTTTAGAAACTCAAGCAATTGCTGTTATGAAATATTCGATGATTTTAACCTGAAAATAGTTGATAATAAGCCTACACAAAAAGAAATGGCGTTGCTTTGTGGATCAAAAAATTTACGGCACTTGCAAGTCTGGACACTCAAGAGAGTAAAATTTCGAATACTATACTGTGCGAGTCAAAATAAAAACAGTACGCAAGCGGCAAAATATTTACAGTGCTCACCTTAAAATTTGAAATACTACAGCTCGGCACTAGATGGATTGAAGAGCTTTGGTAGTAGGGACGCCACAGCTTTAAGTTTGGCACCCGAGAGGCGAAACTTTGGGCTAGCAAGTGAATGCAAGATTTCGAACTGTAACGTGTTGAACGTTTACTTGTGGAGGTGAAAAGTTCGAAGTAACGTATTTTCATAACGTATTTCATGGTAAAAAATGATAATTCATTATAAAACGTACTATTATATAAACGTTTGTATTTATGTAATAGTACGCTTCATAATTTGTTATTATTTATCATCATAACGTACATATAAGTCTATTGGAAGAAGTTTTGGTTACAGTTGTGTTTTCTTTAGGGTCTGGTTTTGTAAACAAAGTAGATAATGATGGTCTAAAGTTTGTTAAAATCAAAAAAATATGTGGCTTTAATAGTGAGATAAAATTTTTTGCTGGCAAAATTGATACAATTTATTATGACCATAAATATCAAGCTTCCAAGATTTTATTGAACAATTATGCTACTGCATTGTACTCTCTAAAAAACCTTTCCCAATTATATCCAGTTTTATTAGTTAAACAAAATAGCCAGCGTTATATTGTATCAAGATACAAAATGTAGTATCAAGTGGCACGGTAGCACCACATGCAAGTTTGAGTAGCAGACGGTGCATGGCTACCGCGACACTATATACGCTAAAATTCGCATTTTGAATTTTCGAAATGGTAAAAAAAATATTTAACATCATCATATATGTAGTAGTGTGATGTTATTCGGCTTTTCTAATGATAAACTATGATTTGAAAAAAAAATTCGACGAGAAAAGCTTCTTTAATTGTTTTATCATATATACGTTCTTGAAAAGTGCTGATTTCATTTCAAGAATTTTTATGTTCAGAGCAAAAAGTTCCGACTCTTAAGTTAGCCGCGGACGAGCTTTAGTAGTATATATCGAGCTAGTGTTCAGTTCGATGTGAAGTTAGTCGCGCTAAGAGTATTTACTTTATATATATATATATATGTGTGGGTGTGTATATTATAATAATAATAAATTCAAGGTACTGAAACAATCAATATATCAGATCTCATTTCATCTCATCTCAGAAAAATATACAATAATTTTAATGATAAGCATCACATCGATAAATTTTCTTAATATCCTGGTCATTGTTAAACACACACTGTAGCACTGTAGCAGCATTTCTTGATGCCCTAGTCACAGTAGCCTGTGGACGCGCAGTACGTTGCGAAATTCATGTAGTCGTTACGAACGAGTCATATCGACGCCGGTGTCAGAATCTAAAAGATCTTGCAAGATCTACTACGCCTGTACACGTGCTTTTCCAGTTCTTCTCTAATCGAATGCTGATTGCTTTTATAATAACGTAAGTAATAATTAACCGTTTGTTACTATAAAACAAATTTTTTTTTTTAATATACTTCAAGGGCATGTAGATCACTCACTTACGAAGCCATGTGGTCTTTTAGTGTGTGGCACGGACAGTGAGGTTATGTGTCAGGATAACGTTTTTTTTTTAAATAAGGCAATGTATTTCGGGTATATTAAACTATCAAATTCTACACAATTTGATGAGTTTAGAAGCTGTGGGATTTCCAGACATCGGCAGAGATTTAGCCTTGAAACAAAGTTATTTTTTTTTCACACTAAAAAAAAAAAAAAAAAAAAAAAAAGAATTTAACAATACCAGCTTCAACATTCATTCATTGATGTAGTTTTTTTGTGTGGTATGGAAGGATACTTAGACTTTCTCAGCAAGCATTACGAGCAACTGATCCTGGATTGGCAACATGACAGTGAATGTTATCGTGGATTCAGGTAAGTCACTACCATTGAAAATTGTTAATTAAAATAATTAAAATAATTTTTAATAACTAAAATTTTATAGTGATATGAAAATTCGTCAATAGAGAGCTGGAAGCTTCACTGATTTTAAATGCATCAGTCATACAACTGGACTTGCAGCCGCTGCTTTAGCCTTAATGATTCGTAAAGATGTGGAAACGATGACGGTTCCATAAATGATTCGAGTTATATTCAATTTAAAAAATTTGTGTCGAAAAATTCTAAGATTACTATTCAAGTATGTCTTTACTTATTGGAAGGTTTAAACTTTTTAACGTATCTTTTAGTAATTTAAAAAAATGCTCACATCATTAAAAGTCCTCATTCAAAGGTTCCTTTTTTCTTTTTAAAATTTATATAATTTACTAATAAGGTTTCTGATGATAGTTTTTAGAAAATTGAAGGATTTTCCAAAAAAAAGTTACAAATTTTTTCACTTTATTTTTATTAAAGATATTTTTAGTCTGCTTTTGTTAAACTTATACGTGCATAAATATGTATGTATTAATATTTATGTCATGTTTGTGTATCATGTATACCTGTACATATAATCATTAATGTCCTTTTAAAAAAAAAAATAATAAAAATATGGTTACAAAAAAAAATGTTTCATGTCACATTTTTTAATTACTTCTCTTGTTAACGAAGTTAAATTGATGGAAGACTTGCTTCTATGTTCCATCCAGTTTATTTTTATTTCGTTAAATTGATTATACTATACTATAAGAAAAATACCTTTAAAAATAAGTGTAAAGTTCTGCAAGTTTAAGGGTATTGTCTCTGAAGGTATTTTTAATCAAATATAATAATTAATTTTTATAAAAAAAGAACAATTTTATTTATTCAACAAATCCGTTAAGAAATTCCACGAAATGAATTTTTTATCAGAAAAATTATGAAATCTATAAAAAAACTACCTTTGAAAAAAAAGTATAAAGTAATGCAAATTTGAGGTTATTGTCTCTCAAGGTAGTCATATTCAATTATAATAAGTAATTTTTGGGAAAGAAAAATTTTGATCATACAACCAATCCCCTGAGAAATTCTAAGAAATAAATTTTTATCAGAAAAGTTATGAAATCTGTAAAAAAATTACCTTTAAAAAAAAGTATAAGGTTATGCAAGTTTGAGGTTATTGTCTATGAAGGTATTTATAATCAATTATGAAAAATTAATTGCAAATATAAAACATAATTAATTATAATTTTAATTAAAAAAAAATTATAACACCTGTAAGGCAAGAACGAATTCTGTTTTTTCAATTTAAATAAAGAAATTTTCAATATCATCTTAGGCATGAGAAAGCAGTGAAATCTGAAATTAATAGACAAATTTGAAGATAAATCAAATTAGAACATTTTACTATATAACAAAATAACTATTACATAATTCACTTTTTATTAAAAAAACTTTCTTCACGAAAAAAACTAAAAAGATTGAAGACAGCAAAAAAAATTTTTTAAGTGAATTGTATTTTTCGTTTTTAAACAAAATAATGAAATGCAAGAAATGTTTTTTGCACGTATATTCAATAACTTTCTAAGACCGGAAACCATATTATTTGTATACATTCTGTATACTAATACGGTTTTGGTCTTAAAAAGGAATGAAATCAACAAAAATATTCAAGTTTTTCTTTTGTTATTAGTATTAATTTAATTAAATATAATACAATCATAAAAAATTTATTTCTGGGATTAAAAATAATTGATTATTACATATATTGAAAAAATTATAAATCCCCAAATCGAGAATAAATTGAGTTTTTTCAATTGCAATACAGAAATTTTTAATAGCATCTTTGGCATTAGAAAGCAGTGAAATCCAAAATTAATAAACAAATTTGAAGATAAATCAAATTAAAATATTTCAGAATATAACAAAATAATTTAATTTTTAATAAAAAAAAATTCTTCACAAATAACTGAACAGATTAAAGAAAGCAAAACATTTTTCACGTACATTGTATTTTCGTTTTTAAATAAAATGATGCAATGCGAAATATTTTTTTTGCATATATACATTCCGTATACTTATAATACAGTTCTTGGTCTTAGGAAGTAATGAAATCAGCAAAAAATTTCAAGTTTTTCTTTTGTAACTAGTAGTAATTTAATTGAATATAATCAACCACTGGAATAACACGGTTATATCCAACATTACTCGTGAAGGATATTATATTGAATAATATAGTACGTATTACATAACTTGCCGGGACTGATTTTTAAATTTTTTGATGAACAATCAATACTAAGTGTTTAAGGATAACAGAATGTATTAAAAAATGTTTTCGTATTTTTCTAATTAGTTGATTATAAAGTCAATAGTTAATCACTAACCAAGAAAAAAGAGTCTTATTTAAATGTTATAATAAGTTATGTCAATATGCTCCTCAAGCTTGCATTTTGTTGAATGTACAGAAGAACAAATTTTTTGTAAAAAAACAAATAGAAAAATTAAAATTCAATTTATACCCTGGTAGACAATTGACCATTTTGTGAGCATTTATAAAACGTTTTTTCTAGCCTTTTTCCAGAATTTTATATTTTGACACAATAGCTGTAAAATGCTGGAAAAAGGTTAGAAAAAACTTAATATAAATTTTGAAAAAATGGTCGATTTCTACCATGGTACGGACTTTTTTTTTGTCCATTTATTTTACGAATCATTGATTGTCTTATTAGCACCATTGAAATGTTATTTAAAATTTTTTTAAAAATTATTATGATTTAGCAAAAAAATTATTAATAAACGAATTTATACTAAATGCTCACTTAAAGGTACTTTATGAAATTAATAAACTAATTAATGATTAATTGTTACACAAAGAATTATTTATTACTGTTAATATGTAACATCTAGAACTCGAAAATCAGTCTCGGCAAGTTATGTAATACGTACTTTATTATTCACTATAATATCCTTCACGAGTAATGTTAAATATAACAGTGTTATTCCAGTGGTTGATTATATTCAATTAAATTACTACTAGTTACAAAAGAAAAACTTATTTTTTTGTTGATTTCATTACTTCCCAAGACCAAAAATTGTATTATTAGTATACAGAATGTATATATGCAAAAAAAATTTTTCGCATTGCATCATTTCATTTAAAAACGGAAATACAATGTACGTAAAAAATGTTTTGCTTTCTTTAATCTGTTCAGTTATTTGTGAAGAAATTTTTTTTATTAAAAAGTTAATAATTTTGTTATATTCTGAAATATTTGAATTTGACTTATCTTAAAATTTGTCTAATAATTTTGGATTTCACTGCTTTCTAATGCCAAAGATGCTATTAAAAATATCTGTTTTGCAATTGAAAAAACTGAATTCACTCTCGATTTATGGGATTTATAATTTTTTTAATATATCTAATAATCAATTATTTCTTATCTCGGAAATAAATTTTTTATGATTGTATTATATTTAATTAAATTAATACTAATTACAAAAGAAGAACTTGAATTTTTTTGTTGATTTTATTACTTCCTAAGACCAAAAACCGTATTATTAGTATACAGAATATATACAAATAATATGGTTTTTGGTCTTAGAAAGTTATAAAATATACGTGCAAAAAATATTTCTCGCATTTCATTATTTTGTATAAAAACGAAAAATACAATTTATTAAAAAAATTTTTTTTGCTGTCTTCAATCTTTTTAGTTTTTTTCGTGAAGAAAGTTTTTTTATTAAAAAGTAAATTATGTGGTAGTTATTTTGTTGTATACTAAAATATTCTAATTTGATTTATCTTCAAATTTGTCTACCAATTTTAGATTTCACTGCTTTCTCATGCCTAAGATGATATTGAAAATTTCTTTACTTAAATTGAGAAAACAGAATTTGCTCTTGCCTTATAGGTGTTATAATTATTTTTAATTAAAATCATAAATAATTATGTTTTATATTTGCAATTAATTTTTTATAATTGATTATAAATACCTTCAGAGACAATAACCTCAAACTTGCATAACTTTATACTTTTTTTTAAAGGTAGTCTTTTTTATAGATATAATGTACAGTTTTTTGTAGAATTACGCTATGCGTGCTTTGTGTCAGTATTTCTTCAAATAGATTAATGAAAAAACAATACATGGCTTAGTTTAATTTTTTACATATTTATACTTTCCTATATTTACATTAGAATTGATTTCATAGTTTAATTTAACGAACTACTTAAAAATCAATTCATATTTTTCCCTTTTAATAAAGACTACTTCAATTTTATACTAAAATGTCTGTAGAATAAAAATAAATCAGTGAACCTATTACCTCATTGACTTATTAACTCACATGATTTAACGTTTTACCCGCTACAGTTCAAAATCTCGCAATTACTCGTTAACCCGAAGTTTCGCCTCTCAGGTGCCAAACTCTAAGCTGTGGTGTCCCCACTACTAACACTTTACAGTCCATCTAGCGTCAAGATGTAGTCTTTCAAATTTTCAGGTGAGTGCTGTGAATATTTGGCCACTTACTTACTGTTGTTAATCTTGCCTGTTGCAGTTAAGCATTCGAAGGAAGACAAGCCAAAGTTACTCATCCATGAGCTTGAAGGCTTCCAACCTCTAGTATTCACAATTTTTCTGAGCTTTACGGTGTTAAAAATTCTGTTTTTGGGCTCACTTAAATAAAAATGATTTCATAAATAATAAGCACTTTTGTAGTAAGGCAAGTATCTGCTTGGATACTTTATCACTTTATTCGTGTGTGTGTGTATATATGTACACATAGGTAAATACACGAAAACAGAGATATTAAGGGCTGGAATATACAAACACTTGAAATCAATGCTTCATTTATTTAATATTTGTACTGTGTGTGACCGAAATAAGCCATAATTTTTTTACCCCTGCTGGTTCTGTACAAAAAAAACTCTTATGTTAACTCTTTTATTTTATTTAAGAAAAAAAAGAGCGTTAGAGGCTTATATACAAAATCTCATTATACTAGGAATAATAGTGCTACCAATAAGAATTCACCTTTCATTTTATACAAATATTACGTACTCACAATTTATACTTTTAAAAGCCTTTATCCAACTTGATAACTTAATATTGAATGAAGATACAAAGCATTAAAGGCTCTCAGTGAAAAAAATTAGCATTACAAGCTTTTCTAAATTAGTTAGAAAATTTATGTTGCAAGGCACCAAAGAGAAATTAAACCAAACGCTAGTATACTATGTACAAATCAGATCTTTTTAATTTATTACCTCCAAGTTGATAGCCAAACGTTTCGTAAACGAATATTTAGTTCCTTGGTGCTTCAGGCTTATCAAAAAAGAAGCGTTATGGACTTTAAAAAGTGCTTAAAAAAATTGAGATTTGAACGCACCAAATAAATATTAAACTTCACCACTGTATTTATATCTTGTACAAAATAGGCTCATTCTAATTAACCATCGTCTGAAGTAATGATTCAACTGATTAAGAAGTTACATGACATGATTTAGTGTTACGTGCTCTTAGTTTTTATTTTTAAGCCTGAAAATTTACAAAATTTGCGAGCCTGTAGCACTGACAGATAGAGATTAAAAAATAAAAACAAATTTATGTAATACCCTCAACCTCGGTTAAATGTAAACATTCCAATAAGAATTACAACATTTATTTTTATGCATTTGTAAGAAAATCTTTTCTTGATACATTAAACTTTTTAGATTTTGGTCCTGCAAAGTCAACATTAATCAAATATTAAATACAGTTGTATTTTGGTTCTCTCAAGAGCATAAAAATTTTGTTTATGTAAATAACTTTGAGATCCCATACAGTAGAAAAAATAGGAAATCCTCATTTTACTTCCAGGTATCGTCAAAACTGTAAGTTCATGAGTAAAACACAAGCTGATAACGCTAATTTAGGCTCTTTTCTGCATTTAAAAAAAAGCTTAAGTATCTCCTAACACAACATTGTAATTAGCACAGAAATAGACCGTATCTGGAATAATGACCCATACGCTTGCGTGTACACGCACACCCTCTTACATTATATATTTAGTTAAATGTGTGGGGCATTCCACATAACCCCCCACTGCCTGCCAAAAGACCTCGCAACATCCCCAAACTGCCCCTACACTGCTCTCATCGCCCCTTTAATGTCCCTCCACACGATTTTTCTTGCCCCCCACACAATTTTTCTTCTGCTCCGATGCACTTTCATTGTCAGCGTAGAACAGATTAAAAGGATAGATAATAAACAAGTCAGTACTAGACATTAATTCTAAAAAAAGTTTAAGTAACAATACGGGAGCGCTCTCTATGAAAAATTAATTAGTAAAAATATTTTCTTACAATGTTAATTAGTAAGCAAAAATATCTGAAATTTTAGCTATTTATTTAATAACTTCAAATCAATAAGCGTTCTTACGTGTGCATTTTGCCCATATGTTCTCGGAACTACAGAAAAATTAAAAAATTATACAAAAAAAAATAAATACAAACTTTTGGAGTAAGGTGTATGCAATGAAGTTACAAGGAAATAACCATTATATTTGCGACGTAAGAGAACAGGTGTGCGTTAAAATATACGTTGGCTTATTTGTGTCCAAAAAATTAAAAAAAACAATACATTTGCGGCTTCATTTACATTTACACAATCCGGAGAATAATGAAATTTGTAAATATTGCGAAAAAAAATTTTCAAGAAAAGATGCATTAAAAAGGAATTATAATAGAGTTGATAAAATGGTAAATAAAAAATAACTGTCAACTATTACAGTAATGTTTAATACACAAGTTTCTTACCGTTTTTTAAACTATTTTAAAAGGAAGATTAAATGTGACTGTTTACCTATTAATACATTAAAATATTTATGTCAGTTACAAAGAAAATGAATTAAAAGTAAAACAGATGAATAATAATGTATATTATACAAACATTTTATCTCGTTGGCTAGATTTTTGTCTTTCAAATCAAATAACTATATTTCATTTACTTCTTTTATAAGCCGTTCTTTATAGTCTACCACAAGTCAACTGAAGATGAATTTTTAAAAACAACCATAAGTTACTTACGAAAAAGGTATTAATTACACATTTTTTACTATCACTTTCATAACTTATACAATTCGTGTTTTCCAAACTGCAAAAAAAAATTTTTTTCAAGACCTTTTGCATCCCACCTCAAAGCCTATGTAAAGAATTATAAGGCAATAATAGGAGGTTCACGCGTTAAGAGAGCAGAGCCCCACTAGTATACATATAAAATTTTCTATAATTTCACAGCCACTTCTGAGAACTGTGTGTAATAGGCTCTGTAATACTGTGTCATTATGTATGTATAAATGATCGTCATAAGCATGGTGAAAAATTTCCTTGGGTTCAACTTTGATACCGATCCATAATACAATAAAGGGGACCTTTTTTACTTTTAATTGTATGAGTATTTTTAATTATATAAATATACGAGGGATGTTTAATAGCTGTAATGCACCAGGATATTATCTTTTGCTTAACTGTAAGTGGCTTTTCATGAATTCAGATACTCATAAAGCTTTGAATGAAATTGTAATAGATATAGTCGGCTCCAAACTTTGCCGTATGAGGAATATCTAAATCAGCATTAAAAACTTTGAATAATTAAACGATAATATGTGGATAAAGTTTTTTAAGATTTCCCAAATCTTTAATGTTCAATTATTTCTGTATAGGTCATTATTGCTTTCTGAAAACGCACTTTCAATCAAACAATAATGGACCAAAAGACTATTTGATCATGTAACTTATAAAGGCAGAAATTTAGATAAAAACATAGAAGATATATTTTATTTTGATTTTTATATAATGTGACGTAAGCTAGAGTGCCAAAAGAGAGCATTAGTTGTAAGATCTAAAGATCTAGTGATGATTGTAACTTATAAGGTTGTTTATATTTTATGCAAAATAAATAAAAGTGTACATTTGTATCTCGTACATAAAGTTCTTTTTTTATCCTAAAATTGTTCCCACCAAATCCAGCTACCGTAGTATATGTATACATAAGCAGGTATAAGTTAATAATAGGTGACTTATAAAGACTCTACGTGCTTTTAAGATTCATAATAACAACATAGGGAAGTTATGCGGACAATGGGCAAAAGGAAAATTTTTTCCTCATACCTACTATTACTACTTTTCTATCTTTTAAAGTATCTGCATCAGTCTCCTTCGAAAAACATATATTTTAGGAACATTAGGATGTCCCTTATTTAACAGTATCTTTTTTTTTTGCCATGCCACCCCCTACAAACCTTCTATTTGTTAAAAAAATGCGAAAAAGATCTTTAATGTCGTCAAACAACCATTTTTTAACGATTTTTCATATAAAAAAGCCCTGGGAGCTTGTTTTCACTCTTATAACAGAACGAAAATAGTAATCTTCGGATAAAATTTATTATAGTTCTCAAATTTTCACTTTTTTTCAACCTTTACTCACATCAACTAGCGAGAAAAGGTCTTTGATTTTGATAAACAGCCGTTTTTCAATGATTTTTTGCATTAAAGCTCAATAAAACTTTTGTAACTAAATAAAAGAAATGAGTTTACAGTGAAATTGAACATAAAATCTGATTCTCTACTTATTCCCAACCTACATTTTAATTAAATAGTGTTAAAAGGTAATCAACGGCCATTACCGGCAAGTTTACAATGATTTTGCAGAGAAAAAGGATTTGCAAGAACTGGCAAGCTCAACAATGAATAAAGATTAATATATTGACGAGAAATTTTGATTTTATCTTATTTTGATCTAAATTTAATGTAAAATTTTTTCTATCCTCTCTTTATACACCGTGTATCGAAAATAAGTGAGGAAAACTATACTACGCGATAAAGCTCGTTAAGACTAATAGAAAAGCTCTTTAGAAAATTTTGATTTGATGTGCATTCTCCGAGGTATTGACAAAGTAACATTAATAATTTTGGCCAATCACAGAGCGCTTAGCGTCGGGGGGTAGGCTCTCAGTGCCGGTATTGTAATCGACTCTTGATGGAGGGTATGGTGGTGGGGAGGTGCCTAGGGGAAAAGAAGGTTAGTACGAAGAGTGTAGCTTTATCAACTGCAAAGAATCAATGAGTCGTTGAACCGGGGGGTAATGCAAACACTGCCGAAATAAATAAGGATGTAGCAACAATAAAAGGGATAATAAAAGAATTCTCTTGGTAGTAATAATCTGAGTAATCAATTCGGTTTTCTCTAAATTTTTAGCACATCTCTGAAAATAAACTCTACAGAAAAAGAAAGAAGTCATAAAAGGACGCTTGCGAAGCGGTATAAACACTCTACTCAAATTGCCAGTCTTTGAGTGTGGAGGCCCAAAATAATAATTTCTCACCTTTGAGCACACTCACTGGTGAGAGCTCAGTAAACTCCAGAAATTGAGACTAACTGATCAGTTGGCTTATTGCAAATCTGGAAACTAATCAATGTATGAATTGGAGCAAGCGCATGATTTTCAAGTGCCAGATGATGGTTTCACTAAGAGGAGCAGTTCATTTTATGACTTTCCACATCCTCGCAAACTCACTGGTGAAACATAAGTGAGATTACTTAACTGAGAACAACTGACCAGATAATCTACTACACAACTAAAAACAAAGATAATTAGAGGACACACTAGGGCAAATACAAAAATTTTGAGTGTTACTGTTACTTTTAGTACTAATCCACTGGAAGGCTGTTCAAACACTTAATGTTGACTACTCCGTATACTAGCACAACTGAAACCTTCTTGTCAGTAAGTTCAGTGCATAACTAAAAAAAGAAAATCTGATTAGAAGCTATGGCATGAACAAAAATGACAAGGGTTGCAGGATGCTTTTGATACCAGCAGATGTGTACTTGGCGCAGGTGCTCTGCATTGTCAAACTAGAATACCTCTTCATTTGCAGAACATCTTTCAAAATGAACGCTTCAGGTTCACCACGAATGCACAAAACTGTGGACCAGGTATTGTTCAGGTAAAGATACTGTTTTGCATGTGTAGCATTATCTGAAATGAAGAAAACCACAAAGAACCACGCATTTTAAAAAATCAATGTAAATGTATGGGGACATGTTGTATACGTATCTGACGTAGCAAGATTGAGATAAACGATGTCCGGTACCATAACACATAACTTTTGATGATAAGCCCACGTCGTTACCTGCAGGCGCAAGCTGCTGTGACGGCGTGGCCGGTATCCGGGTAGGAATCTGGCTTCTCCGGAGTTTCATCTTTGTTTACACGTCAAGTGCGTCTCTCATGACGATAAAGGAGCAGACAACAAAGAACTGACGATGTACCTCTACTTATTGAAGTTTTTTGAGATGCAAGGAAATATTAATTTAGAAAAAAAAAAGTTTCAGGCAGTTACAGTAGATACTTGTAGCTCCTTTTGTTCATACATACAGTTAATGCATAGTACTGAAGTGCAATAGAACCTTAACATTACGCTTTTAGCCCTGAAAAAGGCTGATGGTTTAAGTTTATGATTACAGAAGTGGCTCAATGTGTCCTCCATTGACTCTAAGAACAAGGTTGGCATGATAAATGATGTTGTTTATGGCTCGTTGCACTATATCCCGTTCTTGCTCAATGTTAAAGGCTTTGATGATTCTCTTACGACAGTCTCCTTCCCCGACAGTTTCAGTTTTGTACACAATCTTATTCATGCAGACCCACAAGAAGTAATCAAGTGGGGTCAGATCTGCCAATCGTGCTGGCCATTGAATTGGACCACCTCGACCAATCCATTGGTCGGGATAGCGCTCATCCAAGAGCCTCCTGACGTTAGCGAAAAAGTGCGCTGGAGCTCTGTCATGCTGGTAGATCATAGCTAAACGAATGTTTAGCGGAATATCTTCTAGCAAGGCCGGTAGTGTATCCCTCAAAAAACGTAAATAAGCTGCTGCGTTCAGTCTGGGTGGCAAGAATACTGGTTCAATCTGTGTTCAAATTGATTTATAGAGTGTGATTGCAAACAAGTCAAATAGATAACAGACGAAATTACAAAAAAAAACGAGTACAAAAAGAAAAGAGCTACTACTACTGTAATTTTCTGAAGTGAAATGTGTATTGGCAAATTTGTGGCTCTATTTTTTTTTTTTTGTAAATTAATGTTCCCTTAAATTAGTAGAGGTACATCGTCAGTTCTTTGTCGTCTGCTCCTTTACCATCATAAGAGACGCGCTTGACGCGTAAACAAAGATAATACTCCGGAAAAGCCTGATACCTACCTGGATACTGGCCGTGCCATCACAGCAGCTTGCGCCTGCAGGTAATGACGTGGGCTAATCATCAAAAGTTATGTGTTATGGTACTGGACATCGTTTATGTCAATCTTGCTACGTCAGATACGTATACAACATGTCCCCATACATTTACATTGATTTTTTAAAATGCGTGGTTCTTTGTGGTTTTCTTCATTTCAGATAATGCTACACATGCAAAACAGTATCTTTACCTAAACAATACCTGGTCCACAGTTTTGTGTATTTGTGGTGAACCTGAAGCGTTTATTTTAAGAGATGTTCTGCAAATGAAGAGGTATTCTAGTTTGACAATGCAGAGCACCTGTGCCAATTATACTTCTGCTGGTACCAAAAGCATCCTGCAACCCTTGTCATTTTTTTTCATGCCCTAGCTTCTAATCAGATTTTCTTTTTTTAGTTATGCACTGAACTTACTGACAAGAAGGTTTCAGTTGTGCTAGTATACGAAGTAGTCAACATTAAGTATTTGAACAGCCTTACAGTGTATTAGTACGAAAAGTAACAGTAACACTCAAAATTTTTGTATTTGACCTAGTGTATCCTCTTATTATCTTTGTTTTTAGTTGAATAGTGGATTAACTGGTTAGTTGTTCTCAGTTGAGTAATCTTACTTATGTTTCACCAGTGAGTTTGCGAGGATGTGGAAAGTCATAAAATGGACTGCTCCTCTTAGTGAAACCATCATCTGGCACTTGAAAATTATGCGCTAGCTTCAATCCATACAATTATTGGTTTTCAGATTTGCAATTAACCAACTGGTCAGTTAGTCCTAATTTTTGGAGTTTACTGAGCTGTCACCAGTGAGTGCGCTCAAAGGTGAGAAATTATTATTTTGGCTCTACACACTCAAGGACTGGCAACTTTAGTAAAGTGTTCATACCGTTTGTGTCAGTGTACTTTTTGACTCTCTGCATATAATTATGTTTTACGTTCTGTACAGATTACTTTTAGAAATGTCCTGTAAATTTAGAGAAAGAAGATTTGTTGACTAAGAGCACCAGTACCAAGAACATCCTGTGGACTTGGAATTTATGGATAGATTGACTGGCCAGTTGGTCTCAGTTGAGTAATCTTACTTATGTTTTACCAGTGAGTATGCGAGGAAGTGGAAAGTCATAAAATGGACTACTCTTTTTAGTAGAACTATTATCTGGCACTTGAAAATTATGCGCTTGCTTCAATCCATACATTGATTGGTTTTCAGATTTGCAAGAAGCCAATACAATTTTAAATATTGGAAAGTATCATGATAATTTATATTTTTCAAGGCTTGAATTATATACTGAATTAAAAAAATTAAATAATACAAAAATAAATCACATATTAACTACTTTAATTGTGTAAAGCTTGGAATTCCTATGTGAAAACTAATACAATAAGTTTTCATAATTTTTTAGAATCAGATAAATTAGCTCAGAGCTTTTAACAATCTTCGTTGGATTCATCAAGTGAACCAAATTCACAACAAAGCAGTGCTTTAAAAACGATCTTGAAAGGTCAGTATCACGAAAAAAAAGGTGTTCGAGGTAGTATTAACAAAATGATTTGATGTTAGGCAAAAGAAAGCAGAGAAGTTAAAAGACACACTCGATTCAAATTGAGAAGCAGCTGTTATTCACTGGGATAGAAAAATAATACCTGACGCTTGGACTAATAAAAAAGTTGACCCCTTACCTATTTTTGTTACAAATGGTGAATTAAAAAAGATTTTAAACATCCCAGCACTTTCTGATGAAAAAGATTCTACGTAAGCTAATGCTCTTATTGAAACTTTAAATGATTAGGGTCTATTAGACAAACTGAAGGCTTTATGCTGTGATACTACAAATGCAAATTTGGGTAATGTAAATGGCACTGCAATTTTTTTTGAGTATTTTCTTGACAGAAATTTATTGTATCTACCTTGTCGACACCATATTTACAAAGTTATCTTGGCATTCCTCTTTCAACTAAAATTAACTGAGACTAAAGGTCCAGATGTTTCATTATTTAAAAGATTTCATGATCAGTGGCCCGATTTAGATCCAACAAAATATGATATTTCTGATTAACACAAAGATTCATCATTAGTTTCACAAAAAAACGAAATAATTATTTTTCTTTAAAGTTGTTTAAAAGAGCATTAACCTAGAGATGATTTAAAGAAGCTGCTTGAACTATGTTTGATCTACTTAGAAGAACCTCAATTATTCAAAATTCTTAAACCAGGAGCATACTATCATGCTAGGTGGATGTCACAAGGGATTTACTCGATAAAAATATTTTTATTTTGTAAAACCTTCGAAGTCAATGCTTCAGAATTGAAAAAATTATATGATGTCTGTATATTTGTTGTTTTCATTCTTGTAAAAGCCTGGTGTTTAGCTCCAAATGCATTGCAAGCTCCGAAAAATAATTTAGATTTTATTAAAAAGCTCAATAATTATGCTGCAGTCGATCCTTTGGTATCCAGTACTGTCTTACAAAAAATCACGAAACACTTGTGGTATCTATCCACGGAAGCAAGTGCCATTTCATTTTTTAATAAGGTAATATTTTTTTAATTAAAAGTTCGACTGATTTTAGTATTAGAAAAAGATGTAGGGAATGATGATTTTATTTCGAAAAAATGTATAATCCATTCTGATATAGATTTAGAAAAGTTGAAAAATGTGGAATTAGATTACTTTATAAATCGGCAATCATAACGTTTGTTTGATAGATTTGATATAAATATAAACGTTTTAAAAACCAACTGTCAAACTTGTTCTAATAACGTCGATTATTTGAAAGGCTTAGAAATCGTTAAAAATTTACGAGTCGTTAATGATGCAGCTGAAATAGCAGTCAAACTGGCTCAAGGGTATATGAATAGCACATAGAATAAAGATTGAGAATTATTTGTGGTTCAAAATGTTAGCGAATTCCGTAGAGAATTCGATAATTCAAAAAAGGAAACAATGGTAAAGAAACAGAAAAAATCAGAAAAAAATTAAACTTGACAAATGTTAAAATACAAAATTAAATTTTTAATAAAAAAATTGTTCCTCCGTAATCATTATTTTTGTACATTTACTCAGTGCCCCATATTTGCCTTTTCCTTTCTATTATCTATTACGAAACAGTATTTTTTTATTTATTTGTTTTTTTTATTGAAAGGTAAAAAATATGATATCAGTGGAAATCGTTGGTACTAATGCGAAGATTACAGTTACAATTAATTTTTTATTTTTCAAGTATTAAATTTTTTTCTAACATAAACAAATATTTCACCTGTCAATTACAAGCAACGTATACTACTTTTTATTCGTTTTCGAGCTTGCCAGCTCTTACAAATCCCTCTTCTCTGCAAAATCATTGTAAACTGGCCAGTAATGGCCATTGAAGACCTTTTAACACTATGTTAATGAACTGAAGGTTGGAAATAAGTAGAAAATTAGATTCAAAGTTAAATTCTACTGTAAATTCGCTGCTTTTATTTAGTTACGAAAGTTTTATCGAGTTTTAATGCCAAAAATCTTCGAAAAACGTCCGTTTATTAAAATCAAAGACCTTTTCACGCTATTTGATGTGAATAAAGGTTGAAAGTAAGTGAAAATTTGAGAACTATCGTAAATTTCACTTGAAGAATACTATTTTTGTTTATTAACGAGAGTGAAAACGAGCTCACAGGGCTCTTTTGTATGAAAAATCGTTTAAAAAGGCCGTTTAACGACGTAAAAGACCTTTTTACGCTATCTGGGGCACTCTAAGGTTAAAAATAAGTGAAAATTCGGATTCTACGACAAATTTTAAGCAAAATCATTCAAGAAAGTATATTACATCAAGCATAATATGCATATGTAAACTAAAAACCGTTATTTCAAAATAGGCACAGTTAAATATTTTTTTAAAAATCTGAAAAAATTCAGGGGTCATTTTTTTACCAAATAGACGGTTTCATGGGGGCGGCACGGCAAAAAAAAAGATGTTGGTAAATAACGGACACGCTAATAAATATGTATTAAACTTTAATTATTTATCTCTTACATTGATACTTCCAAAGCCACATACGACAGCTTTTTCTCCGATCTGCACATTATCATTCTCCTCAGGAAGTATAGCTGGAGAAACAAACATATTAAAAATAAAAGGTTCTGTCACCTGAAAAAAGTATCATTATAAATTTTAAATACATACAGTTCACTAAACAATTTTTCTAGTACAGTTGAAACAGTTGAAATTTACTCATTCTCAACATAATTTAAACAATATGTAATCTGCTTACCTTGATTAATGCAATGTCATTTTTCACACTAATTCGAATGTCATAATCACTGCTAATATATATTTTGGAGATTAATGTTACAAAATTTGGTTCCTGTGCCAAGTCAATCGTTCCACTAATAATTTTAAAGTCTGCCTTATCAAAGCTGGAAAGAGATATAGGAAAAATTACAATTTTGTACAATTTCTACTTAAGGAGATTGAGTCTTATGAAGTTAACTGTGAATCTGTCACAAAAATTGATGTTCAAGTCCTTAAATAGTATAAAATGTGTGAAATGAAATTTATGCAAAACTTAAGAATCCATGGTCTTACTAAACCAAGTAATGTATAACACTTATTTCAACAAGTTTGCACGAGTTTTCATAAAAATCGACTTAACCGTCTTTTTAACTTGCGAATTTTAATAATATTAACTAATAATGTTTAATATCTATACAATATAGAAAAAAAATTCTTATTTTAAGAAAATATCCAAGTTTTAAGGTAATTTTTTTTATGAATTATTAAATTTACATAATTTTTCTTTCTTTCTTTTCTCACTTCATGCATGTAGCTTTAAAACAATTAAAAAGACATAAAAAAAGAGAATATTTTTATTTTAATGAAATATTGTGGATATTTTGCTTCAAAAAAAGGCCTTTTTAAGATATATTGACAGCCCCTTCTGTAACGGTGGCTCAAGCACTCCCTACAATTCGTAATCGTTATATAAACTTTAACTTATATATTTATTCAGTAAATGTTTTGGTTCTACTAACCAGACGAATCTTCAAGAGACTTTCTCAGACCACATATTATATCTCTCAAATATCTAATTTTCTCTTTTATTTCCGATGTTTTACATACTGATACAAAAGTCACTTAAGATAAAGCACGTGTAAATTTGCTTTCAGACGAATTTTTTTTGCAGTTTTATGTAATTTGCAGAGAAATATTCTGCTTTTATGAAAAGCTGATGAAACAAGAAATCCTCTGTCGTATTTATAAACTGAATGAAACGAATTAAAGTAAAATAATAAAAAATGTCTCATACATCGAGAGCACAAAGAGCAACACAACTCCAACAGAAAAAGGTTTTTGAAAAACATGTTTAAAAAATAATTTTATTACATATTAACATTATCCAATTATTAATTTTACGTATGTTTTACTTTTATCATCATCTGGCACAGGTATACACGCTGTCAACTTAATAAAAAGATAAGGAAATTTATCATTAGAGTTGTTCTTTATTTTTTTCCCCCTGCTTAGTGAAACATTAATTGCTGTGGTGCTTTTTCTTTTAATATATTCTTCTCTAATTACCAGTGACATAAGAACAGCTGCTTGTTTATTTAAGGGATTTACTTGATATCAAGTCAGAAGATTTTCAAGAGCAGGTGTGAATTCTTGCATAAATCAACTTGTCTCACTATGTGAAGTTACAAATTTTTTTGATAAACGTACTTCTTAAGACTTAAGTATGGACCCCTTGGGTGGTCATAGATCATATACTAGCCAAGACTCATTTTCTATACCTCATTAAAACTACGAAATACCTTCTTCTCTGTTCTTTTCAAATTCAAGCTTGTGCCAGATATATTAAGTCAACTAAACAACGATTATTTAAATGAAAAAATACTGTGAGTCTGACAACAACCCCTTTTGTTACGTAAACAATCATTTTTTTCGTATTGTTTTTAGCAAATATAGCTAAAAAATACATGAAAATGTTTTTGATCACTCTCTCAAAGTTTTTGTGCACCTCATATAGCATCATATCTCTACCACCATGCCCAATTGCTCACAGTACATACAATTTTTAATTTTGAGAATAATTGTTCAACGTGAAAGTTGTCTCAAATGCTATCCATTTCTTTTTGTTTTACTAATACACTTGTTTAATATGTTATTGCAATTTATTAAAATTAAAAGCCACCACTGCTACACATTTCACATCGCCCGTATAAGCTTTTATAGCTTCTTCAAGGTTGTTGCACACCTTGGAGATTTATTTACTGTTGTATTAATTTAGTTCAACGGCATACCTTGCCGATGAACTTCTTGGAATTGAAACGGCCTTGGCCTTGTTTACTATTATCCCGAGATGTGGATTGATACTTATGTGTGTGTATTGTATAGAAGGAACTTTACATGGATATGTACAAATTTAAATTTGACGTATTTATACTATCTCATTTAAATATGAGATGAAGTACATAAATATCAATTATCTTGGTATCAAACACGGAGCATGACTTATACTACAAATAATTAATGTATATCATAATTTCTATGAAATGATTAAGAAGTGATAAGAAGAGGAGTGAAACGTTCTTAGTGTCAGTAATGCTAGTACTTTCACGTGAGCAGTTTCGTTGGTATTTTGGTATTCCTATCAGCGGTACTTATCTTCTGTTTTTTGAATTGATTCCTCCTCCGGATGATTGGCCACTCCCAATGTTGTCCTTTCTCGTCAGTATAGTATACTAATTTTAATCACAATATAGTGATGTATAATTTCTGTAAAAAAGGACAACAAGGGGATACAAACATATGGGTAGGAGAAAAACATTCAGGGTACGAGCCTTAAAGTTATCTCTACTACATTCATATGTACGTATTTTTACCAAAAGCAAACGTACAATAAACAGACTTCCAAATTAGAGTTAATTATATAATTTATTAAAATTTAAGAATATAAATTTATTACAAGTAACCTTATCTTTTACGATAATAACTAACGCTCGCCTTATATGATATCAACATTTGCTTGTTTTTGGTAGAGTTACAGAGAAGGATAGTGAGCGATAGGGTACGAGCCTATCACTCACCATCAACTCCTTGCTGGAACTGCCGCTCTACACTAATCCTTGATCGTTCATCGCCTTGGTTCTCTCCCACCTGGTACAATGCTTCTCCTTCTTCTATAAAGTAGGGGAATTAGAGTTTTAGTTTTGTCTGAACGGAATTTTCCGTTATTCCAGAGATAAATCTATACAAAAAACAACAATCATTGTACAGATAAAGCTTGCCAATGTCAATCAGTTTAGTTTTGGATTTGACTAGTGAATAGTCATAATTAATATGTAAAATTGGCACTACGCAAATGCTCTGTGCGACAATAATCAGAGAAACCTGCGCTGCACTTTTCCTATGTCACAAACTAGCTGCTGCATGAAGGGTCGTCATACCCAATGTTCATAAACAAGAGATGGAATTTCAAGAAATTCGTACAAATATATATCAGTGTAATCAAATTCCTTACAAGTTTTCTTCAAAAATCCTAAGGCCAAGTAGACAAAGAAAATTCTTTTATACCCTGCTTTTAAAATTATATATTGAAATATTTATGTGAGTTACCAAGAAAATAAATTAAAAATAAAACAGATAAATGATAATGTATACTATAAAAATATTGAATCTCCATGACTAGATTTTTTCCTTCTAAATTAAATAATCATATTTCATTTACTTCTACTATAAACCGTTCTTTATACTTTACCACAATCAACTGAAGATGACTTTTCAATAACAACCATAAGTTATTTACGTAAAAGGTATCAATTACATATTTTTTACTATTACTATCATTACTTATACAATTCATAATTTCTAAACTGCAAAAAAAAAATTTTTTTTAAGACCTTTTGCCTCGTACCTTAAAGCCTATGTATAGAATTATAAATTTATAAGTGAATAGTCATTACTAATATGTGAAATTGGCACTACAAAAATACTCTATACGAAAATAATCAGAAAAACTTGCACTGCAACTTTTTAATATCACAAACTGACTGCTGCGTGTAGGGTCCTCATACCCAATGTCCATAAAGAAGAGATGGAATGACAAGAGATTCGTAAAAATATATGTCAGCGTTCGTAAATTCCTTATAACTTTTCTTCAAGAATCCTTAGGTCAAGCAAACAGAAAAAAAATGCTTTCATACCATGCTTACAAAATCTAACAGAACTTTTAAGAGATTCCTGAATTATTCATTTCAATAGTACAGTACTACGATAAGGTTCAATCACAAGAGCCAATAAATTAGATACATTGTATACATGTTTAGTAAAATCATTGGCAAACACAAGCAACATAGAGCCAGCAATAAAATTTTTTTAGTCTTAGCAAACCATTGGCAAGAATAAGTGAAGAACATATAAAGTAGAATCCTTAATAAACGTCGTAATGGCTCATCACGAAAACTACTTAACTGATTTCACTAAAGTTGTGAAAACTGATTCTTAATACTTTCTTCGTTGATTTTAAATATGTTTTATCTTGAAAAAATCAATAACCATAGCAATGAAAGAAGCTAAAAATTTTGCAAAAATACGCTAGCTTTTTACTTTAGCTTAATAAAATCTATTAAGTGGCATCAAAAATAATTCAATGCCACCTGCAATCAATGTCAGTGAGCCTGGTTGTACCACCCCTGAAAAAATTGACGATTCCCGTAGTTTTTCACTATCAGTACAGAATGAAGAGAGTTGCTACTTGTGCTGCTGTGTATCTCGGCTACCAACGATGCTCTTCTCTAATCGACAAGCGACTTACGTTGTATTCTACGTTCAACAGCCACGATGAGTGAGTGCAACAAAAAAAGCGGTATTTTAAAAGTCAGCGCCTGCAGAATAATGCTAACAAAGGTTTAGCCAAAGCCTAATCTCCTTCAATACTACAGAATTTCGTAGACAGTCTTCTAACCGACTTGATACTGTGACACCACTAATTTAAGATATGGTAAACAGCCTCTAATAGTTCTGGCAGCCATGTTGCCTGAAAATTTATAAGCCTTTTTCTTAGTGGTTAGTTCCAATGTTATACTCCTTGTAGAAGTATTCCTTATGCCCACTTTCCTGACTAACAGTAAGCAGTTGGGAATATTTAAAACAATTTAAAGACCCAGTACTTTTTGTCTAGTAATGCAATTCTCTTGAGCACACTGTTGTTATAGACAGACTCCGAAGCAAGAGTTGAGCTACCTGAGGTCTAGATACCCTAGCTCTGAAATTTCCGTTAACTGAGCCAAATAAATCAGTAAATTTTGATTATTCTTGGAACGCCAAATCTAGTTTGTCAAATTACTAATTTATAGCCGAATTTTCATGATTAAGTATATCAAAGAACAACTAAAGGTATCAGAACTTTCTTTCCTCAGGGCCATCACTAATGCTTACGTTTAGTTAACCACCACTAATCTTATCTTTTCCTTTTAGGGCTAACCAACGTTTAACTACCTTGCCAACAAAAGTATTGCTTAGAACTACTACTTCAGAAAATATTTAAAAGGGAATTTCAACAACGACTCGTCCACGACAAAATCTTTATAAAGCTGACCAATATTAAACCAAGTTAGTCATCCACTGGCAGACATTAAAAGCGAAGCTTTTTGTCAGGAGGTCGAGAGCTCCGGCCACTGATTATCCTACATTACCCTCTAAGCTCTTAGTCATTTAACAGCAATTACTGATCCCTTAAGGTCTGTGCTTAGCCTACTTAGTCGAGCTCACCAGTACTCAACCATTAACAGCCATCTAACATTGAACTACCTCACCAACATACATATCAAATTTTAATAAATTTGGCGAATAACATATTTTTTTTAGAGCTTACAAAAGTTTTGAAAAATCCTAGAACTGTAATAGTGCAGATAGTCAGGAAAACTTTAAATGGTTTAAATTTTCACAATTAAAAAAGCCAAAAAGCTGATACAGAACTGTTCAATTCAACTCCTTTTTTCACTTCGAATAAGCACAAAAAACCTAAGAGAGAGGCACACGGATTATATAGGAGATATATATATATATATATGTAGATGGCAGGTGTCGTTGCGTTGAGAGCCTTGTCCTCTGCTTGGCCTCTTTCTCCTAGGTCGAGAAAAACGGTTGTCGAAGCTCGAGCATGGATTCGGCGGCGCCGCTGGTGTCTGTCTAATAAATGGAGAGAGGGTGTGAGAAACGAATTCCACACAACCCGCCCACCTCGTTTCGTAAACGACTTTAGATCCCACTCGCTGTGCCTGGGCCAAATTCATCTGCTGGGTTCTGCAACACATCCTCGCTGGTGGTGTCGGTTTGGATGGGTAGCAGAGACAGCTTGCTGATAGGGTGGACGTTCTCGTCGGTGGCAGTACAGATGGTGGCGGCTCGTACGAGCCCGTTGGGGCCGGGATGGACGGAAATTATGCGGCCAATCGGCCAAGCACCACTGGATTGAAGGAGTATGTCGTCTATTAAAGCAACGACATCTTCAACCTTGAAGTTTCAACGCGGGACCCTCCACTTGGGCCGTTGTTGAAGCGTCTTTAAATACTCGTGACTCCAGCGGCCCCAGAATTGACTTCGGATGCCGCGGACAAGTTTCCAGTGGGTTAAGCGATCGAGCGTGTTAGACGTGAAGCTGGCATCGATGACAGAGTTCAAAGGGCCGCCGAGAAGAAAATGTCTGGGAGTGAGCACGTCAAGGTCGTCGGGGCTGCCGGTTAACGGGGTGAGAGGGCGGCTATTGAGGACCACCTCGATGCTGGTGAGCACCGTGGAAAATTCTTCATAGGTGAGGTTTTGCGGCCCGACGGCACGGCGAAGATGATGCTTCATGGATTTGACACCGGCCTCCCACAGTCCACCAAAGTGTGGTGCTCGAGGAGGAATAAAGTACCACGTGATTCCTTTGTCCGCCAGCGAGCCAGCGCTGCGCTCCCACTGCAACTCTGTCTCCTGGAGAGCTTTTCGCAGTTCTCGGTCGGCGGCGCATAAGCAGGTGGCGTTGTCGCTTCAGACTTCGAATGACCGGCCACATCTGGCGCAAAATCTGGCCAGTGCGCTGATGAAAGACTCGGTAGAGAGGTCACCAACGAGCTCGAGATGAGCTGCTTTTGTAGTCAAGCATATGAACACAGCGACGTAGCCCTTGCTCGTGCAGATGCCTCGGCCCTTAGCGCTGAGGATATTGAACGGGCCGGCATAGTCGACGTCGGTGCGGGAGAAAGCACGAGTGGGAGTGATTCAAGCTGTTGGCAAAGGCACCATGTATTGGGTGGCAAGCCGAGCATGTAACCGAGCGCAGACGACACACTTGTTCAACAGGCTCTTGAGTCGTCGCCGCCCGCCAATGATCCAGGCTTTGCGAGAGACGTACGCGCTGGTGAGTTGGACTTCTCCATGAAGCGCTCGGGCGTGAGCCCAATGGATGACCAACTGAGTGAGCGAGCATTGTCCGTCGAGAATCGGGGGGTGTCGCTCGTCAAAGCTGAGAGCGGAGTACTGGAGGTGACCGCCAACTCGAATGACATCGTTGACTACCATGGGATCCAGGGGCAGCAGCGGGTTCTTTGCGGCCACGCGGCCTTCCTTCTGCAAGCTCTCGAACTCGAGAGTGAAAGTCTGCCGCTGGCTGAGATGGGCGCAGGCGAGATAGGCGTCGCGCAGCTCGATGGCAGTCAAGGGCGCAAGGACCGGAAGAGCAGGATCACGACATGTCTTGTGGCGGATACATCTACGCAGCCAAGCAACAAAATGCTGAAGTTGATCCAGATCCGAAAATAGGTCAACAAAACTTGCAGCGACAAGTTGAGTGGCGCAACAGGTGTAGGCGATCTCCTCAAAGGTGGGTTTGGCAGGGCTCGAGAGGCTCGTAACTTCAACTGGCCAAGCATCTGTGGACTCTGCGTGCCAATGAGGGCCTTCCCACCACAGGTGCATTTGTTGGAGTGTTGCCAAGTCAGTGCCTCGAGATGCCACGTCTGCTGGATTCGAGTCCATGGGAACATGCCTCCAGACTTGCAAGGGCAGAATTTCTTGAGTGTGGGCCACGTAGTTGTCGACTAACGAGTTTTTGGTAGGTTCCGACGACAAAAGCCAGTGGAACACGATTTGGGAATCGCTCCAGGCGTGGCAGCACTCGAAACTCACGGCGTACTCTTCGCCACCATGCGGAGTAATTTTGCTGCGAGCAGGGCAGCTCGCAGCTCTAATCGAGGGATGGTCATGCACGCTGGACGAGAAGCATTGGGCTGCAGGCTCTTGATGGTGTTTAATTTGGTGTGGGATATCAAGACGCGCACTCGGACGCCCTTGACCAGATCATCAACGTGCGAGTAGACAACGGCTGCCATCGCTCGACGATTGGGGTCTGCGAATGCGTGGAGCTGCAGAGTAGCCGAAGGGTGATAACCGATATATCGAGAAATGATAAGTACGGAGACGTTCTGCAGCTGGCTCAAAAATACGTGCCATCGCTGAGTCATGGATGTTGGCACAGCCTTATCTCAGTCCAGTCGCGCACGCCAGAGATCTTAGATGATCAGCTTGGCGACGAGGATGACGGGCGCGATCTACCCGCAGGGATCTAAGAGTATGGAAAGGGCTGCTAGCATGTTACGCTTCGTCTGCTGTGGCTGTATGGCAGTTGGAGTGAGGTGAAAACAGTCACCGATGGGGTCCTAGCTGACGCCAAGCTCGCTAACGAGGCCATCCACTCTGAGCTGTCGCTATGATGGCCTGAGGCAGGAATCCACGGGGAGATCACGCAGAAGCTCTGGCTTATTGGCGACCCATTTTTTGAGAGGGAATCCACCAGCTCTCAGCAGGCCGATCAGCTGATCGCGACGGAGTCGCCCAGTTTGCACGTCGTCAGCACCTGAGAGGACGTCGTCAACATAGCGATCGCTCTTGACAATCGGCACGGCTTCGGGCCACGCGTGACATTCGTCTTCGCAAAGCTGCAGAGTCGTGCGCAGAGAGAGATAAGGAGCACTGGCCTCGCCGTAAGTCACGGTAAGCAGCTGAAAATGCTTTGGTGGGCTTGAATCGTCCATGCTCCATAGAATCCGTTCGAGATCCACGTCACGTTCATCGACAAGTATTTGCCAAAACATCATCTGGATGTCCGCGCAAAAAGCAACTCGGTGCCTTCTCCAACGCAGCAAAATGCTTGGCAGGCAGGTTTGAAGCTTCGGTCCAGCATGCAGTGCGTCATTGAGGCTGTAGCCCGTTGAAGTCGGTCGTGATGCGTTGAAGACGACGCGCAGTCTTCTTTGTCGGTGACCGGCTTGCCAGATGCCGTGATGCGGGATGTAGTGCACTGGCCCAGGGGACGCGCGCAGCTTGGTGTCGGTCAGCGGCCACATTTGCCCACAGCGAAGATACTCGTCCATGAAGAGGACGTACTCAGCAGCCCTCTCGGGGTCGCGTTGCAGTCTGCGCTGTAAAGATCGGAGGGACGCCCTCGCACTGGGCAAACTCTCTCCGAGCAGCTTGGTCCCACTGCGCTTCAGTGGAAGGCGGACGATGTAGCGTCCGTCAGCAGCTCGGCGATGATGAGCGAAAAATGTCTCGCACTCGGCGTCATCGGGTGACTGATGGACTTATCAGGGTACGTCTTCAAGGTTCCAAAACCGCTGCATCAACGCTACCAACTGATCATGCCAGGGCGGGGTGCCGGCATCTTGCGTCGTAAGGCAAGTGGCGATCGGAGGGGGGGGGGTGACACGACACCCAACTGGTCAAAGTCCAGCCCACGACAGTGAGCTGCCCGATGAGATTTCCCCGGAGCAGGAGCCCTGGCCACAACAGGTGAGAGTACACGTCGGCGCCAAGAAGTATGTCCACATCACCCGGTGTCCCAAAGTTTGGGTCCGAGAGGTCTGGTAGGTCACGCCACAAGTCTATGACCGCTGGGGGCAGCGGTGCCGAAGGAGTGAAAAGTCCTAATCGAGGTAGGAAGTGTGCAGACAGCTGCAACGCCCATGCCGATTCCCGGGTTTGCACCTGTAGCTGTGCGATCATCAGCGAGCGTGTGACGCCGACTCCACCGACGCCCAAGATGTTGGTGGCAGTTGGCCCCAGTCGAGCACCGAGCTTTCGAGCGAGTCCGGTGGATGTGATCGAGATTTCCGAGCAGGCATTGACGAGCGCCCTGACGGTGATTGTCCGCTCTCAGATCCCCTTTAGCTGGACCGTGATCGTTGGAAGAACGGCTAGTCACAGCTGCGAGTCGACCGCCGGGTCGATGCTCTCCTTGGAATCTCTGGTGAGTCGTGCTTGCTGGGCCTGAGCGCTTGTTGACTCGGGGTCGGCCTTGCGTTTACGGCTGCCGTCGTGAATCGAGCTATGATGTCTCGCGCTGCAGTGCTGACATACGCCTTGGGATGGGCAGGAGTGAGCGATGTAGCCTGACCTCAAGCAGTTGAAGCACAGCTTCAATTGAGCAACGAGAGCCCGGCGTGCTGTCTCATCCAGCTGAAGAAAACGACTGCAATGGCCGATGTAGTGAGGAGCATGGCAAGTAGAGCAGTCAGCTTCGGCCGCCAGTGTGGCGAGAGTCCTGTGGTTGCGGCCGATCGGTGCTGGCCCAGCATGGCGGCCACTCGTTGAACGTGAGCTGAATGAATTGCTCGCTGAGCGTAGGCTGTGCGAGGCCTCCACTGAGGTTAGAGAGCGGCCACGCCTCCGCAGAAAGCTGGACAGGTTGGAGAATGTAGATACTTCTCCAGGCTCCAAGGCAGCTGCATTCAGTTTCTCAAGCTCGTCCTCCCAGGCCCTCCGAGTCGATGGGTTCATGGCGGTGGAGGAAAATGAGATCATCCACACGTCCCACAGTTCCACGGGCTGCTTCAGCGCTTTAAGCTGGTCACGGTGCTTCTTCATGGTATCGAGCAGGCCCTGAAAACCAGCAGCAGACTCTTCTCTTAGAGTTTTGAGCGTCCTTAGTGCCGTGATGTGATCCTGCACGAGGAGGCGGTGGTGCTTGAACCGCGAAGTGAGGAGGCTCCAGGTGGTCGAATTAAGTCGCGATAATTAGCTTGGGAGTCGTTCCAGTAACTATTGAGCAAATCTGCCCTAGCGTTGACGAGCCCCATGCTCCAGGATTTGATACCCCTGGCTGATTGAGTAAACTGATCCAAAACATCGAGGAGAGCATGCTGCGTCGCAAGCAGATCAGACCAGCCTTGATGTGCCCTGCGAATTTAAAGCACAATGAGCTCAACTCTTGCCGCTTTAAGCGGAGCCTTGTCACCCGCGATGCATTCAGCATTCGTGCGCGCCGTGGAGAGTTTGAGACCTGACAGAGGAAGAAGGGCTGGCGTAGGCCCAGCAATCAGCTAAAGTTCGGACGTGAGGCAGCGTGTGATCTGCAACACGTTCGCTTCATGACAACTTCTCGAGCTGCGTGATCGCAATCACGCTCGAGGCCCACGACGCAGACCACGCGGCAGTTGCGGCGGACATCTAGTCATCTCTCAACTTTGCGACAGCTTTTCGAGCTGTATCATGGCGATAACGTGCGAGGATCACGACGCAAACTGCACGGCAGTTGCGGCGGATTTTTGGGCGTCTCTTACCTTCCTATCGCGTGGAAGTTCACCTCACCCCGATCTCTCATGGCGCGACTCTGTCTAAATGCATCGCGTGCACCAGAGGTCCAACTTCTCGATGCGTTTGAAACGCAGAGAGTCTTAGAAATCATGGTTTTACTTACATTTCTCGAAATAGCCAGCTATCCTAGCTGTTCTTAATACAGCTCGAAGGACCAATGTTTAATTCGACTCCTTTTTCTTCGAACAAGCACAAAAAACCTAAGAGAGAGGCACTTGGATTATATAGGATATATATATATATATATATATATATGTAGATGGCAGGTGTCGTTGCGTTGAGAGCCTTGTCCTCTGCCTGGCCTCTTTCTCCTAGGTCGAGAAAGACGGTTGTCGGAGCTCGAGCATGGATTCGTCAGCGCCGCTGGTGTCCATCTCATGAATGGAGAGAGTACGCAAGAAACGAATTCCGCACAAGAACATTTTTTGAGATTGCAACAGCAGCATCAAAATCGACGAGCAAATAATAATTTAAGTGGCAAATTAGCTTTTTATTTTTACTTTACCATTGATTACAAGAATTTTTCAGCTTTTCAAGTAGGTAGAACAATGTGTATTTGTACTTATTATAATGCTAAAAAGGAGAGAGACGGTTTTAGAACTTAGTTGTTTTAATGGTTAAATCTTGTAATGGTAAAAAAATTTTTAATTACATATTTTTCATCAGTTATTACTTTTTCCAGCCTTAACAAATAAGCCTTTATATATATATATTACAACGTAAAAGTGTGTAAGTAGACGTTTCTTTTTCAGGGCCAATAACCATTTTATGGCGTGAGGAACGCACGGTACTTTTGAGCATCATTATATTTTTTTTTAGTGAATCTTGGATAAAGCTGGGACCCGGGCTTGCTAGTCTATGATAAATCAAACTAAAAGTTTAACTTAATAAACTATGCCTTGGGATACAACAGTGATCTTGAAAATTAAATATGCCAGTATTAAACTTATTTTCCATAAAATTAGCAAACATTCTTGTGAGATTAAATTTTTAAGATAAAATAAAATTTGAACTGATAACTAAGTAACTAAAAGAAGGCTTAAAATTTTTATTATCTATTCTAGCTCCTGATTCTGAAAACCATATAGTAGTCTTAAAATATTTAGATGGTGTGAATATTTTTTTTATCAAATAATGGTAGTTGTCAAATTTGCTCACGTAATTTAAGAACAGCTTTGAGGAGAACATAAATTTTGCTGTAGCTATAATCTTATCATGCATAGTAAGGATCACTGAATTTAAATCTCTTATTAATTTTATAAAATTTCATCATGGATGATCCAAGAATGCTGCTTGAAAATATTTTTAAAAAAACTTAGAAACGATTTGTAAGGATTAAAGTAATTTTTTTATTTTATAGCACGTGTTGATTAGGAATGTTACTGTTTTTAATATTATAAAATTCTTATGAGGGCAAATTAAAGATATTATTTGATTATTTGATGAAATTAAAGTTAATATTTAAGATTGTAGGAATAATTTTTGTCTTAGAATCTATAATTTTTATTAACTACTGCTAAAATATCTTAAAGAGGTATCTATGAGTTTTCGTAATATGCACCATGAAGTTGTAGCATAATCAATCTTGCACTTCAAGTGGCCCTGGAGCATTAATACTGTTTCAGTTCTTATCTTTAATTACTTAACGTTGTTCTCGTACCATGATAATTTTACTGCATTTTATTTCTTTCAATACCTTTTTGAACAAATGTTTTTTTAATCGCCAATAATAAAACTTTTACACTTAGAGTTATAAGGTTATTTTTTTTTTTGCTAAAAATGTCTTTTACGTCAATTAAAACTTGTTTAAACGTCAGTATAAAATAATTTGGCTTCGTAGTAGGACTTGCTCTGCAAGTTTCATTCTTGAAAGTTGCCCCAAGACTATTGCACATGCTCTTTTTCTGTACAAACGCCACAGGAAGAAATGAAGATTAAAGAGGACAGAAAAAACATCTGGGGAGCACACGAGCAAAAGAAAGTCCAAGCAGAAAGCACCGGGGCAAGTGTTTCACAATATGTCAGGCGGATAAGATAGGTTACCCGTTAAAATGTATTGAACTGCTATGGTGCAAGCTTACAAACAGTCAAGACGTATCGAACAAGTCTGTATTTAAATTTTTTCGTAAAAAAACGGAAACGAAAATCTCAACAAAGCAGGTTCAAAAATTTATTAGGATTAATTTAAGATAACATTATTTAAAGAAACGTTTTACTAAAGTATTAGCATACTTTTACACTATTGAATTTTAAAAACGTAATTTATTACATGCACACTTATTAATAATAATACATCTAGATGAGAAAATCATAACACCTGAACAAATTGAAAAATTTATTTTAGCTGAAATTCCTCATAATATAACACTAACAAAATATAATAACACTTACTTAACATTACACTCACAAAATAAGTGATTAAACCCATGTTTCATGGCTCTCATACAGATCAGAGTACATGTATTAATAATTATCACATAAAACAAACAACAAAAATTTTTCAAAAACTTTTGAAAACAAAAATACATTTTTTTAAAATGGTTCCATAGAATATATGAGAAAAAATAATATGTCTGAAAAACATATTTACAAAAGTCTTAATAAAGACTCATGTTGATAATTCAACGCTAGTTCCATATAATGAATTTTTGTTAGTAAAGTATAAATGTCATTAAATCGTTGAATACTGTGCATGAATAGAAAGCATCAAATATGTTCATAACTTTATCAATAATATATGTAGAGACATAGCATACATAAGAATAGGAAAATCAAACGAACAAAATGATGAAATATTAGATGACATTAGTAGTTACGTTGATGCTAGATGTGTAAGTTCAATGAAAGCAGCTTGGATAATTCAAGTACATCTAATTTGTGATAGTTATACAGTTGTTTATGTAGCTTTTCATTTTGCAAATAAACAAAAACTCATATTTAAAGAAAATAGTATCAAAAGCGTAAGAAAAAATTATTAAACACCCCTTACAGCTTGGTTTGAATAAAATAAAATGGATGATCTTACAAAATCACTAAAATATGTTGACATTTCAGAACATTACATTTTTGACCATAAACTTAAAATTTAGAAAAAAACGAAAATTATTATGAAAAATTTTGCTGTAGATAGATTGAACATAGTGTATTCAAAAGATCATGAGCGTTTTTTTAAAACTTATTTTAAATAAATTACATGGGGCTACATCATTCGAAGACTTTAAAAAACATAATGGAATAACACATAAAAATTTTTAGGGACACTGTAATCGCAATGGGCTAAATTTAACATAAATTTGGAATCAATAACATTTTTAGAAAAGCAATAAAAATAACGTTTCCACACCAGTTAAGACAATTTTTTGCTTAGTTTTTGATTTCAGAAAATATTTAAAGAGACAAAATATGGAATAAATATAAAAAATATTTTACAGAAGACTTTAATAATAATAATGATTATTGTGCTCTTCTACATATTGATGAAATTTTAGTATTGGAAGTTGAATCATGTGAGTCTTTCAGTTTATCAGCACTATCCATTGGCAACTACATAAAAGATTGCAATATTGAGAAAATATCGTTTAGTAAAAAAATGTTTGATAAACGGTACATAAATTTAAATCAAGATCAAAAAACAGGTTGATAGTGGATGCTTGGGTACCACAGCAAGAAGTTATACTTCTAGAAAATAATGTGGCAAATAATATAATTGTAAATATAAGTATACTTCGTATGAAACAATATTATATACAAAGGTGGTGCCATTATCGTTGGAATGAGTATACCTACGTTAGTTGGGTGTGGTTTTAATAAATATTTTAATACCTAATAATAGAACAATTATAAACATATTGATAAATATTTTATGGAACAATACAATATAAACAATATTAGTGAAGTAAATAAGCCAGAAAATGTATAAAACCTAGGAATCAGCACCGATTTTAAAAATTTTTGTTTCTACCTGTTCCTTAGACCTTTAGGAACATTTATCGGCACTGACCCTGGTTCCACGTGCAAAATCAAGGGAGGGGTGGATGTCAGAACCCCCCCAAACCACCCCAAATGTAAAAAAATTTATAAAAGCAATATTTTTTCTTAGAAATGCCTTCTAGTAGGTATTTTTGGTCGCTGATCACGAATCTAAGGTCGAAATTTAAAAATAAAGCACCTTACAGCGGGATTTTTAGAATAGAGTGCCACTAGACAAACATTGTTCAAGCATCAAAGTAGTACATCATTAACTTTGTTTCAAACTTACTGTATTTAGTGATGTTTTAAAATACTTTAATAGGTGGGGAAAGGAAGCAAATTATAACAATAAATAATTGCAATGCTGCACGTATTCAGACAGTGATATAAGAATGAGACAATCTTCATAAAAAAAAATTAAAAATTAATTACATATAAAATACAAAAGGGCAATTCACTCATAATCCAAATTATTTTTCAAAACTTGCACTGTACTGTCTGTTGCTTCTTCTCCAGCGTCACTGGTCTTCTCCTCATTTGGTATACGATCGGAACAAATTATTTCATCATGATTTGTGTCAGATATCTCGCGGTTATCGCAGCTTTGTCTACCACAAACTTTACACGTTTGCGACCATAATACGACATTCTTGCGACAACCGCAAGCTGCTCCGCATCCACTGCGGCAGCCACACAAAATAGCATCCAAAATTTTTCTTGGCACTGGCGGTTCCGTCATCCTTACGGGTTACAAGACGCCGTCAATCAACTTCCAACCCCAATCTGTGGGATTTAAGGTTGGAATTGTATTTTCATGATTAGGCATTAAGAAACCGATCCACGATTGTACCTGATAGTACACCCACTTCAGATGTTCCCTGAAACTATTCAGGGCTGGAGGTAACATGCCAATATTGACTGTATTTTTCTTCGTTGAATTAAGATTTTGAGCATTTTTTTTCAAAAACAATGTGTATCTGGCTTTGCACAGTTGTTTTTCCGCCAAAAGAGTAGTATCAGACGCATTTTCTTTGCAATTGTATAACTCTAACAAGCATGCTACTCCACCACTTAATACTTGATTAATATCATTTACATATTCCTTAAATGAACCTGCTATATCACGAAAATTAGTAGATGCTTGTGTATCTCTATTAAGAATGTCAAAAAAATTTTTTTGCCACGATTGAAAAAAGCAGACGTAGTGTCAGTTCCAGTAAACGCATGGGAAAACAGAATATGTTCCTTTTCATTTTTGTAACTCTTATCCAAACTCTTCGTTGAGAATAGTTTGATATCTACTGTCCCGCTACTACTTTTAGGTTTTAGGAAAAATATCTCTTGATCATCTGTCAGTGCAGTCAAAATTACTAAGACATCTATATCTTCAGATACAACAACTTTTTTATCAGGGTAGCAGTTGGATACAATGGCTTCAGCAGCTATAGTTCTGTCAGCATCCCCTGTACACAAAATTGAGTTTTAATTTTCCTGAAGCAGGGACTCGTGCAACATTTTTATAAAATTTTTTTTGTTATTTTCGTTAGACAGAAATTTACTTTTCTCGACTGCTAGTTTGGTCTTTTTATTGAATCTATATTCCATAGAGATGTATTTTTTGGTCCTTCTAGTCCTCTCTGCCGCTTTTATTGTAACGTCATCGTACCCGTCAAAAACAATAGTAATTTATTTACCATAATTTATTTTTATGTGTGATATATAAGAAGATGTTATGTTTTTGAAGGTATTACCAGTTTTTCAGGGAATCTTATGCAACATCATACCACCATCGAAAAAATGGCTTTTTAGCCCAAAAATGGCCCAAATCCTGCTGTAAAGGGCTCTATTTGTAAATTTGGACCTAAGATTCGTGATCGGCGACCAAAAATACCCACCAGAAGGCATTTTCGCAAAAAAACATCGATTTGACATATTTTAGCGAAAAAATGTTTTTTTAGGCCAAAAATGGCCCAAATGCCGCTGTAAAGTGCTCTATTTTGAAGTTATGACCTCAGATTTATGATCAGTGACCAAAAATACCTACTAGAAGGCATTTCTGAGGAAAAATATTGCTTTTATAAATTTTTTTATATTTGGGGTGGTTTGGGGGGGGGGGTCTGACATCCACCTCTCCCTTGATTTCGCACGTGGGACCGGAGTCAGTGCCGATGAATGTTTCTGAAGGTCTAAGGAACACGTAGAAACAAAAATTTTTAAAATTGGTGCTGTTTCCTAGGTTTTCCACATTTTACAGTATTTTCCAGCTTATTTACTGGGCTATATAGCAGTTGGCCAGTACAAGACTGTGCTTTTTCATCGAATCTTCTGATAATTTAAAAAAATCTTCCCAAGAAAATAAGAAATACCCTTATCAAATAGCAGATCGTTTTATTGTACCCATTTTCACATGTTTAATTTAAAGAATTTTCAATTTAACATGTAACCTTATGGAAAAATCACTTTTAATTGGATTTATAAGATTTGTATACAGCTTTCATTTTTTGTTTGTATGAAAGATTACTATCAGATAAACCTATTTTATTTCAAAATAGATCTATAACTTTTTTTTTTTTTTTTTTTTCTTTTTCTCCATAACACAAAACAAAGGGGCTATGATGCGTGAAAACGTGTATTCTTCATGCCATTCGTGAACTTCTAATTTTCTTATGTTTCTTGGCATGAAACGTAATAGTTAGGTTTCTTAGAATTGTATTATGCGTTACTTTGATTTGTTATCTAAAATTATTACTTATCAATTTCGTTACTTTCACCTTATATTCATACATACTTTACTATTGGAACTTATATCGTCTTATCTTATCTCTCTTTTATACTGTGACTCTTAACATTCAATCGAGTATAAATGTTATGCAATGTAATGTAAATAATTTTGATACTGATAAGGACTACTTGTGTGTATTTGTATTAAGTTTAATTTAGTTATTCTCTCCACTATTTTCTGTAGTGAGCTCAGACACGCTTCAACTAGCAAAGAGCCGACATTAATTGCGCTCTGAGCTTCACTAACCGCTAAGTTCATCCTTGTAAGAAAAAAATTTCCAGCGTTGCAGTATATATTTGCCCTCCTTCTACCTCTCTGAATTTTGTTTTCAGTTACAAAGGATCAATTTTGAAAGATGAAAATGCAATGAAAATCAATTGTTATATATATACAGAATGGAAATATTTTTTTCCTATTATAAAAGGTCTGAAAAAATGTAAGAAAATAATTTTATTAACAATAATTTATTTATTTTGAAAGTAGCAAATCAATGATAGATAAATGAATGTTCCAAATTAAAAAATAAAGTTCGAAAAAAATATTTTTAATTACTAACTCGATTATTTAATGTAAAGTGAAACCAAATAAATAAATCTACAGTAAATAAAAATTTACATTGAAAATATGTTACGAACTGTAAGACAAAATAAAGTTATCGGTTTTCCTATGTCAGGCTGGCTAATAACAGAGTGGGTTTAGGGCTTACTAAGTGTGTGAGAGGACAAGGGTTCGAGTCTCTGTGAAAACTTTTTTGTTTTTTTAAGTTTTTTTGGTTAAAAGAAAAAGTAAGTAAAATTTAAAATGTGAGGTGAGGTGTGGTGGGATGATGTTTTATAGTGTGGTGATACGACTGCATACGGTGTAGTACTGGAGACCAGAAGAACGTCAAGAGGGGTGGATCAAAGGGGGAGAATCAAAGCAAAATCCACTTCCGTTACACTTTTTCTCAAGGTCACTAACCTGAAATCGTTGATTTACCTGTAGGGCAGAACGCGCCTATAAAAGTATAACTTAAAAAAAAAAACCAATTTCCAAAGAAACTTCAACCCTCGTCTTCCTGTATGCTAGCTGAGACTCTTACCTACTCTGCTATGAGCGATTCCTACGTACGTAATTCGATTACTGCATGTTATTTTGCAGTTTATAACTTATTATTTATATAAACCTTCCTTACTGTAAATTACTTTACTTTATCTAATTTGTTTGGTTTTAATATAAGTTACTGTTCACGCCAATCGTGAACTTTTAATTCTCTCTTCATTTTCTAACTTTCTTTAGCACAATACGTTAAATGCAATCGATATATTTCCTGAAATTGTAATAGCTTTATCTTTGCTTTATCATCTAAAAGTAACACTCATCAATTTTGTAACTTTTACTTTACATTTATACATACTTTAATTTCAGAACTTATATTTTCTTATCTTATATCTCTTTTTCTACTCTGACTCGTATAACGACTACAGTGTATATTCATATAGTTAACTTTAGTTATTCTCTCTAATATTATTGTAATAAATCAAATACATCTCAACAAGCAAAGAGCAAATATCAATTGCGCTCTGAGCTCCGCTAACCGCTACTATAAATACATACGCTATTAAATAAATGCTATTTAAACTACCACCACTCAACAGTTTATTGATCCTCAGTAATTCCCGAATAATTAATATAAAGATCCCCGCATTCGTCAAGCATTTGTTGCTTGAACGTAACAGTTACATTGATAAATAATTAATTTATTCAACAAATTTTTACAGTTAAGTAATTTTTTGAAACCTCAGAAATTAGTTCATTTTAGCAGAGCAGCTTTTCTATGTATTAATAAATATTTATTTACTCATAGTTAATTTGTTACTTAAACAATAAATGAATAAACACAATTATTTGTACTGTATAAAAGTAAACAAGGGAATTATTGTGACTGCTAAAGTTTTTGCGGTACTCTCGAATAATGCGTATATTTTCATTGAACTGCTGAGTTACGGGGAGTAAGCACTCAAGATCATTAAATTAAATTATAAAGTATCTAATTTATCGAACTTTAGTTTCAAAATAGCGTTAAAATTTCTTAATTAGCATAACAAATTATCACATTCGCAATAACTGGTGCACACTTAACCTTTTTCACTGTGATAGTAACATTGCGGATACTTCGTTGATTTAGCATTAAAATTTTCCACAATAATACGTAAATAATAATGCATACAGGCGTGCAATAATACAAGCATTCGCAACTGAACTTTTAGACGTCTTTTTAAATCAATATTTATGAGCTTCTATACTTATAAAAGTGGATTTCAGTAATTTTTCAGTCTAACGTTAATACAAAAGAAAAGCTATAACGGTTTGATTAACTTAATATCTTAGATAAACGTTTAAGGCTTATCTCTAAAAATACCGTAAAAATACCCTTGCTTATTCCTAAATACAGTAATTGATTTTTATTGTGTTTTATTTTTGACAATCCTTCCATTAGTGACTAACGTGATTTTTTTGATTTAAGGACGTTTATTACATAGTAAGTGGGGGAAGAGTTTAGATCTTAGAGAATATATACATGGAGGAAGCATTGTATAATCCGACCGCGAGACGAGATGAGAGAGACAAAAGACAAATAGCAGTACAACCTTTCTCTCTCTTACACGCTTCTGATTGGTTGGCCCCCTTCCGTATATATAGGTATAGTCGTATCCACGAGTGGCGGTCGTGGGGGAACAGAGCAGATATATGTAACCTAAGCTTTGATGAAAAAGAACTTATACATCACCAGAGAATATAGAATATATCCTCTTTAAGTATAGAAGGCCAAAGCGGAATTCCGAGCAATACACACTAAAACAATAATCTTCCATTACAACATAATTAAAACAACAAAATTTAAATAAAAATTTCCAATTTTAATTAAAGCCCTCATACCTGGTTAAACAGTTCATGTATGGCTAATGACTCAATTGGAATGTTTGTCTTCGATAGCTGAGCGGTCAAGAATGCTCGATTAGCTTTTGCGCCCTGGGCTTCGAATCTGACCTATGGTTTTTTTTTTTTTTTCAGGTATACATTTTCATAATACTTGTTTTATTACGCTTCGTTTGTTTATAATTTTTATGTACTTTTATAAATAAATTTATTTTATAAGATTCCACACTTTAATAATAAGATTTAAAAAACTACTCTTGGCTAATGCCAACAAAATACTAATGCGAGCATAAATTCAATATTATACTATTACAATACGTCGTATAATTTATTTTTTATTGGCATTACTCAATGGAAACCGACGGGAAGGTGGCAGTATTTTTCATTAGGATAGGATACATGCAGGATAAAGGGCATATGAGATATTAGAACCCCAATAAATCCGTATCGATCAATGCAGTAAATAATTGAACAAATAATATTTACACTTGTATAAATAATAATTTACAAAAAGTATTTACACATTTTTGCATTAGTATTTTACTGGCATTAGCCAAGAGTAGTTTTTTAAATCTTATTATTAAAGTGTGAAATCTTATAAAATAAACCATAGGTCAGATTCGAAGCCCAGGGCGCAAAAGCTAATCGAGCATTCTTGACCGCTCAGCTATCGAAGACAAACATTCCAATTGAGTCATTAGCCATACATGAACTGTTTAACCAGGTATGAGGGCTTTAATTAAAATTGAAAATTTTTATTTAAATTTTGTTGTTTTAATTATGTTGTAATGGAAGATTATTGTTTTAGTGTGTATTGCTCGGAATTCCGCTTTGGCCTTCTATACTTAAAGAGGATATATTCTATATTCTCTGGTAATGTATAAGTTCTTTTTCATCAAAGCTTAGGTTACATATATCTGCTCTGTTCCCCCACGACCGCCACTCGTGGATACGACTATACCTATATATACGGAAGGCGGCCAACCAATCAGAGGCGTGAAAGAGAGAGAAAGGTTGTACTGCTATTTGTCTTTTGTCTCTCTCATCTCGTCTCGCGGCTGGAGCACACAATGCTTCCTCCATGTATATATTCTCTAAGGTTTAGATCGATGAAAGGAGTGCAAATATGTGCAGCTACACTGGCAATTATTTTTCTCGTGTGGATGTACCTACATACGTGGTTTTACGCATACTTGATCCTTTTTTTCTAAGTTCATTTAGAAACTAAATGATATAAAAGCAATCTTTCATACAAATAGAAATTGGTAGATTTCTACAGATTATGAAAATGCTATTTCACTTGATTTTTCAATAAGGTTATATGTTAAATTGCAATTTTTTTAATTAAACAATAATAAAAGGGCACAGTTAAAGAGCCTGAAATTGTTTGTGGGTATTAATAATGCTATTTTAAATATTTGTTTGACGTTTTAACAATATCTGTCAAAAAACGTAGGTGTGATAAACGAACTTCCTAAAGGAATGTTTACTGAACATGTAAAGAGGACGTTGCAGTTCACTAACTCATAGCCTTAAATTGTCGGGCATAACCTGCAGTAGAGCTACAATAATACAACTGTCATCTGCTGCATGCTGTGTCTTATGCTATCTGCTGAGCTATCAACTCAGTTGGCTGCAATATTTGGCTGCTCTGCTTGGCTTGTATTGCCGGATGGCATATAAACTATGTCAGCTGTCATCAATATTGATGCCCTTCAAGCGATTATTAGGACCACCGTGAAACCCTTCTTATACGGTTGGCTAATGAAAGGGATACTGAACACAAAACAGGTCTTCGTTCTGCGATCAATGGTTTTGGTGATGCGTTCACTAAAATTGCGTGCACAAGCAGCCATTGCCTCGACTCGGAGTCAATGCCTTAATGACGTCAAGCAGGCATACCAGCAACTGAATGCATGTGCTTTGTCTTCTGATAAATCTAAAGCAAAAACTTCTGCAGATGTTGTAGGCCGAGGAGCTGGTGGCTGTGTATTACTTAACCGAGGCAAACCTATTCCCATTAAAAATCTTTTCGTGTTACTGTGGGCCCTATTGTTGATCGATCTTACGATTATGCCCCTTCACGGAAGACTAAACAGGCTTTAAAGTCGATTTCCACTGCTAATCTTGGACTGCGGGTTGGGCAAGTGACATTGGCTGCTGATAAGTCAGTAATTATTAAAGATGATGGTCTCCAGAGTCTTGCTGACTGCCCTGAGCTGAAGAAAATGGGTCTTGAGGTGAAACTTTTAAAAAAAATCAGCCTCACATTTTTATCAATGCTATTCCTGTGGAGTACACCAAGGAGGAAATACACAAGTACCTCACTACGCAACATTTGAGCGATTACAATCCTGATGATGTAAAAATAATATATCTGTACCCGGTACGTAAAAAGAAGCATAGGTCTTGTATTGCCGAATTATCTGCTCAGTGCCGTAAAAAATTGTTTAGTAGAGATACCATAAGCCTTAGCTGGATGCAATACAGTTTTAATGATCACATTTCTGTGCTTCAGTGCTACAACTGCAAGGTGGGACACATAGCATCTAACTTCAAGGATACAGTGATATGTGGATACTGTACCAGTCATCATGCATTTAAGGACTGTACAACCAAGTAAAATGTGTGTTGTATTATCTGTAGGGACTCCAAAGCAATTAATTCACGACACTGGGCTTTTGATAAGGTTAAGCGTCCAGTGCTCCAAGCTATTATAGAGCGCAAATCGAAATTCGTCGACTATAGCGAATTAAGTCACAGTCAAGAAATCCCAAAGCCTTAATATTGCCCATGTAAATATACAGTTGCTCTATGCTCATTTCTACGACATCCGTTCAATTATATTCAAACGTAATATAACTAAAATTGGCAGCAGTGAAACATTCCTTAAGCCTAGTGTACCGAGTCAGCTGGTGTCCATATCTGGGTACACCTTGTTAAGGCATGACCGTATTAGCATGGGCTGTGATGGCGTGGCCTTGTATCTGCATGATTCACTAAAGTACAGGATTATGGACATCTCCGATACCCCGCAAGTATACAATTAACGTCCTGACTTCTTACTTGCAGAGATTAAAACCAGTGCTTGTGTTCCCTTGTGTGATGTAATCTATAGTCCTCCCAAGGCTGGTTTTCGGGCTGATGTTGAGTCTGCTATTGTTAATTGCATCTGTGCGTATCATCAATTATTGCTTATGAGTGATTTTAATATTGAATGGGATTTCTCTGCTGTCAGCTATAACATACTTAGACAATCTCTGATGTCTTTGGGAGTTGGAGAGAGTTCCGTTGGGCCTGACTCACCACTGTGCTAGCTGTGACTCGAAAATTGATTACAACTGCCTAAGCGAAACCCATCTAGTGACTTACTACGACCAGTTTATACAACCGCGGGCCACCTATGGACATGATGTTATCCTGCTTAGCTTAAACATACCACCTTCTTCAATACTGGCTGAAACTAAACAATGTCGTGTACATCGTCACCTACATGCTGAAGATGTAACTAGAGATCTAAATGGTATCGACTGGAGGCATTTGAGGGATGCTTACATGGTTGATGAAAAGGTAAATATCTTGACATGTGCACTTGGTGATGTGCTCAATAGTCACGCACCTGTCTACACAATTAAAATTAGAGTTAATAAATCTGCTCCCTGACTCACAGTAGACATCAGGTGACTTGTCAGAAAGCGCAACTTGGCTTGGCGTAACTGTAGGCATCGCAAAAGTGAGGAGTTACACATTAGGTATAAGAGACTTGGCAAAAACGTGAAAGCTGTTACTAAAAATGCAGTGGAGGAATATCATTACCGCAAATTTCTCGAATGCAGGTCTACTGTGGAGACCTAAAATACCGTTCGATCTTCGGGCATTGTTGAACATAAATAGTTTTCTATACAGCTTTTAGTCTCACCCACTGAACTCAATATTTTCTTTGTCAAGCCTAAGAACCCTGTGCCAACCCTTTTGCCACTACTACCTAGGATTTCTCCCGACGATCGCTTCCACTTTAGGCATGTTGAGCCTAGCGAAGTGGCTAAGGTCTTTAATCCTCCACACTCAAATGCAATTGGTTCTGATGGCATAAACTTGGAGTTTCTTAAGGTATGCCTGCCAGCTATCTTGCTGATACTTACTCACATCTTCGATGCGTCATTGCAGTAAGGAGTCTTCCCCAGCATCTGGAAGCATGCCATCATTGTGCCGATTCCCAAAAAGAAGAATGCTATCACTGCACGCAATCTCTGATCTATTAGCATATTATGTGCTGCTGCCAAGAGTTTTGAATTCGTTGCTCTAAATCAGATATTGCAGTACATTAAAAGTCACTCTTCTGGTGTCCATTGATCTAACCCGTGCCTTTGACCTGGTAAATGTGGATTTTCTCGTGGAAAAGCTTGTAGCTACTGGTTTTTCCGATATAGCTGCCACATAGGTGAGATCATACCATACAAATAGGACACAAACTGTACATGCACCTGATGGTGAGCTATTGCAGACCTTGTACAGAAGCTTTAGTGTCACTCAAGGCAGCCTCCTGGGTCCTATGCTATTCTTCTTGTTTGTAAATGATCTTCCAGCAATCTTGAGGGATTGCAACTACTATGTATATGCTGATGATGTCTATTTCTACATCCATGGCTGCCCCAGCGAAGCAAGGAATGTCCTTGCACGGGAGAATGATATCCTTAAAAGCATTTTTGATTGGTGTGAGTTTAACGGCCTTATAGTAAATGAACGCAAGACTCAGATAATTAGGTTTGGTACTAGAGGAATAATGATTAAGCTGCAAATGTATGGCACTCTGCCCAACATTTTATTCAGTGGCATTAGTATCTGACGCAGTGAGAATGTTAAACTGCTTGGTGTTACACTTGACAGCTCTCTCACATGGGGAGTACGTAGTACCTTAATTGCCAGAAATTGCTACTTTGCACTAGCTTAGCTTAGAAGTTTTGGTAACAGCCTATCTAGTGATACCAGACTGTTATTGGTTCGCTCACTAGTGTTTCTATGTATGGACTACTATGTATTTATACTGTACGGGATTTCTGCTTAGATAGAAGTTAAAATCTGCAGGTGCATAAACGCAGTCCTGCATTTTGTAGACTGACTGCGCAAATCCAGCCACATCACTCCAGTGTACAAAAAATATGACCTGATCTCTTTCCCTAGTAGAAAGCTTTACGTTATGCTGTGTCAGATTAAGGGTATGCTAAAGACTGGCCCTCCATCATATCTTTCTGAGCTTTTTGAGTTTAAGTCGACGCCTTTTAATGATGTTGGCCTGCGAAGCTCTGATGCTCTAGAACTGCAAGTAGTACGAGCTGACCTTGACGTCTTCAGGCACTTTTTTACCGTTGGGGTGGTTATGGAATAAAACCGTTTATCCTTTCAGCTATAATACAACCAATCATTTGAATGAAGGATTGGCTGCTCAAAGTCATCAAGGCACGAGATAAACGTCTAAACTCTTAGTTTCAACTTCCTTGGCCTTAGCTAGCTTTAGACTTGGCTCTCATTGTACTTATTTTTTATTTTTATCACTATTATCTTTATTTACTATTTTTTTTTTGTATTTCAAGTTGCATATGTCTCGTACTCAATATATTACAGGACAAATTAATCCTTATAAACGCTGTAGGCTACTCAGTGGCTATATACACTAATCCAAGGCAAGTACGGACCTATGGTCCCTAGCCTGATAACAAATTACTTTTACTCTTACTCTTACTCTCTCTCTCTCTCTCTAAACTTAACATTTCCAAGAAATGCTATTTTGTACCTGAGTATAAATAAAGACATTATCTATCTATCTATCTATCTCTATCACCCCCAGCATGGTAGGTGAGATAGTAAAATACTGCGTTAGGGGTGGAGCCTGGAGCTGTAAGATGGGACCCATACGTTAAACATATATATATATATATATATATATATATATATATATATTGCTCCACAGAGTGCTCTCTCTTTCTACTTCCTGCTATTAGATAAGAGTTCAAGCACTCTATGTATGTGTATGTATGTATGTATATATGCTCGATCTCTCATGCACACGCTTGCGTATATACCTTGACACTTATACGGAATAACGTGCATGCTTGTATGTTACTCTTGTACAGACACACGCAGACATGTGCGAGCGTTTGCATACATGAGGTTAGCATTTGTACATGCCATTGTTGAGAAACGTAGATCTCATTCGTGCTTTGTTATATACTGAGAGAAAAATGTAGTACAGTCCAGTGCTCTCGATCGCATCTCGTTTACCGTCACTATACCGGCGCCAAATTCAAATACAGCGAAAGCAAATGTTTAAAAGTATAGCTGTTTTAATCGTTATTATAAAAATAAATTAACAGTAACAAATAGCCAAACCTTCTACTAGTATCATAAGCATCTGAAAAAGATTATTTAGATATTGTCTAAATAATTAATTACGAGTAAGCATCCGAAAAACAACATTGAGTAGTAAAAATTAACTTTATAATTTTTTTTATGTTTTGTGCGAATACTAATTTCAATGTCACTACGAAAATCAGCCAATTGATTAATTTTCAATGTTTATTAACAATCCATTGCTTAAAAAATTATTAGAATATAATTTTGTCATAAAATTTTTTTTTCTATAATGAATTTTTTTGATTTTGCTGCATTGCAAATGATTTACGTTAGCTATTTAATTATTGATCAATGTTTAGTAACAATTGATTGTCCATATAAAATTTTAAATAATAATTAAATAATAATTTTGTAATATTTTTTTGCCAGTTTTTTTTTAATTTCGCTGCATTGCAAATGATTTACGTTAGCTATTTAATTATTGATCAACGTTTAGTAACTATCAATTGTCCATATAAAATTTTAAATAATAATTAAATAATAATTTTGTAATATTTTTTTGCCAGTTTTTTTTTTATTTTACCGCATTGCAAATCGTTTTCGTTAGCTATTCAATTGTTGATCAATGTTTAAAAACAATCGATCTCCCATATAAAATTTTAAATAATAATTAAATAATAATTTCGTAATATTTTTTTGCCAAAATTTTTTATTTTACTGCATTGCAAATCATTTCTGAGATTAATAATCTTTCATTAATTATAACGATTAATTGAAAATTTGTTTGTAATTTTTACAAAGGCAGTTAAATCGGAAATTGTCTTACGAATCGATAGATATAAAAAACTCATTTCCGACCGAAATGTCACTTAACTACTTTTTTTTTCCGTGGGACGGCAGTAATGTTTTTGAATTAAGGAACCTACAATTTATAAATACATATATACTCCGGAGGGAAGCTATCTTTCTATTCAACCCACTAATAATTAATTGGCTTATTTTAAATGCAAAAGTCCAGTTGAAAGTGACTCCTAACAGTAATGACGTTTTCATGATTTTTACAGGCCTTGATTCGGATTTTGCCATGAAATTAAATACAATAATTTTTTTTCCATCTGAATTTTTAATACATTGCAAAAACAAAGTTTTTAAGTGTTTTTACATTGCATCACTGGTATCCTTGGGTTATGCTTCTAATCATCAGGCAACGAATTGTCAAGGACAAACACTTGATGAACAAGTTATTGAAAACGTCAATCACGCTAAGGTATTTTGAACACATAACTACGTAATTTCATTTAATAGATAATACATCACGTACTTTGATACTTTATTCCCCTACGAATTAAAATGATCAGATACATCAGCTACAAAAATGCTAGTTGATATTATTTCTGTTAAATATTTATTTGTTGTTTACTTATTACAATTACTTCTTCGTAGATTTAATTAATTAGGACTAACATTACCATCGTTTTATTATACACACAGTTTACTATTAAACGATACAGTTACAAAAAGAAAACATTAGTAATTTGTAAACATGGGTTTGGCAATGAAATGGAAAAAAAATAAATTAACACATTTGAAATATTGAAAAAACGTTTTTTCAAATTCAGGTAGCTTATTCGAATTATTAATAAAATGCATAAATAATCTTAAAAAACAATAACTATACTACTTAGTCGAAGACAATGTTTGTATCAAACTTAAAATATTTTTTCTTTTTTCAAGTATATCTTTTTCGTCGAACCATGAAATAAGTGATTGAACTCTTTTGTAGTTATGAATGGGCTTCTGTAATTTATCACAGCTATTTACTACTGCTAATCATACGTGATAAAACGAATGAACCTTACTTATTTATCGAATAGTTTGTGCAATTACATCTTTATACCTTTAATAAATTATGTCATTACCGACCTATTATTATATTGATTTAGGCATGACTTCGATATATATATATATATATATATATATATATATATATATATATATATATATATATATATATATATATGTACTTAATCTACAAAATAAATTTTTTTTATTTGTAATGCAAATGTACATATGTACGTTATGAAGATCTTAACAAGTGAATAATTGTAAGAGCATCAGTTACTTGAACAATTTTGAATAGATACATGCATAAATCATTTTTCAATAATTTTACTATGTGTGTTGCTTACTTCTGTATATGTATGTCTCAATGGAATTTTAATCGTCTTCATACTACTTCTGACGATGTTTATAACGCGTATGAAAATACAAATTTTCGTGAGGTTTTTACCAACTTTCTCTACGATTCTTTTTTACTGTTCTGCTGAGTAGTGTATACAATCAATGCGTGAAAACCCCTTCGAAGTTTTCCTTTATTCTTCTAGATTTATATTGATGCATAAACATTATTTATAACAAGAAGTATAGTTACATATTACCACCTTTAAATGCGTAACAATTATAATAACAATTCTTCAATAATAGAATTTTTTTTTGACTGCTTTTTGGGATTATATAGTCGTTTCAAGTAATAATCCAGTAAAGCCTCTGATGGTTCAAAGTCACAGTTACCACATGCTCTAACGTACTCTTTAGCTCTCAATGTTCCGTCCATACTCCTGGCATTCAAGCAATTTCTTTTTTGATTTTTTAAATCTTTGTAATAGCTGACGTGTCTTTCGGGGCCAGCATTGGCGTGCGATACTGCAAGCACAACAAGCGCAACCGAACTAATTTCTGCGAAACAAGCTACACCACGATCGTCAACCCAGTTATTTATAAACTTCCAAAATTCTGTAACCTCAATTTTTGTTACGTCAATATAGTCCCAATGTTTTATTGTTTCAAGAGTATTCTACTGTTGAGTTATTTTTTTAATTTTATCTTCATTGATTACTTTGCGGAAGGTTTGCAAAAATACGTGTATGCTGTTATTTTTCTTGAATTCTGTAGATACTGCGTTGACTGGATCTAAGAACGACGCAGCTTCGTACAGCAGATTATCGAAATCATTAAATCTGAAATGAATTATTAGGTAAATAATAAATTAATGGAGCTACTTTACCATGAAAACTATGTTACGTAAACGTTCACATAAAACCGTAAGTAATTGTCTTACAAACTAAAGTTTGCATCTTTCTGGAGAAAACTTAAGTAGTAAAAAAAGACTGGATCGATTTTTAAAAAACGAAAAAGAGATTTTGGAAATTTTGGGCGAAAATCGAATAACTCTGAGTTTAAAAATATATTTATAAATGTATATGAGTTGTCCGGTTTTTGCCCAAAATTTTCAAAGTCTCTTTTTAATTGTACTGAAGATTCATCCGGTTTCTTAGCGCTTTTTTGAATTGTCCTGTTTGTTAAGCGTTTTTTTTAAATTACCGGTTGTTCCCCCCCAGGCGACTAACTATATTATAATGAAATACTACACAATTATGATTAAAATCGCATAGATTTCGAAATCTACAAGAAATCGGCACTTTGACCACACCGAGATTCTTGTGCTATTAACATCGCTCAGGATGAAAAAGATAGATGATATGCAAGTGCTCATTCTCTTCGTGTAGATCCTCACTACACGTTTTGCCCCCTGGAATCCCACTTTTTTTGACCCTCGAAAAAGTTACAGCAAGAATACTGAAGGCAAAAAATGTGCAAAATTAAAAAAAAATTAGAGTCTCACTCTTTCAGCTGTAACTTAGCTCTGTATTCATTTACAATATTTGCTTGAAAATCAATCGATAGTGCTTAAAATAAGCTTTAATTTGAGCTACCGATAAGTCAAAAATGTTTATCAGGACGAATGTTACGAGCGATTTAGGCTTAGGTTTCAAAATGATGGAAAATCTTCGTGCGTTTTTTGGTCAATAAAATAAGCGCAGTCTGGATTCGCGATTAAATCGCTCCGTGGCATTCGACCAGTTTATCTTTTTTAACTCTGTCAGGGCTCAAAATAAGGCTTATTTTAAGCGCTATTGGCTGATTTTCAAGCGGATATTGTAAGTATATTCACAGCTAAGTTACAGACTAAAAGAGTGAAACTCTAATTTTTGAAAATTTTCGCATATTTTTTGTCTTCGATATTCTTGCTGTAACTTTTTCTAGGATCACAAAAAATGGGGTCTCAGGGGGCAAAACGTGCAGTGGGGATCTAGATGAAGAGAATGAGCACTCGCAGAGTATTTATTTTCCATCATAAGCGATGTTAATAGCACAAAAATCTCTGTTTAGTCTAAGGGCCGATTTCCCGCAGATTTCGACATATACATTTTTTTTGGAGTTTCATGAAGGACAAAGCTTTCAGAATCTTTTAGCAAATTTATTTGTACCGGTTTTTCTATCATAACTATACGTTACTTTATGTAACTACATTACTCATGTTTTGTAATTACAAAATAATACGCATAAGTCCAATCGATTGGAACAAGATTATACATGAGTTTAGAATTATTATTCTGAAAACCAACTGCTTCGTTAATGCAAAGTATACACGAAAATTATTACTGGGAGCCTTTACTACAAAAATAAATATTTAAATAAAGAATGCGGTACTGACCTTTGCTTGATTTCCATAGCCATAGACAGAATAAATCGGAACGCATTTTTGCAAAAATTTTGCAACTCAGCGCCATTATATATGAGATACTCTCTTATATTATCTCCAAGATCGAAGTCCACAAAAGGAAGATAAAAGTTTTTATGGAAAAGATCGATGTCTTTTGCAGGTGTCCTGACATAATCACGCTCCATGAAACAAGATCCTATATCTTTGTATGTTTTTTCCACTTTACTTTTAGCTTGATGAATCACTACGTCTTCGCGTTGGAAAAACAAGTTTAAGCGATTGAGCTTATCTAAGACATTTTGTAACAGCCAAAAGCAGCATATAGTATCATTCTTCTCCATTTCTATCAGAACGTCCATTCCCACAGGATCTTCTTTTTCTGCAAGCTTCTGAGCCATGTCCAGAAGAGCCGGCCACTGTTCAATGGTATGGTTTACGCAAGCTTGTAGTTGCAACCATCGAACAGTTATCCACCTTAATATTTTATGGTGTGGAATGTTATGTTCTTCTTGAAGATTTTCAAAGTCGTGTGCTTTGTTACTACTTTTAAGCATTGTGTACAAATTGTTTATGAGGGTGGATATCTCTGACGGCAACTGTTTCATTGCGTGTTGACAGGCTAAATGTGTGGAATGTGCAGGGCATGTTATGCAGATAACATCTAAAATTTCTTCTTGAGCACGCGCTTTCAAACCTGTCTTAGTTCCAGACATGGTAGAGCATCCATCGAAAGTTATAGATAAAATGTTAGCTATAGGAACATCGAATTCATTAAATGATGCTTTTAATACTTCCCACAATCGCTCTGATCCAGCCTTAGCCTCTTCACCCTTCATAAATATTTTTGCCATGTTCCACATTACTGTTTTAATACAGCCTTTTTCTGGATCGGTGTAGCGCACTTGAATAACTAAAACTTTCTGTTTGGAGATGTCTGTCGATTCGTCTATTCCGATGCAAAAAAAAATTCTTCTCAAAGTCAACGATAATTGCATTTTAGGAAATTTTCCAAGTACTTCCACACTAACATTGTGAGCTTTTGTCGCTCCCATGCGTGTATCTTTCCAAATTCCCATAGGATCGATGGTCTTTCAAAAATTAACGATTACTGCAGCATCAACAAATGATATGCTTACACTACAAAGCATTCCAACCAGCTGTAACTCCGCTTTAGCTATTTGCCTTTTTCCATGATTTAAATGATTAGGGAATTGAAAGGCTGATTCCGTCATAGCTTCTGTTAATCCGGTGTTTTTCATGTGTTTGATGGTGCCAGCATGGCGTTCTATATCAAAAAGTCTTGCTCGAAAAATCTTTTCGCATTTATTGCAATAAACTACTTCTGGATTTTCCGTAAATTCTAGCCAGCTCTTGGAACCTTCCAGTTCAAACCATTCCTCGCGACGTAGACATTTTGCTGGAGCTGTTCTTTTTGATCTTCTTTCTGAAGGATCCTAGCAATGACATGTTGAGAGGTCACATTTTTTTATATGTACATACGTGAACAAAGTATATTATGTCATTATATATATATATATATATATATATATATATATATATATATATATATATATATACATATTTGTTGAAAAGTACTTAATATTATCGACTGAAATATTCGGATTAGATATTACCTATGGTGTGTTGGCGTTTCTGCACCTGTTTTTTCAGCTTGATATGTTATCTATATGAGTTAGTTTGGAATCAAAGCAACAATTCTATTCAAGCCTTAATTTACGTGTTTTAATTTATATTTGTTTTTAATTACTTTTATGACATTGCGAAAGGTTTAGACTATTTAGAAACATGGGCCTTAAAATTAAAATACATTTGTTCAAAAGTTATAAAAAAGCTTTACGATGTCAATAGTCACGTAACCAGCGTAAGGATACTTTTTTGCAAATACGGAGCGGTGAATGGTAATCGGCTGACAAATTTTGATTTTTTACGTATTTACTCTAGACGTCTTCGTACGATGTGCTCTATTTATCGAAAACTTGAAATTGCGCCAGGTTCAAGCCCGTTGCCGTGATGATCGCTTATTTTGTTTCACCAGGGCGAGAGTCACAGTTTCGAGACGATGCTGCCACATCAGCCCCATTCAAATTATCGGGTAGAATCAACTTCACGATAAACTCGTTTGTTTTGGAATACTGTACAATTCACGTGCTCAGGAGTTGGCTATTTAATTCCAATCCGTGTCATTTATTGCACGCAACTTGAAGTTTTTAAGTCTGATTCAACAATAAATTATTTAATTGAGTTTTCACTTTATTCATTGTCTTAGACTACGAGAAAAGGTTCCTTACACTTCTGACTTTCGTATAGCACCAAATAAAAGTATTAAAAAATTAACAAATAGAAGCTAGACATAATGTTTATATGTTTTTGTAACCCTTAATTATAAAGTATTTTTCTAAAACAGCATCTTTTTAAAATGGAGCATCCAACTCACGGTAATAGAATCGTGGTAACGTACATATCAAGCGGAAAAACAGGTGCAGTAACGCCAGCGCACCATAGGTAATATCTAATCCGAATATTTTAGTCGATAATATTAAGTACTTTCACTATCTGTTTTCCTTACGATATATTTTTTGTATTGTAACTTGCTAAGAGTTTACTCTCTAAGTTTCTGCGAGTGAATTTTCATTCACTTCTCGAGAGACTTTTTTCTTTTCACTGGAGTAGTGAGAGGAGAATCTCGTGCCATGTGAGTGAGTTTTTCACTTGTGTCGAGTGAATTTTTCAGTGGTATCAAGTGACTGGATTTTAACTCGATACAAGTGAAAATTAATTATCAGAAATGTAGAGAGTATATTTTTAGTTAAACCTATACATATATTACGTTCGACCAGTAGTGGTTTCAAAGTTCAGTTACAGTTTCGATTTTTAAATATACCGATCGTAGATGAACGACTTTGGTTGCATTTTTGCATATTTATCTTAAGTTCTTGGAAAAAAATGTAACCCGCTATGGATAACAATCCAAGTTAATTCTTTATTGAGCTCAGCCAATTGTTGAAGAAAATGTCAGGCGATATAAAATTGACGTTATTACATAATTCCCTTTCAATAATAAAAACTGAGATCCAAATAATAGTTGCATTTATAACATACACAAAGTTTTTTGAGAACTCCAGTGAGTTCCATTATTTTTGTACATGATAATTAAGGGTCTTTCACTCAGTGATTTTTTTAAATAATTCTATGCCGCTGCAAAATGAATTTACTTATCGTAATTTACAGGATATAAATGAGAAAACTCAGTGACTGTCAAAGTTATTTTTTATTACGTTAGTATTTTAGTTATGCAGATATTGGTAATGAATGGTCGAAAAAAGTTGTTGGAGGTTAAAACTTCAACTTACTGATTTATGTTACTTGTTTGTTTCGTTTTTGGATATCGAGCATTAACACAAATAAGTTGTAACTCGAGACATTTTACATTTGTTTCTACATTTAAATATTAACCGTGTCTTTTTATAAATTGTGTGTATTTTTTAACACTTATCATAGTTTATCACCAGCTCATTTGGTTTTGTAAAATGAATTTTTTAATTATCTGAATTTGACACTTAAAGTGTGCTATCGTGAACTCGATGACCCGTAAGCGCACAATTCAAATCTTGGCGGCTGGATGAGGGGAAACGAGTTGGACAGAATTCGAATACGGCATTAAAGCAAAACTACCAACTTAATAAAAAATAAGTGAACATTTTGAAAGTGTACAATCAAAATTGTTAATATCTGTCCTTTATTTTTCCATGCATCCTAATAAAAAGTAGAAAGTTCTGAAAGAACTGATGAAGGCGAATAGATACTCATCTAACGGAGTGTCAATATCATGTTTAAATGTTTCTGACAGGCAGAGTGGTGGTAGTGGTAACATGCAGCGTTTTCACGCAAACTTGTAAAGACTTCTTCATTATGTACTTTTTTAATTTTGATAATACCTTTATCAACAGCGATAACACTATACGAAATATAAATCTGTTCAATTCTTTTTTTATAAATATCCGACAGTAGGCCTTACTTACTTTAAAACACATTATTACATTTACTTTTTAACTATAAAATACAGGTTTCTTTACAGCTAATAATACTTTTTTTTCTGTAATCTTTACTCACTAAATGATGTTATGCGTAAGCTCAAATCTGCTAATGCGTACGGATAATAGGACTCAAATATCAAAAAAGTAATTATTAATGAAAAAATTCATAAAAAAAATTTATCGCTGCTCATAATTTGCAAACCTCTTCAATTTATACTGATTATACTTTAGATAAATTACATCTTCAGTGATCTTTCCAGCAGTACTTTTGTTTATATGTTGGCTCACTTACGTTTACAGTTTTTTGTCATATTTATTAAAACAATTCATTTAATTGTACTTACGTCTTCACATGCAAGACTTTCTCCAAAACTTGTAAGGGTCATCTTGAGTTGTGGACGTTCTTGAGTAAAAGACGGAGTGAGCAGAAAGAGTTACACAGCTCTGCAATAATTACGTCAACTCCACCGGTACAGCAGTACGTACAACAGCTGGCAACAACGCCCGATTACAGAACGAGTACAACAGCTGGCAACAACGCCCGATTACAGAACGAGTATATACCTATATGTATCCATTTCCATTACGGTATGTCGAAGCCAGCGTAACAATAAACAGTACATCTAACGACGTCATAAATAATTTTTGCAATAACGTTAGGTTTCGCTGGTTGTGTACGTTATTTAATTAATAGTAAAGAAATTCGAAAAGCAGCTTGTTGTTTACATTGGTTACATGTGCTATATTCTATTATCCTCCTGTTGTACAAGCATAATCTGCCAGTTCAATATTGCCAAAGTAAGTACCTTTTATATTCCGATGCGGTAATCTTTATTATACTTATCCAAGAGTTTTACTTGACCAAGAAGATTAACAAAAAAGTTAGTACATGCATGTAATTTATAAATAATGGGAAATGTTTATATGCACGAAGGGAATCAAATAATTTATTGCTTTTTCCTTCGTATCTATTTTTTCGAGGTTTTTTTTACGTTTCAGACATTTGAGTACATTGCATTACCTGTAAATCATTTCATTTTTTAAATGGGATACATGGTTCATACAAAAAAATGATGCATACTTACAACAACAGTTTGAAATTGAGCCCAATTCCTAATCATCGCAAATTACGACACCGTAAGTTGCTCTTTGTTCGTATGAATTATTAGTACTTCATCGTGATTTTCAGTTTGAAAATAAATAACACTCTTGAAAATATAAATTTTTTACATGAAATTTATATAAATATATAAATATTATAAAAGCCTATCGTCTGCAAAATCTAAGCAAGTAGAAACCACAGACAGACGAGTTATGTAAGCTCAAGTTATTGACCAGCGGACTGATAGATTATAGTTACCAACCTTACCTATTGTATATTATATTTTAAATTTAATTTGCAATTATTCAATTCCATTAATTTGTAATTTATAATTTCAAAGTAATATAAGAATATTTGTAATGTTTGTCAAGAAAAAGACAGTTAAGAATTAGCGTGGTGATTCTTTATTATTATAGTTCATTCTCGATAGCTCAAATAAAAATTTTTTAACTGAATTTCATAAAAGAAAAAATAAATCATTCATGTCTATCCAACTTCAAAAAATAACTTTGTATTCCTTGGATGTTTTGTTATCGGATGACCAAAATTTTTTTTACCATTATCTTGCGTAGTTTTCGTGAACAAAAAAATTGTTTAAGTCTCTTATTTTGACCGCACGATAGCTATGTGCTTTCGAGTCTCGGATGGCCTTGCAGCATGCTTGAGGCGCGCGGTAAAGTAAGTACTTATAATCTCCGACTGGCTCTTATATTAGCGCACCGCTCTCTTTGTCATTTAATAATCAATAAAGGTGATTTCTGCTATTTATATTTTCATCAATTATAATTATGAGACATAGCTTTCAGTTTTTTAAATTTCGATGTTAATTTTTTTATAAGAAGATTGTTTAAATACGTTTTAAAAAACCAGTAATTGTAAACAAATAACATAACAAAAAGAATCATTCTCGCGCTGCAAGGCCGTCCGATTGTGCTGTGCTAGTGAGGGAAAGTCGAAAGCTCATAGCTAGCAAGCGATCAAAATATGAAACGAACAATTTTCTAAGCGACGCTTCTTATGGCGTATTCTGGCTTTCCCAGGACAAAAATGAAAATTTTTCGGCTGTGGTGACGGCGGCGCGACAGATTTTCTCAACAAAATCGGGGAACAAAAAAGAGCCTCTTTGTAAGGAATTCCACAACTAAGTAATTAAAGCTGCAGAAGCTATGATTTACGCAAAAGCTCAAATGAAACTTTGTACTTTTTTTTACAAATGGTTAACTACACAAATGAAGCTGTCTTTTTTTTCCTCGTAAAAAATATTTCCCAGTATTCCAGAGGAAATTCTGAAAGGGGATGATTGTTTTTCTTGCATGGAAAACATTCAGTTGGATTTTTCTTCAGGATGGGGACTATTATTTTACTGTAGGTTACGAGTTCATAACTGTGCACCATTTATAGTTTCAGATGTTATTGGTAGTTTTTATTATTGCATTTCTATTGAACAGTCTACACCTGACTCAACGTATAATATCTATATTAGGTACAGATTATGTTGGTCTACAAAACACAAGGAACAGATGTTATATAAATAGTGTTGTGCAGACATTATATATGACACCTGATTTGAGAGTAGCAATTTTAAACCATGGATGTGATAAATGTCACCAAGTCGATGGTACATCAGACATTGTACGGCAGTTACAAAAACTGTTTATCAACATGACGGTACATATATCTATATAAATATATTCTTATATATTATCGTTTTTCTCTTAAGGCAATGAAGATTTTTTGTATTTCATAGTTTCATTTGGAGTTTGCACGAAATAGCTCAAATACATTTAGTCGAATTGAGAAATTTTATTTTACACCTATCATCAATTTTCTGTATGTTTTTTTTTTTTTTTTGAGAGCGATGTTATTTTAGATATAATTATTAAATGTTTAAAGTTTGAAATACTTCTCCATCAAAAAAAAACGTCTTACAGTTGATACTGGAATAACACATTCACCTTGAAATTATTTTCACATATGAGCACAGCATCATTTGTAACAACTGATGAACTCACTCAAAGCTTTGGTTGGGACTCTATACAGCAGGAGGATGCTAATGAATTTTTAATTACTGTGCTTGAAAAGTTGCAGGAACATTTTAAGACGTGTAATGAGCAGGACGTTATAAGTTCTTTATATGAAGGTATTTCGTACTTTTCTTCTTTTCTCTTATAGTCTGGTTACCCGAAAACATTTGTCAAATTACCAAATATAGATGTGATAACGACGATTAATTTATTTCAGGCAACTACTTTGAGTACATCAATTGTCTAACTTGCCACGAGAAAAGACAGCAACTACAGATATTTAATAATATTTCTCTCTCGGTCTACTCCAAAAGTATGGTACGTATATGCTGGTTTGTAATAGGATGCTAGGGATACGTTCATTTTAAATATTTTGCAAATACATTCTAGTAGATGTAACAAAACACTATCAATTCAATAATACAAAGTCGTAATAACTCTTAAGGCTTGAGTTTCAGTTAATATTTTAGTTATTTACCACTTATATGGTAAGGCACTTAAATAACAGATATAGCAGTTGTTTACTGAACTTTGCATTTTCGAAGATTGCAATGATACATGGATGCGGATGACGAACTGCAGTAACAAAATCATGTTTCAATATAAAAGTTTTTAATTAGTTTTTCGTAGTACCCGATAAATGTCTTTGGCAATAATAGTTCTGTGTCGTTTAACATGAATAGTATGTTCTAAGACAAAAAACACAATACCTAGGGAGCAAACCCACGTATATAGAAAAAATAACGTAAGCAAGTTCTTTACAAATGGAAACAGATAAAATCTCTCAAACGTATGTTACTTAAAATTAATAATTTATAGTTCTGCAAAACACAAATTAATTTTAATTTGTAATACAAACGTTAGTACAAGTAGTACGACCTGTAACATTATGACTCTGGCAATGCTTAATGGCGGTCGAAATGCACGTAAATTTGTCTGCCTATCGATGAGATCAGCTTGAATCAATAGCTCAAAAGCGTAACCATATATTTCAGTAATAATGGATGAGTTGACACACGTTCTTTAAAACTGAGAGTAAATTAACCCTATTTTTGTGATATATATTGAGAATTTAGGAGGTTCCGACGGAAAATAAAAAATTGTACCAAACGCTGGAAGAAAGGATCTTGTTCTTAAGAACATTAAATGCGTGTTAAAATTTTTTCACTATTCATATCCAGACATATTTTTAAGAGAAAAATTGTTCGATTTCGCTATTGAAAATAGTCTCTTATGGGTGCAAGTAGATCTGTTGTTTTCAATAAAATTGTTTGTGAAGATTTGGAAACTTGTTTTCGGTTTTTCGTGGACAGCTTCGCTGTAACTGCCTATTACAACTTCTTTAACCGTTTTACAACTTCTGAATTCATCAGAATCATAGTTTAAATACAATAGAAATAATAATGCCTATAAGAGCCTATGTTCAATAGCGGAATCGAATAATTTATCTCTTCAAAATACGCCTGGAAATAAATAGTGAAAAAATTTTATGGTCTTAAGAACAAGATCCTTTTTTTCAGCGTTTCGTACAATTTCTTATTTTTTGGCGGAACCTCCTTAAATCAGAAAGACGAAAAACCGGATGTAAAACGAACATGATTTGTCGTCTTTCTTTCTTACAGTACAGTACATTACATCACAATTACCATAAAATCGTTGTTCAATTTGATAAAATTTACGGCAATCATATTCCGAGCATACGAATAGTCCGAATACATTAATTTTTTACACGTGAACAGACGTTGTAAGACGCGCACAAAGGAAACACAGAGACCAATTTTGAACGAAGCAATAAATCTAGTTATTTAATCAACAAATTGACCGATCGATTCGAAGGATAGACGCGTTCTGCTTTTTGACAATTACAAATCAACAAACTATATATTTTCTTGACAACGCTGGTCATTTCCATACCTACACAAACTTTATAATTTCAGAACGATCAATATACATAGTAAAAGATTCTCGTACGATTCTATCATTCATATATACACTCATTCTGTCCGTAACAAACGTTGTTGTGTCACAATTCCTTTTAAGCAACATATGGACAACAGAAGAATTGCTGCATACTTTTGACTCTCTATAGACTTAATTAATAACGCTTGATGTGATTAAAATGAATCGAAAGATAAATCAGATCATACATTCTTCATCATACACCAGATTTATGGCCTTGCTCTTTTGATTTTAACTTCTTTCTCTACCCATTCAATCTGTATCGCGAAATAAAGGCTTTATTTATTATTATTCAAGTTGTCAAGAATGTGCGTCAACTCTGCTATATTCAATAAAATATTTATTTAATACATTATTGATTCAAATGATAGATGAGGTACAATAATCACCAAGAAGCTGATGGTCACTCTATCAAGCTTTATTTCAAATCTTAACATACAATATTTTGGCTGTATCGGTAAAAACCAAAGCCCATACCTCGTACAAATAAAATATAGTTACAATAAATTATTAAATCGTCTTTACTTATAATCAGCCATTACTTATTTCGAAACACTTACGGCGCTTCTTAAATAATATCATACGACAGTCTACAACATCGATTGACGCGAGGCTCCGTAAGTTTTTAGAAATAAGTAATGGTTTATTATAAGTAAAGACGATTTAATAATTTATTGTAACTATATTTTACAGTTGTACCTGATGAGGACTGTGGTTTTTATCGATACAGCCGAAACATTGTACATTAAGATGTAAAATAAAGATTGATAGAGTGACCATCAGCTTCTTGGTTATTAAAATATTTAGTTATTTATTAATCGATTTTACTAATCTACAAAAGAAGATTAACTTTTTTGACAAAGTAGCAAACTCTATTGTCTTTGATCCGCCCTTAATGAATTGTTTTTTTAAAAGATTAAATCTCATAGTTATTACAAAAATCAGAGTATTTATAATTAAGATATTTTTTTAAGGCTTACGATTTTTTTTCTTAGAAAATATTGTCTTATAAGTTCTAAGTTTTGGAAACAAAATTAATTTCCGAGTCGATATTTAAAACCTTGCTCTTGAAAAATGAACATCTTACCTGTCGGGCTTCTACTTGTAAAACATAGTAAATGCTAATAGGATTCGTACGCTTATAACTATGTAATTCTATAGTAATATTTCAATATTTATTATCATTAAAGGAAGAAGCAATTCAAGATTACGGAAGACCAGAAGTGTTAGCTGATCGAGTAAACTGCGATAACTGTGGGAAAGAAACGTATTTGGTAAAAGGGGTTCGATTTCAAAAGTTTTCCCCTATATTAAACATTCAACTAAAAAGATTTAAATATAACGAAAAAAGCAGGTCCAGAGAAAAATTGAACAACAGGTATAAATATCAACTGTGTTTACTAAACAATCTTAATATTTTAACGATTTGTAACTGTGGCTTCTGTTTGTTAAATACGATTTTATAGTCCTATTATATGTAATCATATGATTTTATATTATTGTTAAAGAAGTGCAAGTAGCAAACTGACTTAAAGAACAGTATTAAAGATGACACAAAAATATATGTGTAGAGACAGTTTTCATGCATTAAGATTTTCGTTTCCTACGTACCGTTATAATATTTATGCTTTCAGACAAACTTTTCCTACTGAATTTGATGTAGTCCCTCTAGTGGAATTATCTAATGACAGTCACCATGGTGGTTCAAATGAAAGAATTAGTATGTGTACCTTCAACTATATATAGTGAAAACGGAATATTTATATGAATATTTGTATTCATTGTTATCATCGTGTTACCACATATCCGTCAATAAATAAATAAAATAATGGTAATATTACATTATTCTGTGCCAGTAATTCCAGGTACCGTACCACAAGGCTCTTTTGTCTATGAATTGTTATCCGTAATAGTACATAGAGGTACTGCTAAAGGTGGCCATTACTATTTATACGTAAAAGATGTGAAGACAGCAGAATGGATATTATTTGACGACGAAACCGTATCTAAGGTAGGGTACTTATTTTATTCGCAAAATTAACCATTAATCAGTATTTGAAGAGAATGTTTGATCAAGTAGTGTAATGTCCTTATCAACTGGGAGACTTGATTAAAAAAACAAAAATCCGTCAAACGGGGTGGCTGCAAAAAAGTAACAATTATTGATTGGCATACAACAATTTAAAAAAAAGTCATATATATACATACATACATACATATTTATATTTATTAATGTTGGACGGATTTAAATACAAAAAATTATAATAATTTCGTTGGTATCGTTACAATAATTAACATAACAAATTTGTTTTGTTGATTCTCGCGACGAACTAGTTTGTTTGCTATCCCAACACAGAAAAATACCAAAGTGCCTTTTTCCTTAATTGAAGCACTTAAACATTACGAACAATATTAAATATTTTAAATAGTTTACATATTCAAGGATATAATTTTTTCAAATAAAATTTTTTGTCACAAAAATATCATTTTTTTGGAATAAATTTACTGCAATCGAATTCCAAATATTTATGTGTTACTGATCATGACCGTCGTATGTTGGATTTTTTTGTGACATACGTCAATTGTAAACGGTATTATGACTTGTTTTAAATACGCAATGTTGTCGTATATTCAAAAAACTTATTAAAATTTCATCCAAAGTTTTTTTTTTGTATAACATTAAATGGCCAGATCCAGGGAAAGCTCTTTAAACATATTGTGCTAAAAAAACTAAAAATTTTCATTTTTATGGTCGGTAATCATAATTAAACAAACTCTCAATATCTCAGTTTGAGTTGAAAGTGAGATACGACATTTTATGTTTAGGACGGTGGTACTTATATATACACCTATGTTTAAAGTAACGTGAAATGTTAGGGTTTCTCATAGTATCGGTGCAACTGTTTCCTTTGTGGAGATAAGAAATTGGAATATGTTGGGTTGAAGGGCTTTTGACATGACACGGATGAAACAAAAAGGAAAGACTTGTTATGGGCTGCTACAGTTGACAAGCTAACATTCAGTAGTTGCGTTTCAACCTAAATAATTGAGACAACAAAATTTTCATGTAGTTAAATAAGTAAGAGTTAATATATTATATACTAATTATGACGTTATCGAGAATTTCATTCCGTATCTTTGCCTAGTTGTCATTTATGCAGTAAGAATTATAGTTTAAAAGCACGAATACTGTATAACATGAATAACGTAACGTTGCATCATAAAATGCGTATCTTCCAGTCTTGGGTAAAACTACGCTTCCCGCATATTTGTGCCATAACCATAAAGATTACAGTTTTTATCGATGAATTCGAGATAAATACAATATCACTACTGTAATGAGCACCTGTATTTTTTAATTCAGTGTATGATGATTTATAAATGTATTTATCGACGCACAAAACCATGTGTTTAATTTCATATGTTGCATGCAGTGTGTGTATGTGTTAGCACTATATTTTAATTATTTTCAAAGATATCCAAAAACTTCCAAAATAAGTAGTTACTAAGCAGTATGTTAAGCAATAGTTAGTGTTACAGAATAAGTTTCTTAAGAAGTTGCATGCTATTAACATTTTGTATACTTGTTCAATTTGTAGATCACCTTAGACGAAGTTAGATCGAAGTACCGGATTGATAGCACAAAGATAAATGAACTCACATCAGAAGCCAATTTAAATGCTTATATTCTCACGTATAGGCAAAAAACTTTACAGTCAGATTTACCAATGGAATTGGATGATGTACTCAGTGACATGGAGGTACGCCTACTTGCTATTGAATATGAGGGACATGTATAATATATAGCATATTATGCTCTACGGTACAGGCTTAAGGTAGTACTGTAAGTAAAGTAATTATGGTTCAGCACGGATACAAATTTAACATTAGGTTTATTCAAATTTAACTTTAATCACTGTAAAGCTTCAAGACCTCAGCGTACCTAAGAGACGATATATAATGACAACTTATTTGTAATTTTAACATGGCTTTTACGGAAATCATCGACATCTCCTTGTTTACTTAAACTTTACTTAAAAACTACGGTTGAAAATATGATGAAAATGTATGCAATGATAAAATGGGCTCTTAGTAATATACATCTGAAACAATTAAACCGATTAGATTGCTGTACAAAAAGTTATTAATTAATGTTCTCCTCAATTTTTTAGCATATTATGTAAAAGTTATATCAATACATAAGAGATTCATAACGTAAAAGTCGGACCTCTCTCTGACACCCCTCACTCAAGCGACAGTACTACCTTAACTCGACTACAGTTTTTCGTTTTACCTTATATACGTTGAAAAGAGTTTACTTTCATAGCAATTGGAATAATTGGATGCATGTTACTATGCAATTCCGAGAAAGAACACGCTTTTTGACAAGTTGTAACAACGTAAAATGAAAAAAGGCTATCGAGGTTAGCGGGTTCAGAAAAGCACAGTCCCAAAGGCACGTTTTAAAACGTTGTAAATTTATAAATTGGTCAACCAACTGTTTTATAAATATTTAATGCATTGTTATGTTACACGACAATTTTTCATAATAAACGAATACAAAATTTTTTTTTGTATTTAAGGAGATATTTCAGGCTGTACTTGAAAATAGTGGAAATTGCGACGAAATTAAAGCCGAAGATCGTCAAAAACATATTGACAAGTATAATCCCCAACCTTTTCAAGTGCCTCCCAAGGTTTTGTCAAATGCACAAGTCGTAAATGGAAATATCAACTTAAAAAATAAGCACGAAACTAATGGTAGAGATGCAAACCCAGATAATATTTTGAGTATGCAAGTAAGCACTTCTGAATCACAAGTTTCGCTTAAAGACCTCTTAGTACAGGTAAATAATACATTTGTTGTCAAAAATTAATATCAAAATTTAAACGTTTTACTATTCGTTCAATAGACGTTAATAACATTATTGAAAAAAAATAATATCAGTACTTCGATAGTTGACTGCGTAACTTCCATCACCATTGACTATCAAGGTACATAATGTATTCCAAAAAAATGCGTCTGTTCGCTCCATCAGTTCGTGAACTGCAGGCAAAAAACCTATAAATAGGCATCGCCGCCTTCAAGCATCTCCGTAACTCGTGAGCCACTGTACAGACAAATTTTGGAAATCAAGTCTTTCCATAATTCCATTCTGATAAATGAAACGGTGTTAAAGCGCGTTTTAGAGTAAGTCTTGATGAAGAGATGCGCGATTAAGAAATGTCCCTAGGTTGTCTGACAATTTTGTAGTAGCTGACAATATGAAGGACCAAAAAAGTTAATTGCTGATCATGCTAAAACTTCGATTTAATATTTTTTAAATTGCCTGATATGTTAGAGTCCGAAAAAATTATGGTTAATAACATTCACATAAAAACATTCATTTTCGCTCCAATCAGATTTGCATTGATAGTCAATTTTCTCCGGCTAGTTTTATCAGTGTGTGTTATCACGACTATACAGCTGTGAGGTAGCGTGTATGACTGTTTAATGATAAACGATATGAATGTAATATATATGTAGAATTGGGCAACTATTAACCCTTATTACATAAATTGCGTGCTTATTAACAATAAATATGAAACTATTAATGAATACGTTGTAGAAACGTCGTAGCAACATGAGACATTAATTACAATTTTTCGACACAAAAACATTGTTTCCCACTGTAGCTTCCAGATGTAACGGGTGAAAGTAAGATGGAAGACATTGATAGATGGGTTACAAGTATTAATTTCCAAGTGCATAATTATAACAAAGAGTTTAGTAATTTGCTAGTATATATCGGTGCCCTCCGGTGAATTTGGAAATTCAAAGTGATCAGTGATCCGTTGGGGGCGAAATGTAAGAAAATAAATAAATACAAGTAAAGTGTATTTAAATTTTCTGCGTTGATTTATTGATGCGCAACGTTTCGCTGACAATATGCGTCAGCCTCATCAGGCTACAAAATTAAAATTAAAAACACACAATGAGTGATCTGGAAGGCTCAAACACAAAAATACAATAAATTTATTGTAAATTGTTACCGCAGATACGCGAGAATTCGTAAGTTTGGTTGACTTACTCGTCACCTGTCGTGCTGTCGACTGACAATCAATTACAACCACAAGCCAGCGCTTATATAGGCGGAGCCGCAAAGGTAGACGGTAAAGGGCGATGAACTCGATCGGGACATTTAAACTTTCGTAGTAAAGGAAGGTATGCTCTATTAAAGGAAAGCACATCCTCCTTTCTATTGATGTTGTGTTTATCGAGTTTTATATAAAGCATTTCAGAAATAATTCTTTTTTTATAATTGGATTCTTTGTCAAGGATTTTAAAGTTATCCCAATCGAATTCATGGTCAAAATTGATTTGGTGTGCACAAACAACGGAATCGGAGTTTTTACTTTTCATATGTTCACTGATGCGGACCTCCGCCGCTCGCTTTGTTTCACCCACCTACAAACACCTACCCTCTCTGCAAAATTGGCATACCATATATTGACAATAATTTTGAAAAAATTTCAACCATGTTAAAACCCTACAATATTCACACTTACCCTCTTATTAACAATAAACTGCAGCATATCGTCCGCTTGGGAAAAGATACAACGAATAAACATAAACAGACAAATGTAGTATATAAGTTTTATTGTAAAAATTGTCCCGCGTCATATGTGGGTGAAACAAAGCGAGCGGCGGAGGTCCGCATCAGTGAACATATGAAAAGTAAAAACTCCGATTCCGTTGTTTGTGCACACCAAATCAATTTTGACCATGAATTCGATTGGGATAACTTTAAAATCCTTGACAAAGAATCCAATTATAAAAAAAGAATTATTTCTGAAATGCTTTATATAAAACTCGATAAACACAACATCAATAGAAAGGAGGATGTGCTTTCCTTTAATAGAGCATACCTTCCTTTACTACGAAAGTTTAAATGTCCCGATCGAGTTCATCGCCCTTTACCGTCTACCTTTACGGCTCCGCCTATATAAGCGCTGGCTTGTGGTTGTAATTGATTGTCAGTCGACAGCACGACAGGTGACGAGTAAGTCAACCAAACTTACGAATTCTCGCGTATCTGCGGTAACAATTTACAATAAATTTATTGTATTTTTGTGTTTGAGCCTTCCAGATCACTCATTGTGTGTTTTTAATTTTAATTTTGTAGCCTGATGAGGCTGACGCATATTGTCAGCGAAACGTTGCGCATCAATAAATCAACGCAGAAAATTTAAATACACTTTACTTGTATTTATTTATTTTCTTACATTTCGCCCCCAACGGATCACTGATCACTTTGAATTTCCAAAGAGTTTAGTACTTGCTCTATTCTGGATTTCGATCTTGGAGACATGGTTAAAAAATTTAAAAAAAAATATTCCTCCAGAAGTAATAAGCCAATCTATTATGCTTGAAAATATGACTGGCCCTGTGGATAAATTAGAAGAAATGCAAAATACATTCTCGGATTACAACAGTGAAATTCAAACTGGTAAGAAGAGTTTTTTATATGTATTTGCATGTGATAAACTAAGTATGCTTAATAGTTCGCTGTAATAATATTTATTCTTATGCAAATTTTGTTGATATGAATTAATTTTTGAGTGATTTCATACAAGTTTTTATGCGAAATTCTTTTTTATAGTGAAAGTGAGATTTAATAAAAGTAACTGATAGTAAGTACAATATTCGTTAGTTAATGACGATAATAGTAACTTTGTAAATGTAATGGCACTACAAAAATGGTAAACAGTGCAGCTGATTATTGTTTCTATAAATAAGTACCATCGCGATGATTGCATCGTCCAATCACTACCTATTTGAGTGACTGGAACTACACGTCTATTACACTTTTTAATAAATAGATATTCCACTAGTATTCGTACTATCTTAAAGTTTTTTGTACAATTAATTTGAGTTAAAAAAAAACATTAAATTATTGTGAGCACACCGAGGATGAGTTACGGTTTTTTGCGCACCATTAAACAAAATGTGACATAGAAAAGTAACATCCAATGTAAAATAAAAAAATATTAATTTTATCCTGCGTATACATCTTTGTTCTTGTTGTATTACAAATACTGAGCCTAAAATGTGGTTGTTAGGGTATTTATTTACTTTTTATTATTTGTACTCACATTTGGCTTGAGCGAGAGTGCTACATATCGCACTGTAGTGTACCTATATATTATTATTACAGATATTCCATATTATTTTGAAACAGCTGTAAAACCAGACCTCGGACCAAGCATTGGACAACTCCTGTAAGTAAACGTACTTGTAAAAAAATATTTTTATTAAGTATGGAGGCTTCAAATACATTTCATTCTAAGTAGCAGTAGATACAATTCAGTAACAATATGTACTTAAGAAATTTCTACAACAGATTTATCAATTCATGCACATAAGATAATATGTACTTAATTGAAAAACCCGCAGAAATTTTGTAGTAATGATTATTACAGTACCCTAAATGAAAACTGGCCATTTCACAAAACAATTACATAACTATAACTGTTTATATTTTCGTAGTAAATGTTATTCCCACGAGAAAAAACTTTTTGAAACATTTAGCATATTTCTAATTAAAAAATTATATCCGAAGCGTTCATTAACGATGAGCAGTTTAGCATGCTTGCGAATACTAAATTTTTTTAAGGTCACTTAACTAAACCAAATGAATTTCGTTATCTGTTATTTGTGTAACCAAAAAATTTGACAATTTAAACTATTTCCAAGTATATTGCATCGTTTTATACGATCAATATTGTACAGTTAATATGGAACAACATGGGGACTCACAAATATAAATATTCGTGATAATTAAAATTATCTACATATATTGTAGATCTAGTCATTTTGCTCACCTCCGACCCGTTGCATCTTTGAGTATGTCTTCTCGATGTGGATCAATGCATTTATCTATCAATTCAAGTGAATCCAACCGTAGTAGAAAATCTATAAAGGTAATATTTAACACTGTAGTTAACGAAGTAAGTAACGAGGTATTAGCATTAATCTGTGTGTTGAATAATTTGCAGGAGTCGAAATATATTAAAGGTTGGCTAGCTGTTTGTCCACATTGTACAGCGACGTCAGCCAAATTCAATTATTGCTTAAGGTGTAAGAAAAAGTTACCAGATAACGTTAGCCAAGTAGCAACTTTAACTTCTTTCGTCACAGCGCAAAATATTGCAGTATCGGTAAAAAAATATACTTTACGTGCACATATGCACATGCACATATCCTCAATTATACATATATATAAGTGATTCCGCCGTAATTCACTTAGATTACTCAGATGGTGTTCAGCACTTATGCAACCGCACCGCAATGAAATCAAATAATTGAAAACGTTATAATATACTAAGTATTGTCAACTGTAATTCAGATATGCGATGGTAACATACAAATTATATCTGTAATTATTAGCAATCAGAATAAAGGTTTCAAAGTGTTGTTAGAAAATCATATTACAGTAGTAGGAGTACCAAATTTATATTGAAGTAACAATTATTATGAAAGATGTAATAGAAATATTTAAAAAAAAAATTCTATCTTAACGACTAAGTAGCATATGCATAATCAGTAATGAAACGAAGTAATTTTACTGGCACACAATAATTGGAAACTTATAAAATGATGTACGTGCTAGTAAAACATGATGTAACTGTTACTGAAATTCTTAGACATCGAAATCGTAAGGGGCCATAAAACTATGATCGGAAGATGTAAATGCATTGAAATCTAAAGAAGATGTTTATAGGAACGTTACTTGTGTAGTCGTTTGGTCAGTCCGATTCATTTAGTAATTGTATCATATAATAAATTTATATATTTAATTGAGGAATTAGATCGATCGATTAATCACTTAAATAGCGTACTTTTCACAAAAAGTACAAAAATAAACGAACAAATTTTTTACAATGATAATAAAAATAAGTTTTAATAAAAATATTTTGAATCAACAAATTTGCTTGGTGCAGTAGGTCTTAAACCAACTGGGAAAATTCTTGAAGCAATGCAAACTGAAAGTCGACGTTATACCTTTCATATACATGATAAGAATTTCATTCAAGTGAATGTACTATAACTTGCATAAAATAAATTAAAAAATAAAATAGTTATGAATGTGGGATTAAAAATGATTTAGGGTGTATTATAGTACAGTTAAAAAATAGTAGAGGAGCTGACTGGGTTCTAATCATCAGAAGCACTTAAATTACCGAGTTCTAAAGCTCTGAGACACAAATTGCACTGGGTTACAAATCCTAAACCTTGGAACTTACTGGGCTTATGTATGTGTTGCAGTAAGTTTCTATACTATTATATCTGTGGCTTCCCGGACTGACCGATTAAGAGCACTTTTTTGATTTTCGAGAAAAACGGCTTTAAAGTTGAAGAGCTACTTTTTGATAGTGTAAAACTGAGTGTTTCTTGATGTACCTAACGTTAGGTAATACGAAAAGGCTTTATTAATTTATGTTGTCGATCAAAAAATGCAATCGATTTTTGCCCCACGAGCAGATTATCTCCACTTATAAATTCGGTTAGTCCAAGAACATGGCACTTATTCGATTAGGCACATTTATGAAAGTCCAAAAAGGACGTCTTAAAACACGAAGACGCCGTGCCTACTTGCTAATTAGTTGTCAAATAAAACTATTTTTTATCATTCAAGCGCGTAATGTAGGCATCATTACATAACATATATTCTTCGTACTTGCCAATTCTCCCGTAAATGGCTCGGATAGTGTCTTTGGCTCGTGTAGAAACGAATATTAAATTAACTAAAAGTGCTAAAAGAATGCTTTATGTTACGAAGTCCCTCTTTTTCTAACTCTTAGGTGACAGATCTTCACCAAACTTTTTTTCCAACACTGTTGGGCCAAAATATGAGACATGTGTCTCGGCGTTTGTTCCAATGGGCCTTTTTTCAAGAGATATACGATTATTCTCAATATCGCTTTTAACGTTCGTGGCAACGAAATAAAGCACTTTAGATGGTCCCAACTGGGCTTAAATGAAAGCTAGAATGAATATCTATCGATTATCAATGCTCAAGATTATCAATTGTCGCTGCAGCAACGATTTTTCGTATCACTTATTCGGTTAGCCCGGGAAAATAGCAGTTATTCGGTTAGGCCGGGAAAACTGTAGTTATTCGCGTAAGTTCGTACGTATTATGGAAAATGGGTAGCTCGAATCATTTCAAAAGTTGTTTTATATTAAAGTTCACTAAAAAAGGATATCAATTCAGCCCTTAACTCAATTTTCAAAAAAATGCGACGTAATCGGTTAGTATGGGAAGTCACAGATATTTCAAGATAAATTTCTTCTCAACATGTCTGAAATCAATATTTACATTAAACAAGTTATTTATAAAGATGTGATTAATTGTACAATCGTTAACGAAATTTTCTTTACAGTAAAACGTCACTATGATGACGTTGAATTTATTTTTAATGTACTCGTAAACATATGGGTAAACAATATCTTGAAAAGTAATTCATCACTGACATTCTACATTGAATCTCCTAACTGGTACGATGTTTGTGATGAAAGATTAGAATCACAATAAAATTGCGATTATATTTTAATTAAATCCTAGTCAAATGGTACTTAAATATGTATTCTCTTTGCACGTACCTAAACTATAGAAACTGTAACAAAGGTCATTTTGAGAAAAACGTAGAATTTCCCTACGATATAATCGATACATGCGATATGATTGAAAATTTTATTGAGACACGTTGAATAATGTTACAAAGAAGCAGAAAGTATTGTGTTAGTAGTATATATGGTACTTGTGCAAAAGAGTCGTTTGATCCTTATCAAATCTTTGTAAACAATTATGAAGGACTGGACGAAGATCAACAATGAAATTTAAAATTTACTTCAAAATTTGTTTAATAAACAATTACATTCACTATCATGCTGAGAATATTTCAATAGCAATTAAAAATAACTAAGTAACCAACGATATAATATATATGCTATGAATGTGGTTTGTATAATATTTGTAGGGGATACAAAATTGAATGAAATGTATTTTCAATAGTTATAAAAAAAGCTCATCTCTGATAAGGGCTCAGTCAAGCTGTATATAATGTAAAAGTGAATTCGTGAGGAACAAGTTTACTTTTATAATTTGTCAAAAATCACGTATTATAAAATGCTATATAAATTATGAAGAAAAAACTTCTTGGGATATTTGAATGTACTCGTTTGAAATTGTATTAACTATTTTTTTATAAAAAATTATTCAATTGACTTCATTAACCACCTGGACAGTCTATCTGAGTCAATTACGGCAACATCACAATTTGTAAAAAAGTATCAAAAATAATAAGTCAATCACACGCATAGGATGTTTTTTTGTTCAAAAATAACTTATCATTATCGTATTTATTCTTTCATTTTTGTCTGTATCTCAGAATCCAACAAGTTCCAACAATGAAAATGTAATTCAAGAAAAAAATGAAAAATCGTACATGATTGATCTGACTAAAAAAGACGTAGAATATGAATGCAATTTGTAAGTTTATAAATTTATTTCCACAAAATGGCTGTATGTCGTGTTTAACAAATTTTTCTCATTTTGCAGATTGTTTGTTTATCCTCCTCCCCCACACAAAGGTGGAGTTTCTATTTATAGGGAAAATTTAAAATGTTTGCAAGAAAATAAATTTGTGAACGACGCTGTTATTAATTTTTATTTAAAACACATGCAACTTCGCTTTTTAAGCAAGGCTGATAAGGAAAGGAGTGAATTCTATGATTCCTTTTTTTACACGTGTGAAAAAAATTGTATAGAATCACGAACAAAAAAAGATCATCAAATGAATTTCAACGCACTTGATAAAGATTTTTTGATCGTACCAATTAACGAAAGGTAAGTTTATGATGATAATTGCAAACTCTATATCTACCTTGGAAAATTAGTGTTTACCTATCTTGAATAATTATAACGCAATTATCTTGCAATTTTTACTTGTTTTTCTAAAGTATCTGTCTACAATAATCTATTCGTATACTGCTCAAAATAAATGCTTGTCAGATTTACCAAAAGTAATCCAACGTGAAATATTACCTCATTCTTTACTGTGGAGATAACCTTGATTGAAAAAATACTTGAATCCTTTCTTAAGGAATGCAACCTTAAATTAAAGGAGAACCAGTGCGTTTTTAATGTGAAGTCATAAAATAAACAAATGCAATAAAATTCAATAAAAATAGAAAATAAAAACTGTACAAAAAATATCTTTGAATACCTTGTCCAATAATCCTACACGTTTCAGTTATAAAAATTTTTATATTGCATGAATGGTTGTGAATATGAAAGTAGATAAACTATGGCGGTTCGAGCACAGCTGTGCTCGAACCGCCACGGCGGTTTGGGCACATTCGCTTTTTCTCTCTCTGTTCCCGAGTACCCCCGAACTGTTCCCCGATGATTTGCTTCCGAAGTGTAGCTGCTGCGAGATGAAAATATGGAGAGCCATAAATCTCGCTCTTAGCGTATATGACTGTGTTAGCTGTTAGATGGTGAAAGTATTCCCGAGTACCCCGAACTGTAGCTGCTGACGAGAGAGAAAAAGTATGAGGAACGGGTGCTCTCTCGCTCTTTTACCATACTTGCCTGTTGTTCTGCTGAGAGATTACACTAGGAGAACCGACGATATCTCTCGTGCCTGTTCTTCGCTGCTGAGAGATTATGCGATGCTCGGAAAATAGGCTTTCTCTTTTACTATACGTACCTGCATGCTTTTGAGTTGCGATAGCTTTTTCCACCGCATACGACTTTATCGCGTAGGAGTTCGTGCTGCTGCCAAATGGAACATGAGATGATGTGTAATTTGAACGAGGAGAATGAATTATAAAAATATTTGTTATATTTTTTTTTTCTATATGCGCATGCTTGACCTCTTAATTTCATTATTTTAATCTTACAGGCATCCAACAAATGTTTTTGGTTTCTTCTCTAAAATTTTTATTTGCATAACATGATAATAGGGGACGTGGAGTGGTAGGAAAATAATCGTTATACATTTTTATTTTGTTTATTAGTTTATTTTAAATTAAAAAATGTAAATTTACAAAATGATTTTTTGAAACATGTTATTCTTAAAAAATACAATACATTTTTACAGCTCTTTATTATAATCATCGTCGTCGTCGTCATTAACATCAACCCAATCCATATTAAAGTAAAACTTTTTCATTCGCCTAACGTTATGAAGAGCACACATGGATCTGTAGGCTCCGTTGTGATGAGCACAAGTAGTAACTAATCTTGGGAGTTCAAACGGTGGATAGTCTGTCATATCGGTGACTTTAAAAGCAAATCTTTCAAGCCACTTTTTTTTCAGATCTCCAATAACAAATATCTTCGTAGCATTTTCAAGATTCTCCCGTAAAATATTTCCTATTTCCGTGTACTCAATTTTTCCCGAGTCCCAGGTTAGTCCATGATAGTAAAGTTCAAGGTATAAATTTTTATGTTTATACTTTTGTGGTAATTTTCGCCAAGTAAAGGGTGCTTTAAAAAGAAATACTTGTGCTTCTGCATCGGTAGCACTGAGTGGAAGGATAGCCAATTCTTTGAGCACATAATCATTACCTGGTTTCTTGAAACCTTGCACGTCCACAAAATACTCCATTTTCCACTATTATAATATTTAATTTAATTTTTTTTCATCTTTTCATAACCTTCACTTTTAGGACAAGACCCTTTGTTGGATGAATACTTATCAACAAAGTTTTTTAACCAAGAATTTTTTTTTGCATCAGCATTATCATCGTCCTTAGTTGAAAGTTTTTGATACTTAACATTAGTTGTAAAATTGCTTGTACTCGGTTTATGCGACATATTGATTAAATAAATTAATTTTTCAAACAATTCTACAGTCTTTATCTTTTGATTTTTCCACAGATTTTGTTTTTTCAATTTTCACACATTTCTTCTCGTTTCTCTTGATAAATTTTTCCCACTCTTCTTGTCGTCGTTTATTTTCAGCTTCTTCTTTACTCCAACTGTTGCTCCGGCCTTTATCCATGATGGCTGAGAATAAACTAATGCTCGCAGAGCCCATGAATCGACTTTATATAGCTTTTATATGAGTTTCTTGACATCCCCACTCATTGGACTATACTGAACGATACGATCGTGTAAAATTAAGCAATAAGCTGATGTATTGGCAGGGAAATTGTTATGCGACTCAAATTCTAGCCTCACATCTACTGGAGCATTTTTTAAAGACTCGTTTTGTTTGGAACAATCGAGAACGATTAAAGGTATTCGATTGAGAAAGTGATGTTTGCCTAATGAAGGCGTACAATTTTTGCCATAATATGAATTTTGAAAATTAGCATACATATTATATAGCAATGCATACTGGTTACGCGTAATATCGAGATTAAGATCACCATATGGATAATATTGTGAATTTAAATAGAGTTTCACATTTCTTATATTGCAGTGGTCAAACATACTAACGTTTACATCTTTCTGATTTTTTCGGTTAGTTTAAAAGGCTAAAATAACATAACGTGGCTTTTCCAACTGATTGGATGTCTTAACCGTCCAGATATGCTTTGATGTGCTAGGTAACAGGGGATACTCATATAATTCCCAAGTTCGAAAACTCATAGATATAAACTTATCTTTTTGCAGATAATTTAATAAACGGATTTTATGAGAATCTGACATCACCACATAGGGCATAAGCCGCTCAAGCTTCAATATTACTATTTTAAAGTCTTCCCAAGTTGCTGCGGCCGCAAGATCAGCAGCATTGGCATTAAGCGGAGTTTGCAACACAGCATTCAAATCGTTTCTTGATCTTGTAAGTATAAGCTCATGTTTTACATTAACAACTATCTTACGATAGTCTTCAGCAAAACCTAAAATCATATTTAGTGGAAGAATTATATCAAAGTAGCCGTTGTTATTAGTAAGACTATCATCTTCTTCTCCAACGCCAAGCCAACCAGCATTTATCACAGATTTATTTTGATCTGGACAAAGTGATAACCAATTTTTCATCAGGGTTGTTAGTCCAACATTTTTGCACTTATCTACCTCTATAGCATTTATCTCATATCTTATTTCTTCAAATAAGTGACAGATGGCGTTGTTTATCAATGTGGTGTTTGTTACTGCCGTATTTTCATCTGCTTTGACCAATCTTCCGTAAACATGTAGAGAACTTCTGGATGGTAAAAGACACAAGTCTTGATGTTGAATTGAAATGCGAATTTCATCGCTGTTGCCATATGTTGATGATGCATACGGCTGATGAGCATGAATCTCATAGTGCGCAATAGATTCGTCAAATGCGACTGGAGACTGAATACTTAGAATCTCGTCCATTTTGTATACAACAAAAAAATATCCAATTTAATTTCCACCAGGGCTTTTTATTTTTAGACCGAGACTTTTTATAAACTGAATGTTTTGATGAGTTAGTTTTTGTCGTGTCAATCGTTTTCTTGAATGTCTCGATGCTTTGATGGACTTTTTTCTCTGACGTCTCAACGCTTTGACAGCTCGTTGTTGACTGAGTGCTGGAGTGCATATTGAGCTGTCTATATGATTTGTTTGATTATTATAAACGATACCCATTATGGAGAAGGTTTTATGTGCAATCTTATAGTTATGATTTCTCCACGAAAATTGACTAAATCACCATCCTGATCTACAATGCGTAGTTGTATATGATCAATGATGCGTCCAATAATCGGTAAATAAATTATTTGTGAAGGAACTTCAATAATTTTATATCCAGGTGGTACAGCAGGAAAAAATTCATGAATCGTGTGTACTTTGTGGCTGTTTATGTAAGCTCCACTCGTGATGTTGCATTCAACTCTTAATGCGTTTATCTTTAGAATAGCTACAGGTAAGTCTGAAATATGAGTGGTATTATTTTTTAGAACTCTCTGAGTGAAACCTAATAGGCTGCCTATAGAATCTTTAGGTCTAAAATCAATAGTATGACTGCACTTGATGATACTTCGAAGCGTATTATTGTTTGGCTTAATATCGAGAGTTATGTTGCGAGGTTGTAATACCTCAATCAAAAATGACCTTATATCTTCGATCTCATAACTGCCTGTTGGTAATACAATAACTTCATTGCCAACATAAAATTTATTACAATTTTCATCAATATTTGGGATCGAGTTGAATGACAAAAGTTCTACTAAGCCAAGAACGTAGCTGTGTTTTGGCGACAACTCAATCGGTGGAAAATACTGTGCTTCTAAAATAGAAGAAGTACCAGAAAGGCTAAGTGTTAATGTTTCTTCCATGGTTGTCAAAGCATAACTAAGAGGTTTCTCTCGATGTAAGAAAGTTATATTTGTTTTAACAGAAACTTTAAGCACAAATGACCGCAGTTGTAGGAGTTTAATTTTTGATATCGCTTATGATTATATTTCACCTTACTAACTTTTAGATACAACATTAAGTCAGTCGGTGGCTGCAGATCTCCAAAACTGTCAAAGTACACAACATTATTACCACGTTTTTGATAAGCCACCCAGTGAGTGCCAGGTCCATTTTTATCATCAAGATTTATTATAGCTGTTTCACAAAACCATGGACCATCAGCAGGTAAATTGTTTCTCATGAATACTTCGCGAAAATGGGGAATTTTTAAGATTTTAGAAAATTTCATCAAATCTATGTTTGTCAAAGCTCGATCTGGTAATTTTATTTTTTTGAACTTTTTTTTTTTTGAGGTTTTTTTTTTTTTTTCCTTAAACCTTTTCCAGCGTATGACTTTAAAAAGACTCCTTATCCAGTTTTATGCGGTTTGAGATAAAGACCTTTTCCAATGGCGATAGCTTCCATGGTTTGATTATGTCTCTGACTTTCTGCTAGCTGCTTTTTGGCTGATTTAGCAGCATTAATGCTCTTCATAATTCCAGCTATTCTATTGGCTATAGCACCAGTTGCACTCAAACCAGCAAACAATGGAATCAAAGGTAAAGCTCCACCAATTTGAGTAGGAAGACGTAAGATGCGTGGAATCGTAACATACTTTTTACCTCCCGATTTTTTAACTGCACTACGAGCACCTTTCAAAGCGCTACTAATGACATCTCGAGCACTTTTGCTTTTAGCGTTCATGTCTTGGGAGGCCGCTTTAATAACTGCACTTAAAGCACTACATTGTTTTTTCTTTGACCTACCCATCCTTTTTTTCCTTTTGTTAATACTCTGTTTTTTCTCCTGCTTCAACCCCATACCAAATTTACTTTTAACCTTCATAGCACCGGTCACCAGGGCCGCTGCTGCTCTTTCACCGATACTTGAATCTAAAGCCTTTACTCTTAGCCAAGCCTTCTCAGCTAAAATTTTATCTGCTTCGTGTCTAGCTTTTAAATCTTGTCGATTTTTTGAGTATGCTATATCATGCTCTTTGCACGCCGCGTCTAGCGGATTTACTCCAGGATCCCCTCTAGCAAGACGCTTAGCAAGCTTAGTACCTGGACCGCAGTACTGATAGCCTGGCAAATGAAGTTCTACTGGTAAAGAATTTATGATTTTATTTACAAGACCATGCCCTCTCTTACGATGCATGACGATGATTAGTCTTCAGAGGTTAGATCATGACTAAGCGTTCGAGAAAATAGATAATACATTTATAGTAGACAAATTTGTTGAAAAATAAAGAACTCAAACTATATAAGCGTTGTACTTTTTCATTAAAAGATTAGTTGTAACTGATTATTCATACAGTATAGACATGGAGTTCAAAGAGCAATCCATAAAATTACAAGTTCCTAATTTTGACGCTATTGCAAAACAAGAAAAACGTTCAAACCGACATGGTGAACTACTCCCTGACAGTATACGCGCGGTATTTTGCGGCCCATCTAATTGTGGTAAAACTAATAGCTTATTAGCTTTAATCGTGCATCCCAACGGAGTTAAGTTTGAAAATGTATACGTGTATTCAAAGTCACTACAACAGCCTAAGTACAAGTTTTTAAAAGAATTATTGGAGCCTATAGAGGGTGTGAAATACTTACCTTTCAGCGAACACGAAACTGTAGTCTCCCCAGATGATGCTTTACCAAATTCTATAATGATTTTTGATGATATAGCTTGTGAAAAACAAGATAATGTAAAGGCTTTTTTCTGCATGGGTAGACACAAAAATGTGGACTGCTTCTATCTTTGCCAGTCATATGCTCAAGTACCAAAGCATCTTGTAAGGGATAATGTTAACTTTTTAGTTTTATTTCGTCAAGATGAAGTTAACTTGAGGCATGTGTATGATGATCATGTAAACTCAGACATGTCATACATTCAATTTAAAAATTTATGCTATAATTGCTGGAATGACGATAAACATGGATTCGTTGTTATAAATAAGGATAGGCAAATAAATAATGGTCGCTATAGAAAAGGCTTTGATAATTTTGCTGTACATTTAGGGCATACCTAGCACAATCATTACAGTCTGTTACAAGACATTGGAGCATCATCATCATGTATCAACAAGAGAAAGACGTTCTACGTCAGTTAGTGAAGGCGCGAAAGGCAGTTAAAGAAAAGTACAGACTGTTGAAGTTTGGGAAAAATGAGGCTAAAAAAGTGCTTACTGAAACTTTCAAACCAATTACAGACCCTCTAATGGAAATCGTTGCCGAAACAAAAAAACAAAACAAAAATAATAGTAATAATCCTGCTACTTACAATTATCTTTATAGTAAAAACGCTGAAGAAAATAATAAAGTTGATAAAGTGAGTCAACAAAAACATAGAGAAAGAATCAGAGAAGGTGATACAACATTTGAGTCTGCCATGAGTGAAAGTGATGATGATTTAAATAATACTATTCTAAACCAATCTATTGATTCTGTTCAAGTCAGTAAGAATTCATTAAATAATTTTTATTTACAAATACTTGATAAAAATCAAAAAGATTTATTAGATTTGAAGTATGGTGTGCGAAAAGAAAATGAGGTATACAAGCTTGGTGATTCGCGAATAGACTTTAAAAACAATCAAATCAAAATAAACGATATAAATTACCCAATGAGTGCTGGATTAATGGAGTTACTCATTAAAAAGCATCCTAATGAATCTCTGTTGACACAGGAGGATTTTGAAAAATACTACGTATTATTAAAAATTTCAAATGTTCACAGAAAAGGGTTTAAAAAAAACGGATCCATACGAACCCATAATAGCAATAAGTTTAATAAAATTATTGCTCCAATGTTTGATCTTGTGGTTCATAAAAAAGGTGGCTCGTTGCTACCTCATTATAAAACTGCTTAAATAATGCAACAAGTAGATTATATACACTGGGATGATCCTAATGAATTAGTAGACCGTTTACGCTTATTAATAGCTGAAAAGTCGGCAGGAAATACAAGTCATGACAATGAAATTATATCACTTATCGAAGAGCTTCGTGAGGGAGGATATATATATTGATGTATGTAATTATTGCTTCAGTATCAAAATGAGTGTCGATGTATTCGGTCGAAAATTAGGTAGGACCGGAGGTGGTAGCCGAGGTCCTCCTGGTATTGGATACAAACTTACCATAGATGGGCAGTATGACTTAGATAATAAAAGACTATGCAATGTTGGAACACCAAAACATCCTCAAGATGCAGTAAATTATGCTTACTTGATTGAAGTAGTTAAAAGACTTGAAAAGGAAATAGATAGCTTTCGAATTTTTATGTACAATTTGCAAAAAAAATTCCCATTTATTCAAGCTGATTCAAAAAACTTAAACCTAGACAAATAATACATGGAGAAAATTGTTGAGGAACTCCATAAGGCAGCCAGGCGTAACTATCCTCGCCGAAAATTCAACATACGTGGCTTAGACGAGACTTGGCAAGCAGACCTTGTAGAGATGCAGCCTTACGCTCGTGAAAACAAAGGTTATCGGTATATGCTTACTGTAATAGATGTTTTCTCTAAGTACGCATGGGCTATACCTATTAAGAAAAAAACTGGTGAAGAAGTAACTGCAGCAATGCATTCCATATTGAAAAAAGGACGGGTGCCCGTAAACATGCAAACTGATCGTGGTAAAGAGTTCTACAATGTCAACTTCAAAAATCTCATGCAGAAATATAAAATAAATTTATACTCGACGCACAGCAATCTCAAAGCGTCTATATGCGAGCGATTCAATCGTACTTTAAAAGATTTGATGTGGAAAAAATTTAGTTTGCAAGGCAATTATCAATGGCTGAGTTTGTTACAAACGTTAATTAAATTTTATAACAATAGGAAACATCGAACGATTGGTTCGAAACCAAAAGATGTTGTAGCTGAAAATGAAGCTTAAATTTTGGAGAAAATGAAAAGAAAAAGTGAAAATAGCAGTAAGTCTAAGCCTAAATTCAAAATTGGTGATAAAGTACGAGTAAGCAAAACCAAGCAAGCATTTGAAAAAGGGTATACGCCAAATTGGTCGACGGAAATATTTACAATCACACGAGTAGCAGCAACAAATCCAACAACGTATCATCTCAAAGATTACCAAGATCAACCTATTTCTGGAGGTTTCTACGAGCAGGAGCTGCAGAAAACAAATCATCCCGATGTTTATCTCGTAGAAAAGGTTCTTCGAAGACGTGGGAATCAAGTTTTTGTAAAATGGTTGGGGTTTGACTCCAGTCATAACAGTTGGATTGATAAAAATAAATTATGAAAATATACAAGTAAAGAAAAATTTTTTGCTTAACATTATGTAAGAAGATATGTACTTTGAATGAATAAACACTTTTAATTTTAAAAATATATAGTTATTTATTTTTCATAATATTTACAAATTTATGCATATGAAAATATAATATGATCACCATTATACATTACGAACAGTTTAAACTTATTCACTGCTTCTAATAACTCATTAAAAAACTCTTCATTTTCCAACAAAGCAGTACATATTTTGTTGGGTAGGAAAATTTGAAATTCATCTGCCAGCTCAGCGACTATCTTCAATCCATATTTGGTTTTCACTTTTTTAAGCTTAGTCACCATGTAATTTTTATCTGGAACCATATCAATAACTTTCCTCGTTGGGCGGAAATTATTGCTGGCAACCTTATTCAATGCTGCGAGATCCATCTGTAACATATTTATGAAAAAGAAAAATGATTAGCTTAGACAATTATGCAAGTATTTTTTTCATGAGTGCGTCTGTTTACTAACCTTCGATATATCGTGGTTTTTTACACAAGGATTCGCTTGAAGATGATGATGATGTCAGCTTCCGTTTACTAAGTTCAATCCTATTTGAACCTCTGCTTGCGGGTAGAATGAGCTCGTCTGGTTTGGACAGCTCCTTATAATGGGCTATCCCCTCTACAATTGTTGGTTGAACTATGACTTCTTCTATCTGATTGGATCCCTCCTCTATCAGTCCTTTCCTCTCATTGGTTACTTCCACCTCCAATATGCTAAAATGACCCCACGGTAGGGTATCTGTAACACCGGGCTGTAAATATCGTTTGTCATCATGCGCACTTAACGCGATTTTTGTTTCTCTCTCCGTTAAAAGTTGATGATGACGCGATCTAATATTTTTTTGCTGACGTGTCATACTAGTGTTTTCACACAAGCATGTAATATAGTCATCAAAAGTTATCGTAGCTTTCACAACGGAATTTTTAACGCCTTTGGCTTTTTTCACTGGATTTTGATCTTGTATCTTTATACTATACATTTTGCTCCTTAATCCTACAAATTCCAACATGATTTTTCCATTACATTCATCCTTCATTAAACCAACAATTTTTTTATTAACGAGTGGTATATTAAATTTATTGTCTGAATGATAGTCTGAAGTATCGAATTCCCCAATATTTTCACGCATAATATTATAAATATTTTGGTTATTTATTTCATACACAAGACTATCAGTGTCTGTGTACAAGAGTTTACAATCATCATTCATTTTACTTCTCATAAAATCATAATGAAATTTGTATACAAGTGTCTTTGACAGATCCAACACACTTAATCCCACATATATCGGTTTTTTAATACATATATCAGTGCGCAACAATTGTATAGCTACAAGCTCTTCGTCGAATATGTCACAACTATGAAAATTCGGTCGTGCAATGTAAGCCTCAGCACCATATCTACCATTCCATTTATTGACAAGCTTAACATCAATGCGTTTGCGTTCATTTTCCATTGTTTTTCCATACACAGCATTGTTGAATAACTTATATAGCATCTTCTCAAACTCATTTTTAGCATTCTGACGCTTTTCACTATTTAAATCTATGTATTTTTCCAACCATAATCTTTGATTAAACTGTATTGCTCTATGGATTCTTGTTATACGGAGGCCATGACTTACAGCTTGCTTAAGTGCACGATAATGGATCACATAACGTTTTTTATCATACAGCGTAGTCATTAATTTTTTTTGTTTGGAACCTGGAGGTGACATATGCTCAGCACAGAATGGTAAGTCCTTATGAGCATTATGAAGAGTTTTTGGATATTCAAGATCAACTTCGAGTATATAGCCGATGTCAGCATCATCTGCCACGTTTAAAATACCTAATGGGTTAACATTTTCGACCCATTTAAAACCTGCGAACGGTAATGGTTGAGTCATGGCCCATCCATACAAATTGTTTACATCATAATACATTAAATATTTTTCATCCCTATTTGCTTGATAGCCTTCCTTCATGTAGGGATTATTAGCTTTGGCGTATCGATTACAGCATTGGCTTATTCCACCTCGTATACCTCGCTCTATAAATAAAACTTTGTCTATGTCAGTCAACAATTCTAGTTTAACCTATAATTAAAAATAATAAAATTTTTTAACAGATAATTAAAATAGTATTAAAAATAAACATACAATGATGATGAAATACATCATGACTAACAAAAAGTATCAATTACTCACCTTTGTATATTTTAGCATAGCGTCCCAAGTTAAGCCGGGTGTTGTGTAGTAATGCGCTGGATCTAATTGATACGTCTCAATACAATTACAACGGAAATTTTCGAATATTTCAGTAAGAAGCAGTACGTCAGTCTTTAAATATAAATCAGAGTACTGCCCAAGAGTATGAATGTTAAAAGTATCCCAGATATTTTTAGCATGTTCATACTCTTCGTCAGATATATGTGTTTCGTATAAGCTGCTGTAAAAATCTTGTTTTGATGGAAGTTCATTTTCTTTTAGCTTTTCAAGAGAAGAAGTATAATCATACGGGTATACCCCTTTTCTTTTCAACAAGTTTATCTGCGCTACTGTATACTGATCATCTCGAGAAAATACTTTTTCTAGTATTTTTAGTTCGTCTAAATATGATGACAATTTGTCAAGAGACGAGGCCATAAATTTAAAGGAATCAATAAATCGAAGATTAATATCAGTACCCTCTACGTATTTTGTGAACGAAATATATTTTTCTTTTGTCTGCGGTAAAAGCTGAACTCTTCCAGGGAAACACTTGGCTAGTTCTTTTATAAATAAATGTGAATCGTAACCACTCAAGTTATGAAAAATTACTGGTATCATTCTTGAGTCTTGATAGCTAATATTGCACTTGTTGTGGGCAGGACCGCGATATCTGAAAATAAAGAAAATTATACATGACCAACTAAAAATTATTATTATAATAACAAATTACACTTACTTTCCAGTAAAATGACAATGATCTCTAACTTTTATATCATCCAAGTTAAAGGGTTGGTCGCATATATGACACAAAGATGCTTTGTCATACTTAGTTTTTTCTTCAAGAGTCAAATCAATCATTTTCAGGGGATTTTTATATGATTCTTCTAGTTGCAGAGCAAGAAAATAAAGAGCTCGAACAAACCACTGAGCAGGTGTCTCTTCGTCTTCTTTACTTTGTCTATAGCTTTTATATTCTGATTTACTATCGTCATACGAGCACTTGATAAAATAACCAATGCTAAATGCTTTGTGACATTGATAGGCTCGAATACTTTCAACAGGTTCCAATAAGCATTCAAAGTCTGCATATATAACAAAAGGTACACGGTTCTTGTATGTAAAATTTTTAAACTCAAGTATGTGCTCATTATTATTTCTGTTAGGTAATGTAATTTTACTCTTGTTTAAATTTTTGCAATCAATTTCATGCGCTTCCAACTTTTGCTTGGACCAGAAATAGTGAAGGCAGCGATCACATATATTTGCTGCATGTTCATGTTTAGATAACTGCTTACGTACTAGACGAGATAAATTTTTTATCCATACGTAATAATATTTGTACTCAATATCATCATTGTCGATTAGTCTATTTGGGTTATCTTCTTCTTCACTATCCAGATAAAAATTTTCAACAAGTAAAAGATTGACGTGATTTTTTTGTTTGTTAGTCGTTAAGTGACTTGGAAAAACATCGTATGCGTCACCTTTTTTTTTTAAAAAATATAAATTAACTGAAATATTATTTTGCTTTTCAAATTTAAAAATTTTTTTAGGATTAACAGGAAACTCAATACCATCAAAATTTAACTCTTTTTCATATTTAACATAGTTAGAGACACGATTCGGATTTCTTTTTGCGGGATGTATTGCTGACAGAATAGCCCATTTGAAGCATTGATTATCTACGTTCATTATATTTACACAACCTTGCTTTTTCTTAATATAATCTGGTAAGTCTATAAAAGAACTGCCTCGCATAGGGTTAAGTTTATTAATATTTATAACTAAATTTAAAATTGAACGCAATGCCCAGCCAGACCCTTTATCTTGAAAATCATCCATACTTCTCTCAAGCGGAAGTTGCACATTTACATCAAACCAATTGCTTAAGTCTGTTGTGTGATATACTGCTTCCGATTTTGTATTAAAATATTTTATACCTTCGTTTTGGACACTATCTGTAACTATTACATACTCAGCCGACAATACTGTGTTTACTTTTAATGCTTGATATTTACTAAGAGCACTCTGTACTCGTTTAGCAAACTGTTTTTTAGCGTCTTTGAGAAACTTTTGCAAATCCAAATGTTTTAAATTAACTATCAAAGCTGTGGTGATTCGATTTTCGAATGCACTATTGACATCATGTAGACTTACATGTGCAACATTCTCAACCGCGGGGTCTGTTGCTATACCTTGACCTTGAACGCAATCTGCAAGATTTTTTTCAAGTGTATTTGCAGCTGTCATTTCTCGTATGAAAATTTCTGGCTCATTTTCAAATGTTGCAGCTGCTGCTGCTATTTCTTGATCTCTGTCAGATACGAAAACTTCGAATTCATTTGTAAATATGTTTGTTGCCTCTATCACATTTAAGTGATCGTAAAGTAGCTGTCTAACAGAATTTAGTAAGGCTACGGCACATTCAAACTTTTGTTTTTCCGACGTCATTAAACCACATCTTTGACTAAAAATATTAGCTTCCCCGATCACTGTAAGACTATTGTCTAATAATCTTTGAATATGAACAGCATCAACATTACTATTAATTACTTGTCTATATGATTGCCATAGACAATGAGCTACATCTTTGAAATACTGTGCAGTAGCCATAGTTCAATCGTAAAAGGATGTGTATTAGCCACTGGACAGTATAGCAGTGAATTGCTTGAGCGAAGCACGCTGACTATATAGTATAGCAAAATATAAAATTAAGAAAATGCACCAGGGGGCAGAAGTTTACATGAAGAGGAGAATGAGTCGACATAGTGGGGGGGGGGGGGTACTTAAAGAGTATATAATGCAGATGACTTTTGCTGCAGCATTTGTTTTGTTTAATCTGCTGAAATATAAACATGGAATACATTGTAGAGGTTCAGGGGTTTAAGACTGCCAGCAATAATTTTATTATTAAGGAAATTTGTTACATTGAACTTGGAAAAATAGATGTTATGCCAGTTATTATTATGCTCAAGCCACCTTTTGCGTGGGAAAATTTATCAAATAAAGATAAAAGGCAAAATCGATGGTTGACAACTCATTTTCATGGTATTAATTGGAATTTTGGCAACACTTTTTATAAAGAAGGACTTAATGTTTTAAAAAATGAATTGATTGACGCTAAAAAGATTTATGTGAAGGGTCTTGAAAAGAAAAAATATCTTCAAGAGATATTACCATGCAAGTATGTATGTTCGTTCTGAATCATAACATTTTATTAAATGGGTAAGTTATCTATATTATCTTTACTTTCAGAGTTGTTGATATAGCAGAGTATGGATGTCCTGCCCTTGCGATTCTCACCAAAGACTATTTGCCGTGCAAATATCACAGATTTAGTATTGACTCATCATGTGCTATGAAAAATGCATTGGCAATTAGAGACTGGATGTATCACGGGAAAGTTGTCAATCTGGGATATAAAGTCGTTGTCTCTTAGAAAAATCTTTGGATTAACGTTTTTGAACAATATAATATGAATGCGTGCGTGTATTTTATTATGTTGATAATGAATAATAAACTTTCAATAAAGTATTTTTCAATATAAATTTTTATTTTATTTACATTATACATACATAAATTACAGTAATTTATTATTAAAAATCTGAGAAATTTCCCAGTTTTTACTCGCAAGGTTATCGCCTACTCGGCGTAACTTTACATTAATAGGTAGCTCTTCGTTCCTCTGACGCTTTCGAGGGTGCTTTTTTTCATTGTTTTCTTCTTGAACCTTCCTTTTTTTTTTTCCTTTGCTTTTACTTGTTTATTTTTTTGTGCAGCTTCTTTTTTCAAAATTATTTCTCTTAATTTTAGTCGCTCATTGATTAATTTTTTTTTTTCTCGCATTACAATTTTTGACATTTCGTTTTTAAGAGCTGTCAAAACTCTTAATTCTAACAAATTTTGATCACCTTCAGTCCATTCATTTACATTATCTGACAATGTTGGTGCTATCGAAGAAGACGGTTGAGATGATGGCGCGTTTTCTGCTGCTATCGTTGCACAAGAAAAGCGTTGGGGTGGCGGGGTAGGTGGTGGCGGTGGTATAACGCTGTCTTCTAAAAACGCTGCAGCTAATATTTCATCACCTTCAGTCCATTCATTTACATTATCTGACAATGTTGGTGCTATCGAAGAAGACGGTTGAGATGATGGCGCGTTTTCTGCTGCTATCGTTGCACAAGAAAAGCGTTGAGGTGGCGGGGTAGGTGGTGGCGGTGGTATAACGCTGTCTTCTAAAAACGCTGCAGCTAATATTTTATCAAAACCTGAGTTTTGATCCAACAACGAAGTCAATGGTGAAAGTGGGATTTGAAAATTCAAAAAATCCAACAAATCAGATGGTATTTCCTGCATGGGATCTTCATTTCCTATTGACCGAAAATAATAAATATAAATTAAGGAAACGGCATTTATCATACAATAAAATAATAGTAAACATTCTTACCATTTTCTACTGTCAGCATCATATTTTCAAAATCATTTGGTGCTTCTGTGGCTGCAATTTCTACAGCCTCTATCTCAGCTGGTACTTCTGGGACTAAAACTTCTTCTATCTCGGCTGTGGCAAGTGCTTCAAAATTTCTAGCTGAATATGCTAGAAATCGTCGAAGTTTTCGCTCTTCATACCTCCTAATATCGGAAGCTTTCACCTTCTTCCCCATTATATTACTGAAAATAAAAAAATAAAAAACATATATGTATTTAAAAAAAGAATTTGGCATCATTTCTGCGCCAAAAGAAAAAAGATATATGTATTTAAAAAAGAACTTGGCACCATTTCTGCGTCGAGAGAAACAAAATAGTTAAAACTCTCGGCATCATTTCTGCGCCGAGAGAAAGAAAATAGTTAAAACTCTCGACATCATTTCTGCGCCGAGAGAAAACAGTTAAAACTCTCGACATCATTTCTGCACCGAGAGAAAGAAAATAGTTAGATCTCTCGACATCATTTCTGCGCCGAGAAAAAGAAAATAGAACTCTCGGCATCATTTCTGCGCCGAGAGTGTGGAAAGAAAAAATTTAGAAAAGGTAGATAATATAATTTTAAAGTTGACTAAACTAACTTACCTTGGAAAAGCCTATGTTCCACAGAATGAAGCACTTCGTAAATGCTGCTGATACTCCCAAGGTTGTCAAGTAAATAAGACACACGCGAGTAACAAACTGTCTTACAAGATGACATGGAAGTGCAAAGTTCTCCCTCTATTAGGGCAAGATTGTTTTTTCCAAAGAAATTAGGGAAAGGGTACAGTTTTCCCTTTGAATGATTTTCATTGGATCGAAAAGTATTTTCTTGAGTGAAAGAAGTAGGGGTAGCTGGTATGCCCATTGCAATTTCCTCCACTTAAATATATGAAAGTTGCAAAGTTCTCCCTCTATTAGGGCAATATTGTTTTTCCAAAGGAATCAGGGAAAGGGTACAGTTTTCCCTTGAACGATTTTCATTGGATTGGAGAGTATGTTCTTGAGTGAAAGAAGTAGGGGTAGTTGGTATGCCCATTGAAATTTCCCCCACTTAAACATATGAAAGTTTGTGAAAGTGGAAGGGGCAAAGTTTTTCTATTTTCAAGCTACGGGTATATAAGGAAAAGCACTTGATGAAATATTCAAAACAGAATAGTTTTAACCAAGTTATAGCTACTCAACTCAATTTGAAGATGTCTCCTTCCCGTTTGGCACAGCAGATGGAGCTTTTGAACATTAGCTCTGTGGAGACGGTATTTTTTGGAGATGACTTATCCATGGAGACCCTTTTTTACGGAGAGGAGTTTGAGGATGACATCCGTCCTCGATCACCAGCTCGTGACTCACCGGCGTCCCCAACACCATCATTCATGATGGCTTTTGAGGAAAGGCAAGAAGAGTTTTTGCCGCAACCTGACTGTTCAGAAGCTGATTGGGTCATGACTTTTTTCGGTAAGTCAACAATATTTTATATTATTCTTAAATCAATTACATTATTTCTGAGTATAAGTGGCAAACACTCAAAAGATAATGTACTACGTATAAAAATTTGATTTTGTTATAAATATTAAATTTGTTTTAGACTTTGAGGGTAACTTCCTCACGAGTTCGCCGCGGCAAAATTTTGCTGCTGAGGTACCATTCGATCAGATGGAGGTGGAAATAATACCTTTGTCAAGAGAAGGAGAAACATTTTTGATGGAGCTTGAGGAGATGATGAAAGCGTATGAAGGGGACACTTTGTTTCTGGGTAAGATATAAAAATTTAAAACTTATTTGTATTTTAAATATTCAGTGTTTGTAATAATTTTTAATGTTATTTTAATTTCAGGAAATATGTCCGCTCCAGTTATTGATCTAACGCAATCGCCTGCAATTAATAGGTCAACACCTGAGGTTGACCTGAGATCTCCTGTGGTCAGGCCAATTCCCGAGATAGATCTAACATCTCCGGAGGTTGACAGGTCGGTTCCTCTTATTGACCTCACATCACCTCAAACTTGTGATGTGGACTCATCGCCAGAAATTATCTATGAAGTGAACAACAAGAGAAAAAGGCTCGAAAAAGAAAGCGAGGGTGTGCATGAGACGAAAAAAGTTTGTCGTAGGCTTTCATTTTAATATTGCATTGTAAAATAAAAAGTTTTGTAAAAATCTAGATAGTAAGCAAAAATAAACAAAGCATAAGTTTGTATATTTTTTATAAAACATTTTCATAACAAAATAAACTAACTTAAAAATAAAAGATATTTCAAAAATTTATTTTCCTTTAAATTTCTAATCCTATATTGTATGTTAAAAATAATGTAGGAAAAATTGAGTACACGGAAATATTGAAAATGCTACGAAGAATAAGCAGAATGGGAAAAATTTATAAAGAAAAACGAGAAGAAAGATGCGAAAGTTGAAAAAACAAAATCTGTGGAAAAATCAAAAGATAAAGATTGTAGAATTGTTTAAAAAGTCACATTTGTTTTATAAGACTTTTATCAATATGTTGCATAAACGGAGTACAAGCAACTTATTAACTAATGTTGAGTATCAAGAAATTTTTACTAAAGACGATGATAGTAGGAACAAGAAATCTTGGCTTAAAACTTGGTCGATAAGTTAAATATTTTCCTACCACTCCACGTCCCCTATTATCATGTTATGCAAATAAAAATTTTAGAGAAGAAACCAAAAACATTTGTTGGATGCCTGTAAGATTAAAATAATGAAATTAAGAGGCCAAGCATGCGCATATAGAAAAAAAAAATATAACAAATATTTTTATAATTCATTCTCCTCGTTCAAATTACACATCATCTCATGTTCCATTTGGCAGCAGCACGAACTCCTACGCGATAAAGTCGTATGCGGTGGAAAAAGCTATCGCAACTCAAAAGCATGCAGGTACGTATAGTAAAAGAGAAAGCCTATTTTCCGAGCATCGCATAATCTCTCAGCAGCGAAGAACAGGCACGAGAGATATCGTCGGTTCTCCTAGTGTAATCTCTCAGCAGAACAACAGGCAAGTATGGTAAAAGAGCGAGAGAGCACCCGTTCCTCATACTTTTTCTCTCTCGTCAGCAGCTACAGTTCGGGGTACTCGGGAATACTTTCACCATCTAACAGCTAACACAGTCATATACGCTAAGAGCGAGATTTATGGCTCTCCATATTTTCATCTCGCAGCAGCTACACTTCGGAAGCAAATCATCGGGGAACAGTTCGGGGGTACTCGGGAACAGAGAGAGAAAAAGCGAATGTGCCCAAACCGCCGTGGCGGTTCGAGCACAGCTGTGCTCGAACCGCCATAGTTTATCTACTTATGAAATTTGCATAAGTTTAAAAAACAGTAGTGGTATTTTGCATTTCACACTAGTTCGTTGAGATAAAATTTATAATTCATGCAAAAGCAAATCCATTTTATACTTTTGTCTGATTTAAGTATGGAAAACTGTTTATTTTGACGTAACGTAGTTTTATGAGGGTAAAGGATCGAAATTAGAGCCAGTAATTTTATAAGCATATTTTAATGAGAGTTAAAGTTTACTAATAATGATAATTTTTTTAACATGTAATGTTTTAGTTTACACTGGCTATTAGCAATTATTTGCTTTCCTTATTTAGTAAGATGTACCGGAGAGAGTCCAGCAAAAAAACAGAGATTCGATAAAAATTTTCGTGGTAGTAACGAAGATTTTATAGCGTAAGTATAAACATAAAAAAATTAGTACCTGTAAATGAGCCGATTTCGAAGTTGATGATGTCATATTTATATTTTTTAGCCCATGCTTGATGATTTTCAATTCAGTAGAAGGTTATGGATCCAAATTTGTTTCGAAAACACTGATGAGTTATTTAAATAAACTACATGAAAAAAAATTTGGAATTAATGATTTCTACAACGATACAAACATGAAAACTGTTTACGCGCATGTTCAGCAACAAAAAAAGAGCACTGACTGTGGAATATGCCTTCTACAATTTGTAGAGAGTTTTTTTGCGGTAAGAAAAAAACATCCATTCCTTTTATCACGTATAATTAGCAGTAATAAATAGCTGTGATAAATTACAGAAGCCCATTCATAACTACAAAAGAGTTCAATCACTTATTTCATGGTTCGACGAAAAAGATATACTTGAAAAAAGAAAAAATATTTTAAGTTTGATACAAACATTGTCTTCGACTAAGTAGTATAGTTATTGTTTTTTAAGATTATTTATGCATTTTATTAATAATTCGAATAAACTACCTGAATTTGAAAAAACGTTTTTTCAATATTTCGAATGTGTTAATTTATTTTTTTTCCATTTCATTGCCAAACCCACGTTTACAAATTACTAATGTCTTCTTTTTGTAACTGTATCGTTTAATAGTATACTGTGTGTATAATAAAACGATGGTAATGTTAGTCCTAATTAATTTAATCTACGGAAAAGTAATTGTAATAAGTAAACAACAAATAAATATTTAACAGAAATAATATCAACTAGCATTTTTGTAGCTGATATATCTAATCCTTTTAATTCGTAGGGGAATAGAGTATCAAAGTACGTGATGTATTATCTATTAAATGAAATTACGTAGTTATGTGTTCAAAATACCTTAGCGTGATTGACGTTTTCAATAACTTGTTCATCAAGTGTTTGTGCTTGACAATTCGTTGCCTGATGATTAGAAGCATAACCCAAGGATACCAGTGATGCAATGTAAAAACACTAAATAACTTTGTTTTTGCAATGTATTAAAAATTCAGATGAAAAAAAAATTATTGTATTTAATTTCATGGCAAAATCCGAATCAAGGCCTGTAAAAATCATGAAAACGTCATTACTGTCAGGAGTCACTTTCAACTGGACTTTTGCATTTGAAATAAGCCAATTAATTATTATTGGGTTGAATAGAAAGATAGTTTTCCTCCAGAGTATATATGTATTTATAAATTGTTGGTTCCTTAATTCAAAAACATTACTGCCGTCCTACGAAAAAAAAAAGTCGTTAAGTGACATTTCGGTCGGAAATGAGTTTTTTATATCTATCGATTCGTACGACAATTTCCGATTTAACTGCCTTTGTAAAAATCACCAACAATTTTTCAATTAATCGTTATAATTAATTAAAGATTAATAATCTCAGAAATGATTTGCAATGCAGTAAAATAAAAAATTTTGGCAAAAAACTATTACAAAATTATTATTTAATTATTATTTAAAATTTTATATGGGAGATCGATTGTTTTTAAACATTGATCAATAATTAAATAGCTAACGGAAACGATTTGCAATGCGGTAAAATAAAAAAAAAACTGGCAAAAAAATATTTCAAAATTATTATTTAATTATTATTTAAAATTTTATATGGACAATCGATTGTTACTTAACATTGATCAATAATTAAATAGCTAACGTAAATCATTTGCAATGCAGCAAAATCAAAAAAATTCATTATAGAAAAAAAAATTTTATGACAAAATTATTTTTTTATAATTTTTTAAGCAATGGATTGTTAATAAACATTGAAAATTAATCAATTGGCTGATTTTCGTAGTGACGTTGAAATCAGTATTCGCACAAAACATGAAAAAAATTATAAAGTTAATTTTTACTACTCAATGTTGTTTTTCGGATGCTTACTCGTAATTAATTATTTAGACAATATCTAAATAATCTTTTTCAGATGCTTATGATACTAGTAGAAGGTTTGGTTATTTGTTACTGTTAATTTATTTTCATAATAACGATTAAAACAGCTATACTTCTAAACATTTGCTTTCGCTGTATTTGAATTTGGCGCCGGTATAGTGACGGTAAACGAGATGCGATCGAGAGCACTGGTACAGTCTACGTAAATGTTCGGTTGATTCTACTACATAACTGTAGTAAGAGGATCGGAGTTATGTTGGCTAACCCTGTGTAGTAGCTTCTACTATATATGTTGTGTAAGAAGATTAGCGTTCAGTTGAAAACTATTTAATAGTTAATAGTAGGAATTTTATAACATGAAATGGAAAATACAAGCTCGCACTTTCGTTTGGACCAAAATGTAAACAAAATTTCTTTGCACTTTTATACGGAACAAAGCGAAAATGTGTTAAAAAAAACGCATAACCTTAAAAGTGCCCGTCTTTTGTGCCAAACTTTAATTACGCATTTAATTTTGCATTCAATTTCGCAATAAATCAGGCAAATTTAAAAAAAGAAGCGATTGAGATGTGTTCGAAAAAAATTAATGCAGTTTTTGTATAACGATTAACAACTGAAGACTTTTTTTGTGTGGTTATCAACAAAACTCATGCAGTAACCTCTCCTCGGCTTATATACATATATATATATATGTTTGTATTTTTCACGTGCACGGCAGTACGTGCTTCTTACTACAGCGTTTAGTTGAATCTACTGTACACCGTTAGTCAACTGCCTCAAAAATCGTGTAGTAGCTGTTATCAGATAATGATAGCTAAAATGACTTCTTTTTTCTGTCAGTATATGCAAGTCCTCAACAGCTCAAGTGGTAAGCTATCTTATTGGTATGAAATGGTTAATCATATTGATTTATTAAAGATTGAAACTTTTAATTTTTTCATTTAAATTTATAAATTAACTTTATTTTTAGAACGAAGTTCTTTATGTCGCGTTACTCGGGGGGCTGGAATTTTCAAACCGACAGATTTTTTTTTTTTGGAATCAGAATTTTTTTCCTCTCAAGTTTTTCCCCTCACCCCGTCAGCCCCTCACCAAGTGTTCTCTACACACTTCCCCTCTCCTCACTATATATGTATATCTGTCAACCGTGCCGTGTTACTCTTCTGCACACCTTTACCCACCATTCCCCCTCACACTCCCAAGCAATTAATTTTTTAACAAATTTTAATTTTATTTCCCCACAGTAATTTTTCTTTGACTTTGAATTTTTTTTTCTTTTACAATTCTAAAAAAAACAAAAAAAAAAAAACATTTTCCAATAAAGAGATTTTAACCCTCGACCTTCTGCATGTAAGTCCTGTACCTTACCCACTCTGCTACGAGCGCTGCCGACTACAGAAATTCGGTTTCTTGTACTTATCGTGTGGTTCGTAACTATAACATTCCATTTTTAAATGTATTCACTGATAATACATTCAATTATGAATTTGTTTTATAAATTGTGTATTTGTTTTCTAGATAATACATCTAAAAAAAAAAAAAAAAAAATTTAATTAGCATAAATATGGTTATGTAGATTAAATATAATAAGGCGCATTATTACGCATTAAATATTTGTATTTTCATTAAACCTGAGGTTTTTTTGGCATTACAGTAATGCTAATAATTACTGTTATAAATGAAAAAAAGTAATGAAATTAAATATGAAAAAAAATGAAACGAAATATGAAAAAATGAAATATGAAAAAAAATAATAATGAAATTAAATGAAATTTTAACAAATAAAATAATATATTAAAAAATAATAAAATTAAATATGAAAAAAGAAATGAAATATGAAAAAAGAAATGAAATAAAGGAAATACAAAAGAATGAATATAAATAGAAAAATATAAAAACAAAAAATAAAGGAAATACAAAAGAATGAAAAAAAAGTAATGAAATTAAATATGAAAAAAAAAGAATGATATATGAAAAAAAAAGGAATAAAAAAAAAAGATTAAATATGAAAATAAGAAAGAAATTAAATAAAGGAAATACAAAAAAATGAAAAAAATGTAATAAAATGAAATATGAAAAAAAATAAAACAAGAAATGAAAAAAAAAATTAATAAAACAAGAAATAAAGAAAAAAAAAAAAAAATAAATAAAAAAAAAACAACACTAAACCAGGGGGGATAAATGGGTCATGGGACCCACGGTAAGAACGAAGTTCTTTGAACATGACGAGTATAAAAACACAATTTCTCAGGTAACAAGGGGGTCGCCAGACCCATTGAAAGAATGAAGCTCTATAAACGTTAATACTGCATTCATGCAGTTCACTAAACAAATACTTGAAAAACGAATAAAAATAAAAAATGAAAAAATTAGTTCAGTACTCACGATGGTTGAGCTTCGTGAGAACGTCGTGCATAAATACAGTACTCACGAAGTTCAACCATCGTGTTTTCTGTGACTTTTACTTCTTGTAAGTAAATCATAAAGAAAAGTTGTGTATAGGTAATTAAAATAATAATATAAGATATTAGTTAAAAACATTTATGAATTATAACTACACTTTAAACACATGCAAGTAAATTCACTTCCAAAATTTATTTTACAAATTAAAAATACACTATCTACTACGTATTTTTATAATACAATTTACATCGAACCTGGTTTAATTTTTTTCTTACTAATCAATAAAGCAAAGTCACTAAAAACGTTGTAATCATGATTTTGCTGAAATTTTGCATGCTGATTCTTGACACTTTCTAGAAGGTTTTAGTATAGTTTTTATCTTCAAAAATTTAATAACAATCGTAGCAAATAAGCTTAAAGTCTTGCAAAAATACGCCAGCTTTTCACTTAAGTTCAGAAGAATCTACGAGGTGGCGTCGACATAAAATCGAGGCTACCTGCAACAAAATTAAATAAGTGTGATTATAATATGCCGGAGCGTCTTAAAAATTTCTGCAGTCGTCTACTGGCAGTGTATCGATTAAGAATTTAAATGATAGTCATGCAGCTGGGTAACCCAATTACCGACGACCCTCTACTCTAATAGGCAACTGACCTAGGTCCACATCTGCCCTGAATCTGCACGATTGCCAAGTGACACCAATAAAAAACTATTGTGATTAATAATGTCTCTGGTGTAATACCAGGAGACGTGTTTAGCCAGAACATAACCTGCTCCAACCCTTCAGTCTTGAGTGGCCGTTCTACTGTTCCACCTGGTGCCGTCAAATAAATTTTGACTACAAATGTAAGCCAGGAAAAACTGCTCTAAAGGGCATGGGCAGCCACAACGGCTTCCTTATTAGTGGTCGTGTTCCTAACGGCATACCCACATTTTTTTCTGACTAATGATGAGTTTTTGGTTATCTGGGAAACGATCCAAAGACGAGATAATCTTTGGTCAGTGGTATACCTTCCTTTATTACAGTCTCCATACATAGAGACTTTGAGGGTAAGAGTCAAGCTACTCGCAGTCAGCTCTTCATCATCAGGAATAATAATAAGGAATAGCTGTAGGTCTTACCACTGGCCTTTTTTAGGGCCATTATAAATATTTACGTTCCCCACTTAATCATCAATTTCATCGGTTCTTTTAAGGGTCACTTAAGTTTAAACTACCTTGCCAACAAATACACTTTTACTACCATTTCCGGAAGCGATTCGTCGACTAAAAACCTATGTTGACTAAAAACGGCTACTATTAAATCAAGTCAGTCATTCACTGGCAGTCGTCACGAGCGGAGTTGTTCTTCGCAAGGCTGGGAACCCTGATGACCGACGAACCTTTGTTACCCTCTCGACTCTAAGCATTCAAACAGGAATCACCGATCCTCTCCAAGGTCTGTGCTGGGCGAACCTAACAGCTATGAATGGAAAAAAAACTTGAGCCAACGGGACAGTCTCCAACGGGCAAGCATCACGAATCAATCTCTCCATCTTAGATCACCAAAGCAACTGAGTCTGCAAAAAAAAAAAAGTCTTGAGATACCAACGTCTTTAACGTTATACCAGAGGTCTGATCGGGGCATTCAATATCTCGCTCAAGTAAGCAGTTTTTTCGATAATCCCTATGAAATAACTATAATGTGCATGCGTAGTTTAGGAATTATCGAAATAACTACTTACTTAAGCAAGATATCAAATGCTCCGATCAGATCCCAAGAGACGTTAAGAAAGATCTCTACAACTAGCTCCTAAGCTTTGGACTTTGTAATTTTTCTCCCGATCAGTCTGGAGCTTCAACAGCAGGCCAGAGAAGATCACCCTGAGGTATCCAGGCAGTCACAGTTGCTGTTAACTTCAGTCAAGAAAGAGTTTACTTCAGAAACTTACTGGTCTTTTTTAGGGCCATCGGGCATGGAACTACCTTGCCAACAAATATATGAGAACTTAACAAAAATGACAGAAAACAGCCTTTAAGGGTCACAAAAGTCTTAAGCATGCCAAAAGTCGCAAGAGGGTGAATGGGAAGAAAAACTCTAAATGTATCAAATAAATATAATTTCAGGTGTCAAACAACTTACGAAGACAATTTATCGAGATTGGAACATAAGCGTCAAAATTGATAAATAAAGAATACATTGCGTGAGAGATGAGCTTATCATTGTACCCTCACAGTAATCTCGAGACTCCATATACTGTGCACATTTCAACCCTACACAAGGGCATTTTTTAGCACCAAGAAATACTTTACATCTCTCAAATGTTTAAAGATCTAAATTCAGATTCCTAAATTAGTAGAAAATTTGTTTATGTTTTTGGGGCAATAAAAAATGTACATCTTAAGCTTCAGGACTTTGTTGCTCTGGTAATAAAGTTGTGAAATAAGATATGTTTTGGGAGTTAAAAATCTTAACAACTTTAAAAAATAGCCTTTTTTGTAAATTATACGGGAAAAACTTAAAATCAATGGCTCCTTACGGTCAACGATTATTTTATGGCATGAGGCGTGCATAGTACTTTTTTGCATAATTGAATTTTTTTTATATTTCTTACAGCTTATTATTTTACTAAATAAACTGTATGGATTCCAAACAAAAATGTTTTTAATAAGAAGATTTTTGTGCTGAGAAGTGTCAGGAATAGATGTAAAATTTCTAACTGAAAACGTTTTACATTACATGTTAACACATGACGGTGTTCCACTTAGAAAGTCTCGGGCAAAGCCGAGACGAGGGGCTGCTAGTCCTACATATTTCACGAATTCTTCTTACACCATGTCTGACTTCGTTAACGATTTCTGGTTATGATGGAGATAACTCAGTTAAATTCCACAACGGTATTATTCTGAACTCTTGCAGAGAGATTACCGATGGCTGAACCTCAAATCTCTCCATGAAGAAGGGAGTTGGGGATGACGGGGAAAATGTTGATGGTAGTGGCCTATAAACAGCATACTGATCCAATTAAGCTGGTAATGGTGGCATATTTCACAACCAGCCGCTGTTGCTTAGAGGTAGTGGGGGAGGTAGGAACTTCTCAACAATGTTGGCCGTCGTACGTCCTGCATTTTGCAGTGTTAAGTCCAGCGGCTTTGAAACATAAGAAAAAACAAATTAAAACTAGTGTACAGTGGGTGCCTAGGTACCCAAGAAAGAAGTTATACTTCTATAAAATTACATGGCAGATAATATAACCATAAATATAAATATTCCTTTCATAAGACGATACTCTGTATAAGAGTGGTGAAATAATTGTTAGAATGAGTATACCTACATTAGTTGGGTGCGGTTTTAATAAATATTTTGAAATTTAATAACTTAACAATTATTAACGATATGTATAATGGCACAATACAATTTAAACAATATGAAGGCTGGCTAATACAAGACTACACTTTCATCGAATCTTCCGATGGTTTCAAAACAATTTCTTACTTCCTACACTAATAACATCTGTAACTGTAACGTCACGCTCACATATATCACATACGCTCACACACTTATTTTTAGTTTATACTTAATGTCCGACATATAATAGTATCTTAAGAATTAAGACAAACCATCCTGTAGTACAGCTTTCTTCAATAGCTAGTTGTACATACCAGTGAATGTCCCTTCAGGACGTTCATCTCACATATGGTTTTTTGACAAATATCATTCAAGCATCAAAAGTATACTAAAAATACCATAAGGAATACCCAAAAAAAATTACAGATCGTTCAACTGTACCCTCTTTCACGTATTCAATTTTAAAATTTGCAATTTAACACGTTACCTTATGAAAAAATCACTTAAAACTACATTTATAAGATCTGTACAAGCCCCCTAATCTTTATTTGTATGAGAGATTACTTTCACTTAAACCTGCTTTATTTTTCAATAGATAAATGATTTTTTTTGTTTTTCCTTTTTTTTTTTAATGACCCTAGAAAGAAGGGGTCAAGTATGCGTAAAAGCGAGTATTTATGAATGTTCATCCATATGAGAAGAATAATTTTCAGCGTTGCTGCATACATTTGTGCTCCTCCCACCTATTTTAATTTTGTTCTCAATATTATTGGAAAAATTGTGACAGAAGGAAACGCAGTTAAAATCAATTGTTGTGTTTATGCTGTACGAAAATTGCTTTTTCCTTTATTTACAAAAATTGTGACCAAATGTGCAAAAATTGCATAAACAACAACTTACTTGTTTATTTTAAAATTAACAAATTGATAATAAATAAACAAATGTTTCAAGTTTTTGAAAAAAAAAGTACTAGAAAAATTTATTTTGATAAATAAGTTATTAATTTAATGTACAATGGAACCAAATAAATGAATACAGAATAAATGAAAATTAATATTGAAAATAAATTAAAAACTGTAACATAAGCTAAAGTATCTTGAGGTTTTGTGCATAAGCACACGATCAGTAAGAGCTAATTTAGGAGTGAGAATAAAAACTCCAAAGTCAGGTGTTAGTTTGAGCAACGTTTCGTTGGTCTTAACGCCAACCTCATCAGGCTCAGTCTATATCGTTAAGACGATCGTTACAGACTCATCTATCGTCTGTAACGATCGTCTTAACGATATAGACTGAGCCTGATGAGGTTGGCGTTAAGACCAACGAAACGTTGCTCAAACTAACACCTGACTTTGGAGCTTTTATTCTCACTCCTAAATTAGCTCTTACTGATCGTGTGCTTATGCACAAAACCTCAAGAAATCATGGAAACAATTGGGAGCAGAACGGCACGTTCAACAAACACCGTAATAAACTAAAGTAATTGATTATCCTATGGAGGGCCTACTCATAGCAAAGTAGGGACATGGTCAGTGTGCAAGAGGTCAAGGATTCAAATCCCTTTGAAAATTGGTTTTTTTTTTTTTTTTTTTTTTTTTTTTTTAGAATTGGTGGAAAGAAAAAAAAAATGTTTATAAAATTCAAAATGTGTGGTGTGGTGATGTCATATAGTGCAGAGAAACCAGAAATACATCATGAAGGATGAGGCAAGGGAGGACAATCAAGCAAAATCCATTTCTGTCACACTTTTTCTCAAGCTCAAAATCTGAAATTGTTGATTTACACTTACGCAAGCGCGTCTATAGAAGTATAACTTCAAAAATAATTTGAAAAACATAATATTCTGCCGTCCTGCAAATATAAAAACTGACCATAGATAGAGGGTGGAACGAGATAAGCCCCATTCCAAAAACTGCGTCTTACTAAAGGTTAAGGCTCTGTAACAATAAAAAATATTTACTGAAACACTCTGATATTTGGGTATCACGCACAAATATAAAATAAAAACTTAGCAGAGACATTAGGTGGATTGAAATTTTAAATACTCTTTTAACTGAATCCAGGTTTCGAGTGGATTGAATCCTTTAAATACCCATCTAATTATGAGTGTAACAGCGCAGATGCCTCGTTAAAATTTCCCTGATTCTCTATGCTGCTAGAATATGACTTTGAAATCTTGAAGATGTCGATAACTAAATTTTTTATCATAAGTAGTTTGCTTATATACACCTCAAAGAAGCAGTGTCAAGTCGTTGAGAGAAGGGGCAGCATTTAAAGGAAGGTTCTTATAAGGATCTTCTAATTGAAATTTTGTAAAATTCAGAATACTTCCAAAATATCTCTTAGATGTTACTAATTTGAAATATAAAATATTTTTAAACATTTTAGAGGATTCTTTCGTCAAGTAACAAAAAACAGAAAAAATTAGATGTACACTTGCTTTAAACGTGGCTAAGAGGATGGTGATGCATGTTAGTGGAGTGTACCCTAAGGGCATAACATAAATTCATGATTTTATTGTATATGTCGGACAAAACTTGCTTTTTTCCTGTATAGCTTTTCTAGAAAAGCATTACCTAACCTTCAATCTATTTATACACGGTTTTATAAATAGTTAAGTGGGAAATGTAAGAATATTATGTATGCATACAATATTCTAATATAATATTCACAACGCTCTACTTATTTAAAATAAAATGTAGTACACACGTAATTCAGGAAAATTTGGGTGGATTTAAGAAAAATATCTAACGTAGATGTTGCTGGAGTGCACCTTAGAAAAATACGTACAGTTTATACTATCAATGAAGAGTCTTGTAATCGGTAGTTATCTCCCACTTACAGAATTCAATTGATAAAGTGTTACAAATAAAGGTTGAAGTGTAGTATGCTATCAGTTAAGTGAATTATCGTTCATAATCAGTATCATGATATTCGTAAACTTTGCAAATGCCGATTTTATAGAATGTTATGTCATTTTTTGTGATATAGAGCGACTAGAATATCGACGTTTAATAAATGATGATAATATTACTAGTATTCAAGATCCGATTGATAATTGTAAAACAGAGCTTTAAAGTATTTTAGACTACAAGAAAACCATAAAGTTATCATTACATACCGAAAAAAAGTTATTGAATGTTGAATGTCTGGTATCAACTTTTGTAGCAAAATTTCATAAAAAATTAGAAGTGCTAGGATGAGGAATCGCTACACCTGCGAAAGAGAATGTGGAGAGTGTCACGTAAGAAAAATTAATAGTGCATTTAAAAAGCGTATACAGACGGTTGTAAGTGCTAATAGTAAACACTTGGACGTAAGGACATTTTGGAAGTCTGCAGAGAGACTCTGGATGAACCCTGTGCTCAATTTTGTATTTAATAGTGAATAATAATAAGTATTATGCCATAAATGTAAGTTCTTACATTGAACTTCCACCTACTATCGTTAAAAAAAAGCATGTGTAAATGTTTAAAATACAGATCAATAATGCTTTAAATGGGCCATTTTATCTGCTTTACATTCTACGCAAGATAAATTAAATAGCGTCTCTAGTTACATACAATATAAAAATAGTTATAATTTTGGTGGCATTGTCTACCCCGTCTAACCTTAACAGATACCTCAATTTTAAAACGAAAATAATATTTTAATTAATGTATATTTTTTAGAGTAGAAAAAAATATTTTTTCAAACATTATCTCTTTATTTTTCAGCAGAAAAAAAACATGTAAATCTGCTGCTCATAGACGATTACTACACAAATAAACGTAGTCCAAATTATTTACTGTTTTTGAAATGAGTGATCTAAAATTATGACATTTATATAATTATGTGGGTCGTGAACATATTTATGATAACATGCATATCCCTCAATTATATACATTTTTAATCATGAATTATAAAGTAAATAACATGATAATAATGATAATACAGGTATTCCTGAAGCTAGAAATTCTAAAAATTATGCGATTTGTCATAAAAGTATTTGTTTTTAATTTCACTACAACAGATACCAAGGAAATATAATTAAGAACTTAGACAATTTACGTTTTCTAAAGGCTTAGTATCATTTTCTAATAAATCCATTTGAAGTCCTTGACGTGCAATTTGTAAATCATCGAACTGATTTTCCTACTGTTACCCTAAATACTTACGTCACGGAAAGTGTTATTCCGATGTTTTGTTACAAGTAATTAGGTTTTCTGACAAGGTTATTAAATAACTTGCAGAATAATTGTTTATCACTACTAAATAATTTGCTAGAGGAAGAGAGTTAGGTAGTAAATATTGCAATTTAATATCAAATTATACTTTTATAAGTTAAAATAATTTTAGTATAATAAGAGGTATTCTGAAGCATACTTTAAATAATAACGTAAAGTGATTACGTGACGACAGTTAATTGCTAATATATATCGATGGTTGCGAGGAAGACAATTCCAGCGTGATGTCACCCCATTTGAAATAACACGGAGTGACGTCACGCTGGAACTGTCTTTCTCGCAGCCATCGATATGTGTGTGCGTATGTGTACGGTAATACAGCTTATAGTGACTCACTAATCACGTATGTACACCACAAATCACTGCGCACGTGTGCAACAAAATGCAGTAGAATTTGCATGGGTAATTGATACTATTGGATAGACACTTTACACTTACATAGTAATACTGAAGTAATATGCACTGTTTACAGTTGTCAGTATACACATCGACACGTAGAAAAAAGCTATGTACACCAATATAGTAAGTAGTTACACGTAGTTTAAGGTTACCTCGGTAACTCAGTACCTGATCACCTGACTCGGTAGTAACGTACACCATGAGCCCACACATATGCGGTGTGATTCGAAATTCAAATGCGCATTATGCGCACTGCGCAGTGGCTGCCATTAGACAAGGAGATAGTACTAAGGCCATATGCATACCCATACTACCATACCCTTCTACTCCACCAAGCTACTCTCTCCTTTTCTACTGCCTGCCAATACAGTGTGAGCTCCCCCTCTTATTTTGCCCCCCTTGACTTTACTCCATTCTCTAACGCTCACACACGACTCCCTACAGGGATTGCCTTGTTTTTAATGAAAGTGATCTGACGCAATACCAAGAGTTTTTCCCCATATGAAATTGTCCAACGTGCCCAAAGAAGTTTCTACTTAAAAAATAAGAAAATTAGAAGCCAAGTGGGTGTTAAAAAATATATTAGTGATGCCGTGGAAGATGAAGAATAAGCGCAAGATAGAGAATACGAGGGAGATGAAAAATACAAGGAAGAAAAAGAAAAAGAAAGTTAAGATGGTGGAAGTTATAGTGATTGTAACAGTAAAAATATCACTATGTGTGAATTAAAGATCTATCTCGGCTTGTTTGCAGCTCTTAACTAAACACCCGCAAAAAATATGTATTTTTGATCGCTGCCTTCATTACTTTACAACTTGTCATGAATTGAAAATTCATTTGGTGGAGTATGTCAAAGTAAACAAGTCTAAAGTGAGCTTTACCGAATTCTAACAACAATATTTTAAGACAAAGAGATCATTGAAATAAGAATCCAGCATCATTTATTGACTATGCAGAATTTGGATGCTAATAACAACACTTACATAACGGGGAGGAAGCCATACAGCATCATAAATCTCTATGCTTGAGATTTCACGTAAAGTGCAATTTTAATAACGCTGAATCACGATACATGTTTTATAGAAAAGACAATGAAAGTGACGAAGATTTGGCTACTTAATTTGTAAAAAAAATGCATGATCTTTCCTTGGAGCTACAAAACATATATAATGATCCAGTACCAATGAGATCTTTTACTAATCAGGACGATTCTAATTTTTTCGATGCAGACAGGTGTCATACATGTGAAAAAGCAATTACAAATAATAATTAAATTGATGACCATTTTAATTTATGGGGAAAAAAGAATAATACATTTATTTTATTTTAAATATTTATCTCTTAAAGTTAGAATCTTATTCTCTTACCGAGGCACCGTGGTCCCGAACGGTCTTTTTTTGTTTAAAATAATCTAGAGACCACACTTCTCATCCGATCTTAAATTTTTTTTTTTTAAACTAAAGCTAAGAAGATATAAAAAATATCTCTGGAAGCCAATTTTTAATTTTTTTTTTTTTTTAATTAGTTGTACATAAACTCAAAACTCAAGGGTTTTTGAGGTCGCTGATTACGAATCTTTTATTGCAAGTTGTATTTTTAAGATGGCTGATCCAATACGGCGCGCTTTGGGCTCAAACGGAACTTTTTTGTTCTACATAACTTAGAGACCTCACCTTTTGTCCGATCTTGAAATGTTTTTGAATTGGCTAAGAAGATTTAGAAAAGATCTCTGGAAGCCGATTGTCAATTTTCTTGCTTAAATTAGTTGTACATAACCTGAAAACTCAAAAAATGAGAGAGCCTGATGAATAAAGCACTATAAATCAATTATTGGGTGACTTGTTATGCTCTAGAACTGCAAGATATCAGAGGTATGATATAAACACTTGATTTTTATGATAGTTAGTATAGTACAATTAATAAATCCAAAATGGTGAATCAAATATGGTGGACCAAAACTCAAAAATTTCTCAAATCGTGACGGAAATCACTACTCATGGCAGGGGTTTGTGAGGTCACAGATTACAAATATGTTATTTTAACTTTAAATTTTAACCATGGTGGATTTCTTACAGCAATCAAAAACACATTACCTGATCACTCGCTAAAATCATGATACAAATTTTGATTCGGGATTTTTTAGGATCACTGATTACAAATTAATTATCACCATTCGTATATGGCTGATCTAGTACGATGACCTCACCTACAATATCTAATACAAATTATCGTACAGAAATAATAAGGAAATATAAGAAACAATAGTATTTCATTATAATTTTTAGTTAATATTTTTGTATTGGTCACCTCAAAATTAAAAAATGAAATAACAGATTTAAAATCAGTGACCTCCAAAACACCCGACAAAAACTTTTGCAAAGATTAAAGAACTGTACAGTATTTGACCTGCCATGATGAAGCTGCCATCTTGAAAATACAAATTGCAATGACAGATTCGTAATGAAGGACCTAACAAGCCCCTGAGTAGTGATTTTCGTCGCAATTTGAGAAATGTTTGAGTTTTGGTCCACCAAATTTGATTTGCCATTTTAGATTTATTTATTGTACTATATTTACTATCATAATCAAGTGCTTATATCATACCTCTGATATCTTGCAGTTCTAGAGCCTAACAAGTCACCCAATAATTGATTTATAGTGTTTTATTTATCAGGCTCTCTCATTTTTTGAGTTTTCAGGTTATGTACAACTAATTTAGGCAAGAAAATTAACAATCAGCTTCCAGAAATATTTTCTAAATCTTCCTAGCCAATTTAAAAACATTTCAAGATCAGACGAAAGGTGAGGTCTCTAAGTTATGTAGAACAAAAAAATCTCGTTTGAGCCCAGAGCGCGCCATATTGGATCAGCCATCTTGAAAATACAAATTGCAATAAAAGATTCGTAATCAGCGACCTCAAAAACCCTTGAGTAGTGATTTTCATTGTGATTTGAGAAATTTTTGAGTTTTGGTCCACCATACTGGATTCGCCATTCTGGATTTTTTTATTGTACTATTCTTACTATCATAAAAATTAAGCGTTTATATCATACCTCTGATATCTTGTAGTTTTAGAGCCTAATAAGTTACCCAATAATTGATTTACAGTGTTTTATTCATCAGGCTCTCTTGTTTTTCGAGTTTTGAGGTTATGTACAACTAATTTAAAAAAGAAAATTAAAAATAGGCTTCCAGAGATCTTTTATAAATCTTTTTAGCTTTAGTTTAAAAAAAAAATTTTAAGATCAGATGAAAAGTGTGGTCTATAGGTTATTTTGAACAAAAAAAAAAACGTTCGGGACCACTGTGCAAGGGCGCAAAGTGCAACTGCTGCTTTGCGCCCTCGGGTCACACTTTGCACCCTTGGAATCACTTTAGGCCCACGGGTAAAAAAAGTTTTTGCACCCTCCAGGCCCGAAGTACTTTTCCGCCCTTCGGCCCAAAGTTATTTATTGGGTACAAAGTGTGCCCACGATTGCACTTTGCGCTCTCGGTAGGAAAAACATTATATGTGACTCAGGCACCAACATACAACAATCGCGCCTTTTGGGAGCTTATGTTAGCACTATGTGCCCTAGTGACGTAATGTACCATTTTATTATTTAGATATCAAGGACCTCCACATTATGAATGCAATATCAAGTACGAAAACTCTCAATCGACACCCATAGTTTTCCAGAATCTAAGTTATTATGATGCACATTTATTTATACAAGATCTCCTTACTCGTTTTCCTGGACAGTAAAAGTTATTCCCCAAAGGAAAGAAAAGTATATTTCTTTCATAAAATATATTGAAGGGACAAGCATTAACTTACGCTTTATCGACTTGTTTTGATTTTTACCATCATCTCTAGATAAACTGCCGTCCTACTTGAAGGAGTATAACATTCTAGAGTATGTTTTCAGTCAAGATAATGCTTACTCCTTAGACCAAATTAATATGCTTCAAAGAAAAGGTATATTTACATACGATTATGTGTTGTATAAAAAACTTAAAGAAACTACGCTCCCGTTTCGAAAGAATTTCTGCAGTAAAATACATGACACTCATATAAGTAACGTGGATTATGTACACGCTGAAACAATATGGGAAACCTTTAGTATTAAAAACTTTGGAGAATACTCAGATTTATATCTTAAAACTGTTGAGCTTCTATTAATAAAAATTTTTGAAAACTTTTGAAATAATTGTTTTAAAATTTAGAAATTGGATTCAGCGCACTATTTTACCACACCAGGATGTACTTCGGATGTTAAGTCAAAAAAACTATCATAAGTTGTTATATAATTAAGTACAACTAATATTGATTACGTACAAATTAAAAATTGATAAACCTTTTTTTGATTTTACTGGAACTAATTACCGACATTGATATTTTTTTATTCATTGAAAAATGAATTACAGGTAAAATCAGACAATGCTGTAACAGGTATGCTGAGGCTAACAATCATTACATGGAAAATAATTGAAAAGATAAAGCCAAAAAGTATATAGTTTATTTTTATGTAAATAATTTGTATGGTTAGGCGATGACTAAACCACTGCTTTATGAAGGATTTACGTGTGTTTAAAATATTTAAGAACAGTCTTAAGATTTGTATAAAGTTGGCAGTGAAAACGCTTACGGTTATATTTTAGGGTTGGATTTGGAGTACCCAAAAGAGCTTCATGATTTTTGTAGAGATTTACGATGTTGTTTATATCACATAGCAGCTCCAGGATCAAAACAGAAAAAATTAATGACAACATTGTATTAGAAGAACACTTACGTATTACATTATCAAGCTTTTAAGCAAGCTGTAGACCATAGATAACGTGTCACAAAAATTCATCGTGCTTTGAAATTTTAGCAGAGTGTATGGCTCAAGAAATGTGTTGACCTAAATAGTAGTTAAAGAAAAAAGTCTAGAAATGAGTTTAAAAAAATTTTTTTCATACAGTTTAATAATGCAATTTTTGGAAAACAATAAAAAAAGAGAGAAAACGTATTAAATATAAATTGTTAGATCATTGTAGTGAACGATATGGTACACGATTTTTATTTCTCAACCTAATTCTCATAGCTGTGATATTTTCGATAAAAATTGCATAGCCATTCAACTGCAACGCATAGAAGTAAAAATGAGACAGTCTATATATATATTGGACTCAGTGTGTTGGACTTATCGAAAACTCTTGTTTACCGCTTTTATTATGAGTATATGCTCTCCAAGCTAAAAAAATAATTGTAAATTACTCTTTATTGATACAGACAATTAAATCTATGAAATTACAAACTATGGTATTTATGAAATGATGAAAACTGACGTACAAAAATTTGATACATCAGATTATCCAGAAAATAATAAGCTTATGATGCCCTTAAAAAATAAAATAGTTGTTTGACTTATGAAGGATAAGTACAGTGGAAATATTACATCAAAATTTGTTGACCTGAAAAGTAAAATGTATAGTATTCTAATGAAAAATGAATGATGTAATAAAAAAGCAAAGGATGTTAAAACTAATGATGTGAAAGTTACTAATAAATTTGAATATTTTATCAACTGCTTGAATAATATAAGCAAAAGTATCAAGCAAGAGCAATTAAATATCCGATCATGTCATTATAAAATTCATACGGAGAAGCGAAATGAAATTGCTCTTAGTTACCACGATGATAAGCGATATATTTTTACTATTTTGACGGATACATTACCTTGGCTAAATTATAAAATAGTGGATGGGGAATAAGGAGAAGACAATGAAAGAGAAAATCACGAAAATGACTTATTAAGAGGGAAATATTAAGCAATAGAATGATCTAGAATATTTTTAAAAAACGGATGAAAAAGACGTGCAGCAACGAGTTAAATGCGTACGTGACTACAACAAAACGAAGGCATAAACCATAAATCAAAGAGAGTTAGTCCATATGACTGACTCATTGTCATCTGGGAAACAATGCAATCTAACCAATAAAGTATAGATATAGGTTGAAGTTTTATCGAGAACGTCAACCAGCATCCCAAATCGAACGTAGTATCAGTTCTTGACTCAGAAAGTGAGCAAAAGCAGGAAAGAAGTTGCGAAAGAAGTCGTAAAAGAAGTTTGGAGTTAGCAGAACTACCAGAAGAAAGTTTTTTGAAAGAACCAAAGCTTAGTTTTAAGGTGTGTTGAAATTTTATTTTATCATTGATTTTTTTCACAACCTCAATACAACTATTTACTATAATTTTTTATTATTTCAATTTGTTGTAAGTCATGCATTATCGACTGAGTAAAAAATTGCATTTGTTTCACACTAAGAAATACTTTTTTGTTTCTCTTTCTCTATAGTTATAAAAAAAAACATCATTTACAAGCTTGCATAACTAATTTAGTTCTTTCTTGATTTACATTACAGACAGCAGATTTGGCAGCACTTGATAAATTAGCCAGTGGATAGTTTCTCCCAACCAAAAAAATCTGTGAGTTACCGATTGGCGAAACATTAATAGTAACACGGCTGAAAAAAGTGATAACCCCATGGGTAAAAAAGATGAAATTACTTATAAAATATAATGGTGTATATATGGAATTTTGTTAGGCATATCGAGATGTAAAAATGAAAAACCCATTCATACTCCATGTTGTTTTTGTTTATTTGTTAGAAAAACAAACCAGTGGACAGTCATGGGACTGGCAGCAGAAAAAACAACTTAAAACTACGAATTATATTTTTACTAAAGTTCTGAAATGAATTAGTAGCTATTCAAATTATTTACTGTTTTTTAAATGAGTAATCTAAAATTATGGCATTTATATAATTATGTAAGTTGTGAGAATACATATACACGAGTATATCAACATCTCTTCATTAAACATATTTTGAATTATAAATTGTAAAGTTTATTACACGATACTACAGATATTCCTTCAACTGAAAGTTCTGAAAATTATGCGATGTGTCATGAAAATATTTGTTTTAAATTCTACCACAACAGATACGAAGGCGTGAGAAAAAATCCATTAAAGGACTTAGACAATTTACGTCTGATGTAGGCTTATTATCATTTTTTAATAAACTCATTTTGAGTCCTTGACATGCAATTTGTAAATAATTAAGTTGATTCTCCCACAGGAACCCTGAATAGTTACGTAAAAGAAAATAGAATTTGGAGTTTTCTTTTTAACAATTCAGTTTCCTGAGAAGGCTATTAAGTAACTTGTAGAGTAATTGTTTATTGCTACTAATAAATTTGTTTCAAGAAGAGAGCAAGGTAGTGAAAATTGCAATTAAATATTAAATTATACCTTTATCAGTTAAAATAATTTCAGTTTAATAAAAGATATTATAAAGCATAATTTAAATATCAATAAAAAGTAATTACATGAGGACAGTTAATTGCAAATATATATGTGTGTGTATGTGTACGGTAATACAGCTTATAGTGACTCACTAGTCACGTATATACACCACAAATCACTGCGCACGTGTGCAAGGAAACGCAGTTGAACTTGCACGGGTAACTGATACTATTGGATATACACCATATACTTATATAGTAATACTGTTCTTATATGAACTGTTCATAGTTTACAGTATAAACAGCGACACATGGCTAAAAGCTATATATACCAATGTAGTACGTAGTTACTCATGCTTAAAAGTTTCTTTGGTAGCTCGGTACCTGAGTACCTGACTCGATAGTTACGAACACGATTAACTCACACATATGCGGTGTTATTCGAAATTCAAATGCGTACTATGCGCACTACACAGTGGCTACCGTTAGACAAGGAGAGAGTATGCCATATGCATAGCTGTATACCCATACTACCATACCCTACCGCACTCCGCCGCGCTATCAAGCTACTCCCTTCTTCTTTACCACCAGCCAAAACAGAGTGAGCTCTCCCTCTCCTTCAGCCCCCCCCCCCTCACCAACACTTTATTCTCTCGCGCTTCCACACGTCTCCCTGCAGGGATCGTCTTGCTTTTCAATGAAAGTGGTCTGACCTACATCCAAGAGTTTTTACCTATATAAATTCGTCCAACCCGCCTAAAGAAGTTTTTACTTTCAAAATCCTTTTCCTTTTTATACAAAGTTTTAATTAGCATAAGTCTTATTGTTATAAGTTTCTTCTTATCTTAATTACTTGACAAAGATATTAATTCCGTGTCAATCGAGAATTGTTTCAACAAGATCAGTATCTGGATACTTAATAATCTGCAGTTTCTGCTCTAAGAAACCCCTAGATATTAGCTGCTTTTGATTATCCATCAAATGGTATGTTGGTTGCTTCGTAGATGCAACTCTTAGAATAGTAAATACCTTAGTTAACCAATTAGGTGTATATACCTTTTCGAAAATTTGCTTGGAATTACTTACTCGAACTTTGTCACCCACTTTAAATTTATGTTTTACTTTCACTTTTGCTATGGATATAAATGTTTTTAAAACCTAAAGCTGTAAGAATATATTTATAACCTTTATTCTCACGAGCATAGGGTTGCCTCTCAACAAGATCTGCTGGCCAAAACTTATCTAAGCTACGCACATTAAATTTCTGGCAAGGATAACTACGTCTAGCGGGCTTGCGAAGTTCCTTAAAGAATCCCCTCCATACTTTAAGCTTCTATATTAACAGTTGTTGTCAATGCCCCAATAAATAGAAATTTTTTTTCTCAGTTGTCTGTGATAGTTCAAATGTTGTCAGTTTATTTAACAATTATTTAAAGTCTTTTATCCAAATAAGCATAATTTACTGCATCCTGAAGCTATATCGGTTTTGCAACATTGCATAATCTCTTGTTATTCAAATCATACTGACCATATGGAGTAAGTCCGTATCTGATGCTCCAAGGGATTCGAACGCTGCTACCCTCAGTTTTGCCCAACTTACATCTAAATTACGTCTAAATACGTTAACTTTAATGCTGATACTGTAGTCAAGATTAATTATCAGCTTAATGTATAATACTATCTTCTCGCAATTCCTTGATTATTAAATGAATTTAATTTATGCACCTAGGGCTACCAGCTGATCTCTCAGCAGTTAATAATCAAAGGCAACTAACTAGTCCATTGGAATTATCCTTATATACATAGTATGTCTGCCTATTTAAGCGTGTAGTTTTTCGTTGTGGTAATGCACCGCCTAGTTTTTTTGCAACAACCTTATCAAAAATTGGTTAAATCACTTTATTAAATTTCATACTATTCTGATTTCATACACTTGCATTTTTATCAAATTTTTTTTCTACATATTCTTGAAGTTTTCAAAAGAAGATGATGATTTATTTGATTCTCATTTATAATACTATTTTTATTAAAATGTTTTTTAATAAGCAGCTCCATTAATTCTAGAGTTATAAGATATTTTTTTACTATTTTTTTGAATTTTGTCATTATAACAAAACTTATTTTTTAATTACCTAGCATATAAGGTTTTTTTTTCTTTTTGTACATTACAAACTTGATCTCTTTGGTCCATTTTATTTCATCCAATACTTAAAGATACAATTTAATATTATCAGATAAATCATGCTCGATGTCGTCATACTTAACCACTGTGGCGTAGCCTCCTGAAGTACTATTCAAAAAAACATTGACGTTATAACTCATAGATGTTTGAGACGTTTGAGTTTGGAAAGTATGCTTGGCTATATTGGTAGCATCATCACTTGAAACATGAGCGTCACTATCATAAATAATGGATGACTGTAATAGTGAAGATTTATAAGCATGTCGTTTTCTTTTCTGCAATTGTTTATCTAACTTCTTTCGATTAACTAGGGGCATAGACACTTGAGAAGTAATATCTTTCTTGCTTTCTTTAACGATTGCTTGAATAGGATCGGTAATTGGTTTAAATGTTGCAGCGATCGATTTGTTAAAATCAGATCTTCCATTTTTTAATAATCTATGCTTATGCCTTATAGCTTCTTTGAACCTTTTAATCTGTTGAAGAACTTCTTTTTCTCAACGAAATTCAGACATGCTGACTGTTTGTTGAATATCAAAAGACCAAAATCATTCGAAAGTGTGTGCGTTATATTTATAGTGAAACAATCAAACTCTTTCCAATATCTATTCTTCTCAACATCTCTATCCTTATCTATCACAACAAATCCATGTTCTCCGTTTCTGTAATATTTCATGCGTAAGTTTTTTAACTCAGCAAAAGTCATGTGTGTATTGATATAATCATAATAAACGTGTTTTTAATTCATATCATGGTGTCTTAATATTGTCAACAGGTTAACAGTATCTCGAACCAAATGCTTTGGAACTTGTGCGTAAGATTTATATAGATAGAAATAATTGACGTTTATGTACCTCCTCATACGAAAAAATGCTTCAACATTGTCTTGCTTTTCACATGCTATGTTGTCGTATATCATGAGAGAATTGGGGAGTGCTTGGTCTAGTGCTATTATAACTTCATGCTCACTACATGGAAAAAATTGAATATCCTTAATAGGTTCCAATAGCTTCTTCAAAAACTTATATTTCAGCTGATTCGATGATTCTGAGTAAATGTATACATTTTTAAATTTTAATCCATTAAGATGTGTTATTAAACTGAATAAGCTGTTTGTTTTTTCACAGTTTGAAAGGCTACGAAAAGTAACCCTAACAGTGTCGGAAAGTAAATCTCCATGACGTTTTATTTTTTTATCTTGCTTAACAAGAGTGTCAAAATTTTTAACGGGAAATCTTATGTTTTGCTCAATAAAACTCATGTTGACTGTGTAATGACTCACGTACAACTAATTGTTCAAGTTATAAATAGAGTATTTTTATAATTTTAACATCATTTGCAATCGAGCTCTTAAACAGTAGTGATTATTCACCAAAAAAAGGTCGTAGAGTGATTAATAGAAACAATCAATAGTTTACCTGTACAACTAAATATACCAGGTTATCAATACTGCGGACCAGGAATCAAGTGGTCTAAAGGACTTATTTGTGGTGATTCCGGTATCAATCCTTTTGATGAAACTTGTAAGCAGCATTATATAGCGTATTCTCAAAATCCTAAAGATTTTTCGTCTAGAAACATAGCAGACAAAATTCTGGCAGAAAAAAATGCTTCGGAGCGCTTTAAAGCAAAAAATTGAAGTATTGGTGAGAAGGCTGCTATTTTCGCTGTAACTGCCGTGATATAAGCAAAATTAAAACTTGGAATGGGCTTATCTAAGAATAAGACAAAAAAAATTGCCAAGAAAAAAGTTAGAAAAGTAATTACTCTAAGAAAATTAGCTCAAAATGCTAAAAAGTCTATAGTTCCAAGTAAATGTGCTGGCAAAGTTGTAAACTCGGCTTTAAAGGGGACTTGAGACGCTGTAAAAAAGCTGGTCGCAAAAAAATATTATAAAACCTCGTATACTACCCATACCAACAAAAATTGGTGGTTTCTCACCCTATGTAATCCCTGCATTAACAGGACTTAGTGCAATAATTGCTATTTCTAATAAAGCAAACAGTATATATAAAGCAATTAATGTAGCCAAACAAGCTCAAAAACAGCTCACAGAAAGTGTGAGGCATAATGAGAAAATGGAAGCTATTTTGCGTGGCAAAAATCTTTTTTTTAAATCTCATAAAAAAGCATGAGGCCATTACTTAAAACAGCGAAATGAAAAAAAAAAATAAGAGTAAAACTACCTCATCGAGCGCTAACGAATTAGTATATAATAAAATATGCACAAATTTTAAAACTCCCACATTTTTGAGGAGTGTAAATGAAAACTAATATACCATCTAGTAGTCCACTTAAAAACAAATCAGATAATGCTAATCAAGATGATAAATACGGTCCCGGTAAGTATGTTCTTAGCATTAAATTTTCATTTACATTTAACACTTCTTGAAATAAAAAAATTTTAATCAAAAGAATGTTTTTGTAACCGATGCAGTTGTGGTCAAACGATAAGCTATGAAAGGTGAAAAAAAATATAATGATGCTGAAAAGTACCGTGCGTTCCTCACGCCATAAAATGGTTATTGGCTCTGCAAAAGTAATGTTCATTTACACTCTTTTACATTATAATATATGTAAAAAGGCTTATTTGTTAAAACTGGCAAGGTTCATCACTGATAAAGAGTATGTAATTAAAAATTGTATTTACCATCACAAGATTTAACAATTAAAAAAACTAAATCCTTAAACCATCTCTCTCCTTTTTAGCATTATAATAAGAACGGATAAATTGTTCTACCTACTGAAATAGCTAAAAGATTTTAGTAATTAATGTTAAAGTATAAATAAAAAGCTTATTTGCCGCTTAAATCATTATTTATTCGTCGATTTTGACGCTGCTGTTGCAATCTCAAAGAATGTTCTGTATCAGCTTCTAGGCACTTTTAATTGTAAAAATTTAAAGCATTTAGAGTTTTTCATACTATCTGCACTATTACAGTTCTAGAATTTTTCAAAACTTTTGTAAGCTCTAAAAAAATCTGTTATTCGCCAAATTTGTTAAAATTTGATATGTATGTTGGTGAGGTAGTTCAATGTTAGATGGCTGTAAATGGTTTAGTACTGGTGAGCTCGACTAAATAGGCTAAGCACAGACCTTAAGAGATCAGTAATTGCTGTTAAATGACTAAGAGCTTAAAAAGTAATGCAGGATCATCGGTGGCCGGAGCTCTCGACCTCCTGACAAAAAGCTTCGCTTTTAATGTCTGCCAGTGGATGACTAACTTGGTTTAATATTGGTCAGCTTTATAAAGATTTTGTCGTGGACGAGTCGTTGTTGGAATTTCCTTTTAAATGTTTTTTGAAATAGTAGTTCTAAGCAATACTTTTGTTGGCAAAGTAGTTTAACGTTGGTTAGCCCTAAAAGGAAAAGATAAGATTAGTGGTGGTTAACTAAACGTAAGCATAAGTGATGGCCCTGAGGAAAGGAAGTTCTGATACCTTTATTTGTTCTTTAATGGCTCAATCATTAAAATCCAGCTGTGAATTAGTAATTTAAGAAACTAGATCTGGCGTTCTAAGAATAATCAAAATTTACTGATTTACTTGGCACAGTCGACGGAGATTTCAGAGCTAGGATATCTCGACCTCAGGTAGCTTAACTTTTGCCTCAGAAACTGTCAGTATCAACAGTGTGCTCAAGGGAAGTGCACTACTAGACAAAAAATACTGGATCTTTGGCTTGTTTTCCATATTACCAACTGCTTACTGTTAGTCATGAAAGTGGGCATAAGGAATACTTCTGCCAGGAGTATGTCATTGGAACGAACCCCCAAGAAATAGGCTTATAAATTTTCAGGCAACATGGCTGCCAGAACTATAAGAGGCTGTTCACCCTGTCTTAAAAATGGTGCTGTTGCAGCATCAAGTCAGTTAGAAGACTTTCCACGAAATTCTGGAGTAATGGAGCAGACTGTGCTTTGGCTAAGCGTCTGTTGGCATTATTCTGCAGGCGTTGACTTTCAAGATACTGCTTCTTTCGTTGCATTCATTTATTGTGGCTGTTGAACGTAGGATCCAATGTAAGTCGCTTGTCAATTAGAGAAGAGCATCGTTGGTAGCCAAGTAACAACTCTCTTCATACTGTACTGATAGTGGAAAACTACGGGAATCGTCAATTTGTTCAGGGGTAGTACAACCAGGCTCACTGACATTGATTGCAGGTGGCATTGACTTTACTTCGACGCCACTTATTAGATTCTAATAAACTAAAGTAAAAAGCAAGCGTATTTCTGCAAAATTTTTAGCTTCTTTCATTGCTATGGTTATTGATTTTTTCAAGATGAAACATATTTAAAATCAACGAAGAAAGTATCAAGAATCAGTATGCACAACTCTAGTAAAACCGGTGCAGTAGTCTTCGTAGTGAGCGATTACGACGTTTATTTAGGATTCTACTTTGTACATTTTTTACTAATGCTTGCCAGTGGTTTGCTAAGAATTTAAAAAATTATATTGCTGACTCTAGGTTGCTTGTGTTTGCCAATGATTTTATTAAATATGTAGACATTGTATCTCGTTTTTTGGCTCTTTCGATTGAACCTTATCATTGAACTGTATTATTTGCATAAATGATTCAGAAATTGTTTAAAAGTTCTGTTAGATTTTGTAAGCATGGTATGAAAGCATTTTTTTCTGTCTGCTTGACCTTAGGATTCTTGAAGAAAAGTTATAAGGAATTTACTAACGCTGACATATATTTGTACGAATCTCTTGACATTACATTTCTTTTTTATAGACATTGAGTATGAGGACCCTACACGCAGCAGCCAGTTTAATACATAGAAAAGTTGCAGCGCAGGTTTTTCCTATTATTTTCGTATGAAGTATTTTTATAGAGTTAATTCCACATATTAATTATGACTATTTTTTTGTCCAACCTAAAGCTGAACTGATTGACATTGGCAAGCTTCATCTAAACAATGATCATTGCTTTCTATAGATAGATCTCTGACGATGTGAAATGTGTATCAGTGGTGGCTTTTAATTTTATAAAATTGCAGTTACATATTATATAAGTATATTAGTAAAACAAAAAGAAACGGATAGCATTCAATATCCACGTTGAAAAATTATTCTTAAATTTAAAAAGCGTATGTACTTTTAGCAATTGGCTTGATGGTAGAGATATAATGCTCCATAATTTTCACAAAAAATTTAAGAATGTGTTAAAAAACACCTTTATGTATTTTTTAGCTGCTTTTGCGAAAAACAATACGAAAAATTGATTTCTTATGTAAGGAAAGGGGTTGTTATCAGATTCACAGTATTTTTTCATACAACTAATTGTGGTTAAATTTACCTAGCGAGATAGATCTGGCACAAGCTTGAATTTGAAAAGGACTGAGAAAAAGATATTTTGTAGTTTCAATGAGGTATAAAAAATGAGTCTTGGCAAGTTTACGTACTGTGACCACCCATGGAAGCCATACTTAAATCTTAAGAACTAGGTTTATCAAAGAAATTTGTAACCTTACATACTGAGACAAGTCGATTTATGCAAGAATTCACACCTTTTATTAAAAATCTTCTGACTTCATATCAAGTGAATTCTTAAAATAAATAAGCAGCAGTCTTAACATTACTGGTAATTAGAGAAGAAGATATTAAAAAAAAAAGAACTACAGCAACAAATGTTTTTCTAAGCAGATGAAAAAAAAAAAAAACAATTCTAATTATAAGTTCTTTAACCTTTCCATTATGATGACAGTGGGAAAACCTGAGCCAGATGATGATCAAAGTAGAACAGACGTAATATCATTAATAGGATAATATTAATATGTAATAAAATTATTTCTTTACTTCATTGTCCTTTATCCGTTGTTTTTTGCAGAGCTTTTTTAGTGCGAATCCTTTTAAAAATAGATAATAGATTTTTCAAATAGTCTTTTGAACATAGCAATTATTTTTTGGATTACAATTTTGTTAATCTGCTAAAATTTTTCTAAAAGAACTGATACTTTTTTCAAGGATGTAAACATTTAGTTGTGTGGGAGCGTGATGAGGCATTGTTGAGAAAGCAGATAAAGCTGTGGCGACCAAGTGACTATGAATTTGAGTATTGAATACTCTTAATTTAAAATCCTAATAAAACATTTCATTGGTATGCCTAATGTATTTTAATTAAACACATTATGTATGATTATAAACTATAGATCTAGCAGAAAATATTAGTAAAATATTGTTTTGATATTGTACAACAAAGAGGGTATACATACTTTATAATGCTCCAATAAAAATTTATTTTATTCTAGTATTGACAACCATTTGTATAAAACAAATCCATAATTATATCAAAAGTAATGGTGAATCTCATAAAATGCATAATATTTTGTTTCAGAGTATGCATCTGTGGCGATGGAAGCAGAAAAAGCAAGTTAAAGTAGTTTTAGGAGGAGTTTAAATAGTTATTGCCACATCACAGAGCCTTGATATAAATTAAAAATTGTCTTTGTATAAAGTTAAAATTCTAATTCTACGTGTGTATCGTATGAAGTTCTGAATACAGCTATAGTCGCATACTGAGTAATTTTTAAATGTTAGTCATCTGACTACTCATTTAAAAATTTGCTTGTGTTTGTATCAATCACCATTCTTTGCAGAAGTAAAAATTAGTTTAAAACGTATAGGTTAAGTATAATCAGTATGTTGGAGGAGATTAAAGTTTTTGTACGTTGGATCCTGCTATAAAATATAAAACTTGACATTTTAAAGTCAATTTCATGACTTTGTAAATCAGAATTTGTATTAATTGAACTTTTTTTTTTCTTCTTATTGAATGGTAAAAGTTAATACGAAAAGCTGTTGTATAACATTTAGAAAAAAGGACATCAAGAATGACACTTTAAATGTGTTATTAATTTGTAGTTAATAAACTGATGTATTTTTCTAATAAAAAATGTAAATGCTTGAGTATCATTATAGTTCTTATTAAGAAGCGAAAAAAGTAAAAAAAACACAAGATTAAGTGAACAACTATTATTAATTCTTTTAAGTTATACTTCTATAGGCGCGTAATGCGTGAGGGTAAATAAACAATTTTAGATAAGTGTTCTTAAAAAAATGTGTAACAGAAGTAAAGTTTGCATGTTACTTCCGATTTGCCCTGCCCCGTTTACCGTATCACGATGAACCTTTTCCCTTTGACACCACAAAACATAACAACATGCTGCCACCATACAGCATACATTTTGAATTTTAGTAAATTGTTATTTTATTCCTGTTTTTATCCAGTTGAAAGGAATAAAAAAAAAAAAAATAAACAACAACAAACCAGGGGGGATAAATGGGTCATGGGACCCACGGTAAGAACGAAGTTCTTTGAACATGACGAGTATAAAAACACAATTTCTCAGGTAACAAGGGGGTCGCCAGACCCATTGAAAGAACGAAGCTCTATAAACGTTAATACTGCATTCATGTAGTTCACTAAACAAAAACTTGAAAAACGAATAAAAAAAAAAAATAAAAAAAATAGTTCAGTACTCACGATGGTTGAACTTCGTGAGTACTGTATTTATGCACGACGTTCTCACGAAGTTCAACCATCGTGAGTACTGAACTATTTTTTTTATTTTATTTTTTTATTCGTTTTTCAAGTTTTTGTTTAGTGAACTACATGAATGCAGTATTAACGTTTATAGAGCTTCGTTCTTTCAATGGGTCTGGCGACCCCCTTGTTACCTGAGAAATTGTGTTTTTATACTCGTCATGTTCAAAGAACTTCGTTCTTACCGTGGGTCCCATGACCCATTTATCCCCCCTGGTTTGTTGTTGTTTATTTTTTATTTTTTTATTATTATTATTTTTTTTTAATTTCTTGTTTTATTTATTTTTTTTTTCATTTCTTGTTTTATATTTTATTTCATTATTTTTCAATATATTATGTTATTTGTTCAAATTTCATTTAATTTTATTATTATTTTTTTTCAAGTTTCATTTTTTCATATTTCGTTTCTTTTTTTTTCATATTTAATTTTATTACCTTTTTTCATTTATAACAGTAATTATTAGCATTACTGTAATGCCAAAAAAACCTCAGGTTTAATGAAAATACAAATATTTAATGCGTAATAACGCGCCTTATTATATTTAATCTACATAACCATATTTATGCTAATTAAATTTTTTTTTTTTTTTTTTTTTTTTTAGATGTATTATTTAGAAAACAAATACACAATTTATAAAACAAATTCATAATTGAATGTATTATCAGTGAATACATTTAAAAATGGAATGTTATAGTTACGAATCACACGATAAGTACAAGAAACCGACTTCCACAATCGGCAGCGCTCGTAGCAGAGTGGGTAAGGTACAGGACCTACATGCAGAAGGTCGAGGGTTCATATCTCTTTATTGGAAAATGTTTTTTTTTTTTTTTTTTTTTTTTTTTTTTTTTTTTTTTTTTTTTTTTTTTTTTTTTTTTTTTTTTTTTTTAAAGAATTGTAAAAGAAAAAAATTCTAAGTGAAATGAAAGTTATTGTGGGAAAATAAAATTGTAATTGGTTAGAAAATTAATTGGTTGGGAGTGTGAAAAGGGAATGGTGAGTAAAGGTGTGTAGAAGAGTAACATGGCACGGTTGACAGATATACATATATAGTGAGGAGAGGGGAAGTGTGTAGAGAACACTTGGTGAGGGGGGACGGGGTGAGGGGAAAAACTTGAGAGGAAAAGATTTGTGATTCAAAAAAAAAAAAATCTGTCGGTTTTAAAATTCCAGCCCCCCGAGTAACGCGACATAAAGAACTTCGTTCTAAAAAAAAAATTTCCAGATAGATTTAAACCTCCGATTTCCTGCACGCTAGCCGAGAACTTTTCCCACTCTGCTATGAATGGTCCTGATATAAGGAACTCGATATTTTCTTGTTATAGTGTGCTTCATAACTTTTTTGTTATACAAATTTTAGTATGCTATTTGTTAATTAATTTGGTTCAATCATAAATAACTTTGGGAAATAAATTATTTAATCAACTAACTTTGTAGTTAAATGATTTATTTGAAATCTCAGAAATTAGTATATGTTAGCAGACCATTCTTCTTATGGATTAAGAACTATTAATTTACTTATAATGAATGTGTTACTTTGACAATAAATAAATAAGTAATTGTTTTTACAGTTTTCTCGTTTTTCAAAAAATTTTTGAAAATCGAAAAAAAGTTTTTTTTGAACGGTGTAAAAACAGTTATTTGTTTTGACTGCAGCATATTTTTTCATTATTTTTCCATTCCTCAATGAGACAATTTTTTAACTTTAGGATGATCTTCAAATAGTTACTGGGGGAAAAGTTGAGAGTGGCGATAGGAGCACATATATATGCAGCTACAATGGCAATTATTTTTCTGATATAGATGTTTTTACATACACCCTTTTACTTATACTTGACCCCTTCTTTCATGTGTTATTAAAACAAACAACTTGTGGATTTATTTAAAGATTTAATAGGTTTAACTAAAAGTAACATTATATATTTAAAAATTCTGAGATTTCTACAGATCATGTAAATGCTATTTTACGTTATTTTTCATAAAGTTACATGTTGAATTGCAATTTTTTAAAATTAATTACTGAAAAATGGTTTCGGTTAAACGATCTATAATTTTGTGGGTATTGTTTACACTATTTTGAATATACGTTTGAAGTTTCAATAATATCTATCAAAAAATGTACGTTTGATAAACAAACGTCCTAAGGGAACCTTTACTGGCATGTAAAACAACTCTATTAAAGAAAGCAGTACTACAGGACGATTTTTCTTATTCTTTTAGATAAATATATTTCTTGGATATTAAATATGGACTAGGAAAACGTGTAAAATAGATATTGAGCATGTGTGACAGATATGAGCGTGATGTTAGAGATTTAGTCCAACCAGCATATTGTTAATATGGTATTGTGGCGAAATGTATTATTTATAGTTGTTTATTTATTAAACATTGAAATATTAATTGAAGCTACACCTAATTTACATAGGTATTTCTATTCGAACGATACATACCCCACCTTTGAGCACAATATCGCTGGATGGAAGTTAATTTATAGTAATAATTACATTATCAGCCATATCATTTCGTAGTAGAATAACTTTATACTTGGGTACTCAAGCACCCACTTCTTACTGGTTTTTGTTTTCTAAATTCAACTCTATTATCACAACAACTTAGTACTGATTACTATTACTTACAATAAGTAGTTTTTAAAACTAATAATAACATATCAGATTTAACTATTCTTTAACTTTTGTTAAGGTGGTTCATGCTAAAATAAAAAACTGGACTATCAAAGTAAAACTTAGAGTGGTTACTTACGAACCTTTTATATACCTCTCTGCAAAATTACAGATAGTCTTATAGCATAAAATCAAGAGAACGAGACGTTTGCAAATTGTCATTGAGCACTGGGATAAGATGGGATCTTATGGACGTATACAATTTTGTCACCGTATGTCATGCGATTACTTTTCGTAGAACTGAGCCAGGATGATCAAAAACTAGAGTAATGAACTAGAAGTCATCCCATTTGTGATAGTTCGTTGAAAATTTTACCTTATAGGGCAAAGTTAAAAGATATCGATTAAAACGCAATCATGCATTGCCATTTACTATGTTAAAAGCAGAGGCAAGTGTCGACTGCTAATTTTTTGAGGTTAATCGGAATTATATAATATAGTATTTAGAAACCTTAGTATTGGATATTGTGATCTATAATGTAATACGGATGCTTTATTTCATTTAACAAAGAATATTTGACAGTATATTGCTGAATATTGACAGCTTTAATAGAAATTATCTTTTCAGTTAAACATTTGACTCAGTAGTCGTGCATGAACTACCTTGAAGTTAGTTTTTTTGGGTCAAAGTCATTTTACAATGTATTACTACGTAACAATAAAAAGAAGCAAAAAGACACGGACATGAAATTATTAGTTTTAGTAGTTTAAAAAAATGTAATGCTAAATACCACACTGCTTAATTATGTTGTCAGAAGTAATTATTTTAACAATGTTAAAATACAAGGCAATTTAAAATTACGCGCACGGCACTGGGATACTAGGCATTCAGCATGCGTAGAAGATCTCGAGTCGCATGATTGATACATGTTTGATGACGATACGTATATTTAGTGTGTAGATAACCATTGCTGAGGAAAGATGCCTCACGTAATACATGGTGTATTAATATTATTAAATTCAAGTATATTATGAGAGATGTCATAAAGTATTCATTTTCCCAAGATCATTTATTTTTAACATAGTAGCAGTGCATGGTTTGAGTTGCCTGTTTCGTTCTTGTTTTTTTTTCTTTATTTTTCACGCGTCTCTTCAGAGGCACGTGCCAATCACTTGTAAGTGAAAGTGTAAAATCAAAAATGAATAAAAAAAATGTGAAGTATTAAAAAGATTAGTATAAAACGTGTGTAGTTATGTGTTCCACATAGATTTTAGTGGAAAATTTATTGAGATGCAAAAGAATTAAAAAGCTTTATGAGAGAGGAAGTTTGGCACGTTTTTAGTGGAAAGAAGTGTTAATGCGATGTTCGAGTACAGGTTAATAAAAAATATACAAGAAAAAAAAAGAACTCAACAGAATGACAATAAAAAAGTCTTTAAAAAAGTAAACAGTGCAAATTTGAAGTTCAAAAAGGGAGACAAAGACTACGCAAGGAAAAAGTTTTTTGAAAATTTTGAAAAACGTGCTGTGTATATCAAAAGTAGTTAATACCGAAAAGAAAGAAGACAAGATGGCGGACCATATTAAATTTATGTTACCAATTTTTGATGGTAGTGATTTTAAATTGTGAAAAAAAAAATATTGATGTAATTAGAATTGAGAAAATATGAAAATAAAATTAATCAAGAAACAAGAAATTAAAATGAAACAGAACCAGCTTGAAAAGAAAAAGATTTAAAAGCAATAAATAACATATGTAGTGCATTTACTTTAGATCAATTTGAATTTGTACACGAGGAAAAAAAACTCGTATACGATTATTAAAAATTTAGATAACTTATACTTAAGAGAATCAACAGCATTGCAAAAATATGTGAAAAATAAATTAGATAAAATCAAGTTAAGTGATTTTGAACAATCTTGTGACTTTTTTAGTAAATTGGAAAATATAATTAATAAATAAAAAAATGCTGGAGCAATGCTTGATGAAAGGGAAAAGGTTAATCATTTAAAAAGTATGTTACCTCCCGCATTGGAACACATTGGTGATTTAATTGATGTTTTGAAAGGAGAGAAACAAACAGTTTAATATGTTAAAACCAAAATTAAAATGTAGGAAGTAACAGATCAAACATACAAAAATAAATATAATAGTGAAAAGTTAGGTGTACTTAAAGTGAAAAAAAAAAACTGTTATAAGTGTGGCAAACCAGGACATTTTCAAAATAAAGTTATAATAACAACTATAATTAAGTATAGGTCAAGTCGGCAACCAACAGCAGCAAAGCTTCTACAACAATAATAGAGACTATGGCAGAGCACAGCGTAGTCGTGGTGAATATCAATAGTGGCAGAATCAACATTGGCAATAACAACATTATCAAGATAACAGTGTCAATTATGGTAGAAGCGATATCAAAAATCAAAGTATTAACAAAGACTTATTTTGTACAATTTAAAAAAATAATGTAAGTGTTAATAAGAATTGGAGTTTTGCTAATTGCGAAGCAAATAATTATACTTATAAAATTAACTGGATGTTGGATAGTGGTTGTACTGATCATAGCATAATTACCTTAAATTATTTTTCGGAATATATAAACCTACAAAATCTAGTCAATGTTAAAATAGGTGATGGAAAAACTTTGAAAGCTACAAAAATAATAAATATAAACGTATTATCCAAACTACATGATAATATTAAAGAAATCCGCCTAATAAGGATAGTTATAACGGAGATTAATATTTTACAATTACTGTTGACGATTACTGTAAAACTGCTGAAGCATACATAACGAAGTTTAGGAATAAAACTTATGGTTGTTTAGTAGATTTTATTAATAAATTAGGAAACTTGACAGGGAAAAGAGTAAAAAGGTTAAGGTGTGAGAATAGATAGGAATTCCTAAAGAAAAGACCTCTCTTAAGTCAAATATAATTTCTAAGAAATATTCAAAATTTTGCAGCAACATAAAAAAGTAATGTAAGAACTATAGTCACGAAAAAAATTTTGTAACGCAGCATAATAATACATCAAATAAAATTTTTTTTATATTTTTAAAGTAGTTGAACAAAGTCATAGAAAGTACCAGTTGATTTTTTTAAGTATTCCTCAACAAACAGTACGTTAATTAAAATCTCATCTTAAAAAAAAATTTTTTTTAATTTGCTTTCTTAAATGTAAAGTAAAGGTACCAATACTTACACGACTTTAAGTAAAATTTTGTTTGAAAATTTATATATCATCTTATTTAGAAAAGAACATAAACACTTAAACTGTTATTTATATACTTTATTTCCTGATTATCATATATTTTTAAATTAAATCAATCTTAACAAAAAATAATTTTTAATTAATAAATTAAAGTTATGTTTTGAAATGTATGTACAACGGAACAGATATTTTTATAGATAAACGGCTGCTTAGTATGCATGACCACATGCTGCGACAGATAGGTGAGAACTCTGTCCTGCGTGCTTTATCAGATCACCAGGCATCTGCAAGGCTATGTACTTGAGTACAATATATACATGGTGTGCAGTATAATCGTAGTACATTCTCAATACGCCTATTCACATTTTCGGTAGTGTCCTTCATTGAATTTCTTATATTTGACGTGTTCCTCAACTTATAAGCTTAATCTTTCCAAAAGATTTTGTAAAAAAGTCCGCAATATTATATTTAGATTCAACCTTCATAATATAAATGATTTCATTTAAATAACTGTCATGGGCAAAATGATAATCAACTTCTATATGTTTGAAATTTTTTGTGAAATTATTAAGCTTTTCTAACTTAAAATTAAAAATGTCTATTAAATCTTTCACTAATTTTAGTTTACTTGCAACCTCTGACAGTTCAACATATTTAACTGATGTTGATGATTTCTTTACACTACTCTGTTAACGTGATCTTCAATAAATTATACTATCAAAAAATTTTATTTTACCACTTGATTTTGACTTTCTATCTATATTATTATCATTTGTCTACTCTGAATCAATACGACAGTAAAAAAAATTCTATTTTTTTTTTCTCGTACAATAATTTTAAATGTCTAGTAAGATGTACATACTGTAAGACTCTTATCACATACTTAAAATATGTTTCTTTATGATAATTGTAATATCTGCTTAAATTGTTTATGATATAACTTATACCATGTCTTGGTCCTGAACTTACATAAAAAAGTTTACCCATCAGATCTCTATACGTTGAATAATTTTTAACTTTTTTTGCTTGTTCTTACTTTAAATTAACTTTTAATAGTGTATTGTATGAATCAGAATTTTTCAGTTTGTACTCATTCACAATGATTCGGTATAACTTCTCTGAAAAACATTTCATTTTTCTCTACATCATAATTAAAATTTTTTCCCAATAATTCTTTACTTCTTCCAAATCTTTTATGCAAAATCTTTCTGACAATTTTTCTTTGATCACATGAATTGTCCTTTAACATTTACAATAAATTAGTAGATCATTAACATCTAAAATAACATAAGCTTTATCTTTTGCATTGCTCATGGAATACAAGCAATTAACTACTTTACTTTTTTTAAATACTAAGTTTTTTATAAATTCATTAAAATATCTAAACTAAGCTGTAGGGCTTTCTCTAAAATCATATAATGCTTTTTAAAAATGACATACTTTATTAAAACTGCTATCAAAACCTTGCAGTTGTTTGACATATACCTCTGATTGACCGTTACCATTTAAAAACGCAGTTTTAACATCTGTCTAATCTATAATAAAACTTTCTTGGCTACAATGCAACAACAGAATTGTTAAGGTTTGAATCTTGGTACCAGAAAAATAAATATCGTAAATAGTTTTCTTATGTTGAAACCCCTCAACTATTTACCTAGCTTTAAATTTATTTCCATTTTTTAGAATAGACTCATTTAAAATCCGTCTTTGTCTTTTGGCTTGTCTACCAGCATCCAAGTATTATTTTTGTTTAAATAATTAATGTCTTTTTTCATCGCATTTTTCCACGCATCAGATTTAAAACTATCCATCGTTTAATCAAAACTTTAAGATTTCCTGCACTATAATAACTTACATTAATAGTATAACACATGATTATTATTATATGTTGCAGGACACCTCATACTTTTTTTTGGTCTACTGTTAACGTTGTTTTCTTTTTGATTTTTCATTTGTTTACTTGGTAATTCATCACCAAAAATTTTATGTTCATTTTTTGAATTTCAAGTTCAAATTTTATCTTTCAAACCAATACAATATTTATCTTTTTCAATGACATCAACATGTCTTGCAACAATGACTATATTATTAATCTAAATTGAATATCCTACATTTTCATAACCTACAAGAATTTTTACATCTGCTTTTCTATCCCATTAAAACTTTCTGCTATTTTCGGACACACGTACAAATACTATGCTTTCATTCATTTTTGAATGCTTAACATCAATTTGAATACCAAACAAGGTTTCATAAAGCGTTTTCAACACAGCAGTATTTGCAAGTGTCCTGTTCTTCAAACGAGCTGCCACACATATGACTTCTGGTCAAAACCTTCTATACGCCGTAGCTTCACTTAAGGAACATCTAACAATTTCCATTGTACTCCTATTATATCGCTTAGCAGTATCATTTAATTCATGCATATAAGGTAGACATACATTTAGATTTGCTTCTCTTTCTGTAGCCAAATCAAAAATCATCTTATTAATATATTCTTTTCGATTGTAATATTTCAACTATATCTTTTGACTTAACCTGATACTCTTGAAATTTCACTGTGATCATTAATAAACGTTAAGAAATATTTTTCCTCATTTAATAAAATGGTATTGTAAGGGGCACTAAAATCAGGGTAAACTATTTCTAAAATTTTTTTTTGTCGTTTGTCTGTTATTCTCAGATAGTAAACTATGCATTTAACTCCTAATACAAACAGCACATTCCATATAATCACTTTCAATTTTTTAAGGCAATGCTTCAGCCAATTTATTTTTCCATGACATATTTCAATATTTAAAATGTACATATCCCAAAATACGGTGCAATTTTTTATTCAAAGTTATTATATCATTTGTCGTGGAACTCATAGGAATAACTTCATTTTCATCCGTTACTCTAGCAAGACTAGTTTATGCGTTTATTTTTTTGTTTTACCATGCATTGCAGTAGAATTGACTACTATTAATGAAAACGCTCTAAGTGAGCCGTTGCCTTGTTGCTAAGTATGCTGTTGTGTCGTGTGGCCTTAGCCTTGTTGTCGGCTTGAGCCTCTGTCTTTGCCTCTGCTTTTTGAAACTTCTCGGTGCGTGTCGTTTCCACAAAATTATTGGCATTCACCATTTTGTGCTCAACTGCCATAGTTCATACTAAAAGTCTTATCTTATTTTTCAAAAGTGTCTAACAAATCACAATTATAACTGTATAGTGTTAGATATGTTCTCAGTTAATAATTCACTTTTTTTTCTGACACTGTAGCACCTGCAACTTTTAACTCGTTTACTGCTTTTTCAAATTCACATGTAAAGACTAAAGACTCCAGGTAAGCTTTTGGTCTGATACTTTCCACTTTGTTTTAACATATTTTCTGCAGCGTTATCAATTGTCTTGTATACATTTTATCAATCTTTTTAATTATCTTAAATGCCATACCAAAGTCATTGATAAATTTCAACTACTTGTTTGAAACAGCAATTTATATATAATTCATTTCTTTCAGATCCATTTCAGCCTTTTTGTCTTCTTTGTTCATAAATATTCTCCTTTTTCTATAACTGTTACATATTTATTAAATTTCAAAAACATCGTTATATTTTCCTTTCAGTGTGCATAGTCTTGGCCATCGTTTGACCTGTATTAACACGTAATGAGACTTCCACCATCCTAATTTCACTTGTATCAGTTCTCGATAATTCTAGACTTTTTAATTCTTTTGCTTTATGAATATTCTTCTTTAACACCAGTATACCTTTGGTCACTTATACATAAGCTCTTCTGATTGACACTTTTTTCATTCGTGATCACTTGCATACAATGTTTTAAATTTTAAAACTTAAACTGCATATATAAAGAATACTGGTGCACTTTTACAAGAACTTTTTTTCAATTTTCCAGTGCTTGATTAACATTTTCACCGCGTGTAACCACAGAGCTGTTACCATGTTAATATACGAGAATTATTTCATTCATGACCGCATGCTTTAAAGGACAGACGATATCTCTCTAGCCTGTGTACTTCGTCACGAAACTGTGTGAGGCATCCGCAAAGCTATATATAATAGGATAATTAAAAATACAAAGTAACAACTAATATATAACCTTGTAAAACAGATAAATATCAGATGAAATTTCTATTTTCTTACAATTATTTCTCAAACAGCAGACATCTATTAAAGCTATTTGATTTATTTATGAAATGATTCCTATGCTCTTAAATCTCATGTGACATTGCTTATTTTGAACGTTCATGATAAGTATCGCGTACTTTAAAACTATCGTGTTATTCTCAATATGTTCATAAAGTAGGAAAGCCAACTGTAAAAAACTTGTTAGCGTTGTTAGCGTCAGGGAGAAAGAGAAAGAAAATACTTACTTATCGATTTTAATGCTACTTTAATCTTGATAAATGTTCAGCGTCATCTTCTTGACACCTAATATTATATTCATCAGATAAGTTGTCCTTCCAATTTGACTTCTTGCGACTTTTGGTATAGTTAGGACTTTTTTAAGCCCTAAAGATTATTTTTTTAGGTAAGCCTCTTAAGTGAACTCTTACTTCACTAAAGTTTCCAGCAAACATAATTGTCTCTATACATTAGGATGTTTTTCTCTGGCCTGTTATTGTAGCACCATTCCGATCAGTAGAAAAATAACAACGTTTGAAGCTTTGGAGCTAGTTGTAGAGCTTTTTATATACGTCTCCTGGTATGACGTCGAAGACGTTGGTGTTTAAAGTACCTTTTTTTTTTAGACTCAGTTGTTTTGGTGATCTAAGGTAGAGAGATTGGTTCGTAATGCTTGCCTATGGCTGTCCTGTTTGCTCAAGTTTATTTTTCCTTCATAGCTGTTAGGTTCTCCCAGCGCAAGCCTTGGAGAGGATGAATGATTCCTGGTTGAATGCTTAGAGCCGAGAGGGTAGTAAAGGGTGGTTGGTCACCGGGGTTTCCATCGTTGCGATTAACAACTCCGCTTGTTACGTCTGCCAGAAAATGACTGACTTATTTCACTGGTGTCTGGCTTTACATAGTCTCTTAGTTGACGAATCGTTTGTGGAAAAGGTAGTAAAAATGTATTTGTTAGCAAGGTAGTTTAAACTAAGGTGGCCTTTAAAAGATCCGATGAGATTAATAATAAGGTAGGAAACGTAATTACTTGTAATGTCCCTTTGAGGTGTAATTTACAGTTATTCCTTATTGTTATTCTTGATGATGGAGAGCCGATTGCGGGTAGCTTGACTTTACTCCTTGGAGTCTCTGTGTACGGAGACCGTACTGGAGAGAGGTACGCCACTGACCAGAGAATATCTCGTCTCCAGGTCGTGCCTTAGATAACCAACCGCTCACCCTTAGTCGGAAAAGTGGGCCTAGAGAATACCTCCTCTGTAGATATGCCGTTGGGACAACCACTAAGAAGGAGGCTGCTGTGGCTGCCAGTACTCCTTAGAGCTGTTATTCCTGACTTGCATTTGAAGTAGAAAATTCTCTGACGGCTCTAGGACAGATGATTGAACAGCCACAAAACTCTAAAGTTCTGGAGCAGGATTAGCTCTGGTTAGACATATCTCCTGCTAATCCCCCCAGAGACGTTGACGTTCCAAACGCCTAGTTTTCCATGGCAGTTGATTATCTTGGTAATCTGGTGTAAAAACTGATTTATTTCCCTTGCCCATCAAAGAAAAGTGTCATTGGAAGCCATAATTCTTAGCTGCACGACTTTCAACTGTGTTCTTGGTATACTGCCGTTGAATCACTATGATAATCAACAACTTGATGGGGCATCTTGTAACCACTCTTCACTATCTTTGATTTTGGGTGACTTCAGTTTCATCTCGACGCCTCCTATTTTAGCAAAAATTTGAGCTTATTCATCGCTCTTGTTATGAACTTTTTCAAGAAAAAAACTATGTGAAAACCATCTTGGAAACATCCAAAATCAGTAAGCAAAATTTTAGCAAAATCTGTGCAGTAGTTTTCGCGGTTAGCGATTACGACAGTTTTAGCGACTTTGTCTTATGTGTTAGTAAGATGGTACCTGAGTCCGTAGTCAGAATTGTTTTTTTTTCAATTTTCAAGTGTTACTTCGTTAGCCCGTGATAATCAACAACTAGAGATCCAAGTGACATCGTCAATCCAAGACTTACGGAATAAAAAAATAGTGTCAAATAAATACTCATAAAGAATTTTAACAACAATTTCGTAAAAATAACAAAAAAAGTATTTACACTAAATAAAATTCTGAAAGGTTTAAACACTGAAGAAAAAAGCTAAAATGGGTGATGACGTACAAATCTCGGTTTTGATGAAAAAGATTATTAGTGTTAACAAAGAAGAGTTACGATCATTCTTAAATTGAATAAATGTAAAATCTGAATGATACGTAAAATAGCCACAAGCCTATAAAGATAACTTTAATAAGGTATTAAAATTAAATGAAGCGTTGTATGGATTATGAGAAATCTTAAGAGCTTGTTAAAAGTGTTTTAATACTTTTTTTTAAATAGATGGATTTGATAGACATTCTTGATTTTATAGGACTTGTCAAACAAAACTGCATCACTTGATGTTAGGAGTCACGTTTATATGATTGACAACGTCTCGCCAACATACGTTGGCCTCATCAAGTCAAACTACACTACCCAAACACTCTAGCAATACGTACACGTATTTAACTCTATATTCGATATTAACGTGTAAGCATTTTATCTTACTATGGCTGTGAACTAGAATTACGTAGTAGACTAGATACATACATAACAAGATTCATATTGATAGAAAGATCTAATTTAAAATGCATAGATTCAGAAAACACTGCACAACAGTTCACATTGTTAAAACAGTCAATGAACACAATAAATACGTATGTTAATGTTAATATAATAAAAATAAAAAATTTTTAAACGAAGAAGTGGAGCTCTTTGATCAAGTATAGGTATGTATGGAATTATAGTACGCATCTGAGGATACAACGGCAGATCGCAAACACACTAATGACTAGGTAATACATCATATTAAAAATTAAATTTTCAATGGGAAGCGATAGAATTCAAATATATGTGCAGTTATTGAAGTGCTTACTTATTTTTTATAAAATATTTTTGCATATACCACTAATACTTTTTAAATCATCTTGTTAGTTTACACTGTTGCTGTTTAAAATAATATGTATTCTTTTAGAAATAAGTTTTTTTTGAAAATTGTTCTTTTTATCTAGAGTTTGTATGTTATCTTTGCTTAACGTACGTTTTAATTCTCATGCGTGTGCAGATACCACTGAGTTGCCCTTTGAGCAAATATGTTCCTTAAGTTATATTATCAGTTCTCACATAAGAAGTTGTAGTTACTAAGACAATATTGAACTGGAGTCTCACATATTGGTGGTACTTAAATCATGTATCCACTTTTGTACTATGCTGTACCATGCGTATTTAAACATATTGATGAGTCGCTGTGATGAAAATTGATTGTCGATAAGAGACTATAACTTTTAAATATTCTTCCTCCTATGTAAGTTGATATCAAATGAATGTAACATCACAAGGTTGCTGAAATACTTAACAAAATTTTTCCACGGGCGAAAACCATACACATCGAGTCGCTGAACTATTCTAGTTATACCAGCTAGTATAGAGGCTGCTCACATAGGCGTGACAGTTTCACATAGTCCCATTTAAAACTAATGGTAATGTATCGCTCTGTCGCATCTATATAAACAGTCTCTATGTGATAACTTTTACTTTTTTTGACTCATTTCGTCAGTTGCAAACCTTCTTTCACCTTGACTACTCCAAGAATCTACACATAATAAAGAATCGTCACCAATGTTCGGTAAAAATATCTCTTTAAACCACTTTATTGATAACTCTGCTTTAAGCTTACTAGATGTTAAGGCAAACACTATAATGTTATAAGCTCTAATTAAAGTTTTTTAAATCATAGGACCAAACTGTCCATTCTTTTTTTGCATGACTATCAATAAACGTGACTTCAAAAGATCTCCTACTGATACAAACAGCTAAATCCTGTAAGTATAGGCTAAATAATAAAGTGATTAAGCTACTGATTTCATCTAAGTTATTGCTTCTGAAGTGAGCAGCTAAAGCTTCAGCCACAGAAAGACTTTTGTTTGGTTCTAACTAATATTGAAAACGTTCTAGATATTTAGTTTAGCAAACTTTATATTCATCCGGTTGAGTTTTCTGTAGCAACTCATCTTTTCATTTATGATAAACTTTTAGGGTTTGATTTTCACCGTTATTATATCTAAATAATAATGTCATATTTCAAAAACATTTTTTCGAATAAAAATTGAGTTTTTTTTTTAAACGTAAATAAAAATATATTCTTGCACAGGGCTTTCTTTCTTACTGGAAGTTTTAAGTGCATGTAATTCAATTATTATAAAATTGATAAATAAGAATAATTCCTCTTTAACTTTAAAAATTAAGACCACCCCAAATGCACTAACATAAGCTTACAAATAAATAAACAAGCAGCAAGAGTAATTTAATGATAGACTGAGAAATTTATTTAGAAAACAATTTTTTTCTTACTGCTTTTAGGCGTTGGAATTAAGTAGATACATGTTTGTCAATTAAGTACTTTATCAATTGCAGATGATGTATGACAATTAACATTTAGTTTTTATCTTAAATCTGAAACTGTTTTTCATTGAAATATTTGTACATTTTATCAATATAATGAATTATCAAAATAGATTTTATTATAATTGTAGGTGAAAAAAAACTAGAAATGCATAGCCTAACAGGTTTTTTTTATTCCGTATAATAATAAAAAAAAATCTTAAGCAAGCAAGTGCAGGTGATGACTTTATATGCTAAGTAAATGAATTATTCCGCAAGTAAGTGAAAGTTATACCTACCTCAACAGGTTTTTAGTTTTGCTTAGTAAGTGAAATTATTGTTGGGTAAATAGACGCCAGTAATAAGTAAAACAACTATTTTTTATACTATAATTAAAATAATTGTTAGGCAACAAGGGTAAGTAGCTCAACTGTTTTATACTTTTGAATGATTAAATTAATTCTTAGGCAAATAAATACCAAAGATAAGAAGCTTTAACATTTTACTTCTGTACGACAATCAAATCAACTCTTAGATGAGCAAGCATTAGTGGTGAGAACCTGATTTTTCTTTAGTTATTGTATAATAATTCCAACAGTTCTTAAGCGTCCAAGTGCTTGCGATGAGGAACCAAACGGTTTGTTTAGTGTTGTATGGTAACAAAATCAATTAACAGGCAAGTAATCGCCAGTGATAATTAGCTCAGCTGTTACTTGTAATTAAATAATAATAAAATCAATATTGAGGCGAGTAATTGGCAACTTTGAGTGACCCAACTGTGTTTTACTTTTGTACGATAAATAAATTGATTCTTGAATAAGCAAATGTTAGCCTGCACTGATTTTTTATTTTAAATAATTTAATTAATTCTTGAGTGAACTTGTACCAGCAATGTAAAACCAACCAGTTTTTAAATTTTCTATGATAAATCGATAAATTCATGAGCAAGTGAGTACTGACAGTCATAAGCCCAATAGCTTTTTGGATTTAAATAATTATTATCTAAATTTCTAGTGTCATGTCTAGTGACATCCATCTACAGTTGGTAACAAATATCACATGGTATTCGTCACCTAGCTACCACACCCATAAATTAATACCAATACACGCTTGGTCAATTGCGTGCTTACCAGCCATTCCTGCTCCCTAACCCCACCCCCGGTAAATTTAACAACTGGCTAACGCCTGCAGCTGCACCTTTTTTCCAAGAACATATTATTCAAATTACGCCCTGTGAGCTCGTCCTCTTTCCTGGAGAATCTGTTGATCAACAAACAAGTAGCCAGTACTACCTACAGCGAGTTATATTATTAAATGTCTAGTTGTTTAAACTATCATAATAATATTTGTGATTCAATAAAGCAAGTTTTGCTGACAATTTAATTGAGCTTTTCCTTTCTTATAATATATTACTGGCTTAACAAGCAGCTTACTTTACTGGCTAATCCAAGAGAGTTGTCAGCTGTTAATCATCTATTACTCGTAAAGGTACTGGTAAATTACTTTTAATACTTTAATTTTATTACAAACACTGCTACACACAAATGCATTTGCTGTCCGCTTGCTGCATGCTGCGTTCAAATTCTTGCATGCTTAAGGTACGTCGAAGAGCAACGACGTAACAATTTGGGGCTTGTCCTAAAAAACCATTACCTTAACATATCAATAATGGACAACTACAATGCTGAGACACTCAAAATTTCACTCATTCATATTGGCAGAATTAAACCTTCTTTTACTGCAGAAAGACAACTGACTTTATCAGATTATTTGACGTATTTACAAATAAGACAAAAAAACTGACCCGATAGTATGAATCTCCCGAGCACTCCTAAAACCAAGAAATTAGTTGCATTCTTATCTGGAATAATAGACATAGAAATGGTCACAAGTATTTGTCAAAGCTAGTTCATGATTGATATCTTAAAAGATTTGCTTACTCTAAATATAAATCCCTTGAAAATAATAACTGCAGTTCAGCAAAAAAAAGCCATTGCTGACTTGAACCAAGAAATTAGTAAACTTTTAACGAAAGACACAAAAAGTTACCGAAGATCTTTCAAAACTAGACCTCAGTGAATCACTTAATCCATACATAAGAGCATAGCAGTTTACAACCCTAATAGAACAAATTACGAATCTCGATTCTTACTAGGCAATAATACAACTTAATCAACTGAAAACAAAATCACTAACACTTCAAGAACCAGCACACTTCCCAAAATTATGGAAACACCAAAAATTTATCCCTCCAACAATATTACTCACAATACAGTTTATTAAAAAGCCTCTATTAAGCACCCTTTTTCGAACTTTAAATACTTTTATAACATAAATAATTCAGCTCTGGCACCTACTTGAAGTCTTTCTATAAAAGACACAATCAAAATAATACCTATATGCACTGGGTCAAACATCCCACTCTAAACCTTTTTAGACGGCTGCAGAGAAGCATATCACGTAATTCCAAAAATAAACGAACCCGATCTAGCAAAATGAATTAAAATGCGACTTTCAGGAGGGGCATTACTCTCCACTAAAAATAAAGTTTCTGACACCATCGAAAAAATAGCAATATTTTTTAAAAACATTTTCGGATCCTCAAAAACATGGCATCAAATAATAGGGGAACTAGCGGCATTAAAACCAAAAAAATAAAAAGAGAACGTTATCTCCTTTTCTAATAGAGGTAAAAGCACTGTCCAAGAATTAATTGAAGAAAATCTTCACAACAGTCAAATACATCAGAAATTCTGTACACAACTAGAACAGGATAAAGATAAATATTTAAAATGAGGGTTACACCAGTTAATAAGAGCACGTATGGGCCATTCAAACAACCTAGAAACTGCCACAACCCAAGCGATAGAAATTGAAAAAGACCTCGCGTGTTATGAAACCGAACATCTACAAAAACAGAAAAAATCATTGCTAATGGACAAAATCAAGATGCTTGTATAAACTTAATCCACATTCCAGAAAAATGCCAAATTTGTAAAAGACGAAGGCAAACAGTGGGCAATGGCTGGTATCGCTATAATATCAGTTAAGCCGACACTAGCCAAGCCACGCCCATGTACAATGCTACACCACCCATCACCGAACGTCGTCCTCGTCACTCCCCTATACCGTGATACACTTAGTTCCCAAGAAAGGGCGTGTCATGGAGTCAACCATCACATAATAATCCTGCACCTACATATTAATCTAACAACTATAAATCAAACCAATACACGCAGCAACAAACTTCGAACAACGTGCAACTATTGCAAAAATTTAGTTCACTGGAAAAATGAAACTGAAAAAAAGGCCTACAACGATAAAATCAAACAAGAGGCATTGGAAAACGATTCAGATTTCTTACAAAGGGGGAGCTTGGGAGAAACCAGCAATGTAATACTAACATCTTTTTAAAACAAACAGTAGTTAACAAAACCATCTTACTAAACGTCAAAACCCAAACACCTACCGAAACAATCAAATTCAGTGAAATCAATCGACCCTTGTCGTTTATTCTCGACACTGGTGCAGAAGCATCATTAATTGAAGAATCCGTCATTCCTCCCAACATCATAATTTTTCAAGATACCATTCTGCACCTAAAAGGCATAACGAACGGAAAAATTAAAACCCAAGGGTACATCATTTTAAGCCTTTGAGAATGCTTCTTCGAATTTTACATCATAAACGAGATATTTTTACTTAACAAGTACAAATAAATTACTCAAAAAATAACTTGAAAATAAAAAATTACGTAATACCTATCGCAACCAGAAAAAATAATCCAAGAAATTCTCAAAAACAGCGTGAAAATTCCATTGTACACTCAAGTATTCCACGCATTAAAGAAACAGAGCACTCTCACTTAGAACCTTCAAAAACTGCACAATTAAAGCTCACCAATAACCAAGAAACAAGAAATCCCGAATTGTGGAAGATCCCTGAAATCCAAAATCATAAAATTAAAAATGACATGACACAAAAATAATACTCCAAAAGCTCAAATCCGAAATCATGAAATGAAAGATAACATAACAATTACCGAGATCCAAAATCAAGAAATAATAAACTATTCTACGAACGCTGAAATCTAAAATGAAGATACGATAACTTCTGTAATAAACTTCGAAATCTGAAATTCGAAAAATCGGGACTCAAACAACCACGACACAAAAATCTAAAACTTCAAATTCAAGAACAATGAAAAACACATCTTTAAATAAAAAAAAATTTCAACCCCAAAAGAAAATATTGCAAAAGTGCCAGTAATTGCAAAAGCATCGAAGCTGAAAATCATAACGACAATCCATACGCACAACATCTAGATACGAACAAAAGTGACATAGAAAACAAACTCTTTCAAAGCCTAAAAAGCTTAGGAAAATTACCTATAAGGCTTTATATAATGATTACATATTATTATATATACATACCAAATGAATGAAAAATGAAAAGAAAACACAACCTCGGCTGGATATATTTATATATATATATATATATATATATATATATATATATATATATATATATATATATTGCAATCTTCTCTCCAAAGACCGACTTAAATTCTAAGTTTTCATGAAAATTCGTCCCTGGACTCTTCAACGGCTAATGGTGCTAACAGGGCTGTGGACTTTGCTGCGGCTAAGCTTCTAGTATCAAGATTTGGCTCAACAAAAATCTACGCTGAACTTCCCGTCCTGCAATCTTCTGAATTAGAATAGTTTTTTTTACAATACTCACGATTTTCGTAACATTTTATCAGTGTCTTAAACAATAAGTGTCAGTATCGTTATATATTCATGTATATTTATATAAAAATATATTCATACACATATATTTTTCCTTCATTTATTTAATAGATAGCTTTACTATGTACTGCTCCATACTAAAGTTCATTATATGGATACTATTATAAATTTAACTTTGAAAATTTAACGTTATAACATTTCAGGTATAGACACTAAATTTCTTGAACTCAAAAAAATCTCCATCGGCTTTGATATTGTCATTGGCGTTAAATCTTTTTTAAAACTTGGCTATTCTAACAACATCCCAAGTTTTGAAACATTTAGAAAAGACTGTAGCTCCACTCAAGTTAAAGGTGTAATTGTTTTCGTGAGAAATAATTTAAAAATTTCTGAAATTGATACTCTCTGTTCTCACTGATCGGTTGAGTTGTACGGTATTGAGTTGGATAATATTTTCTCCCCTCTTAACTTGTAAATCTGCTACAGAATTCCCAGACATACTCTCCCTAGTCTCAGACCTATCTCACTGTCACCCTGTTTGTGCAAATTTTCTGAGACGCTCGTAAAAAATCGCCTCTAATCGCTTGCCGAAAAAAATTATTCGATCTCTTATTCTCAACAGGGACTTAGATGTACTAATTCCTGCTCAGACAACTTATCGAAGTTGACTCTTACTGATGAATCAGCCTCCAAGGAGGGCCTACACGTTTTTGCTGTCTTCCTTGATACAGAGGGCACTTTCGGTAATGTCAACATTAATTTTGTTTTGCACAAATTCGATAAATTGGAATGCTCTTCTCAAATTTTGCAACTCACTTAATTTATCATATTTAAAAGACGTGTTCTTACCAAAACTCTTCTTCTTATCTTACTACCCATAAAAGGGTGCCTCAAAGGGCTGTATTAAGTCTACTTCTGTACTGTTTATACTTGGCTTGAAAATTTAATAATCCACCACCTAGTTGCAAAACCATCTTTTGCCGATGATATAACGGTCTACATTAAATCTTGCACAAACAGGGTGACAGTAATATATTTCTAAGACTAGGGAGAGTATGTCAGCATTAGACGGTGGCGGGCAAGGTGCTTAGTCTGCCAAGGCAACCTGGTGAAGTTCCAAAGATAATTAGCATAGCTGTGATGAGAAGTGGTGCCTGGAGAAGATTTAGTAGTCCGTTGCTTGTTATGAAGATTCCTTAAAAAGTGTTCTTTGTTATTGTATTGACTATTGCGTAAGGTCTTGGAAGGAGATTTTTGGAATTGGCCCATTGAAGTTTGTTTAACAGGATTCTTAAGTAAAGATTGTAAGTGCATAAAAGGAATCTCTTTGGAACTATCTTGAAAATCTTAAGAGAGTAGTTGGTATTTATTCTGCATGGTGACAGGGCGCTCATTAGATGTATTACAAAAGTTCTCTTTGGTAGCAGAAAAACTTGAAAAATAAAAATCACCATTCACAATATGCTTGGCATATTTCCTAGATTTGTTCTTACAGGCCATACTTTTTTAGACAGTACGTTCTTTGATTAAAGTAGGGCAGGATCTATCCAAGGCGTAGTAGGAATCACCATAAAAGGCACAATTGAGTGAATCAGATGAGTAAGCTCCTTCATCCTTGGAGTTGCCAGATTTTTTGCAGAGGAGCGTTTTTCAACATCTGAATGAAGTATGGTCAGGTAGAAAGCAAAAGTAGCAGAAACAGGGCTCAGCAATTTTAATTTAAACTGAGTGAGCTACATAATAAATATAAATATATTGTGGTAGCACTTGGGGTGTGAAATAAAATGACGATTGACTTGGTTGTTACATGTTTTTGAAGAGAAGGATCCTTTAAAGTATTAGGGTTTTTTCTTGTGATTCTTCTGGCACTGTGTATTTTGACATTCAATTTAACACCTTAAAGGATACCAGTATTTTGCACCTCAAAGTCGACGCCTCGTATACTTCCTTTTCTAATAAGACGAAAGTATGGAATGAATGTTTTGCAGTTTTTTGACAGTATTTCCTGGTCCTCCAAAATTCTATTAGCATCTCCAATGTTCTTGAAAATGACTTGAAGTTTGTAGTTGGATTTAAGGTCGATATGTTTTACCTGATATTTTTTTTAATCATCTTGCTGATGGTATATATATTCAGACCATTAGATTTTTTTTCATCGTTTGTTCTTTTACTTTGGATAAAGATACCAAATAGACCTATGTCACTTTCTGCGTATTTCAAATTAGCAGATTGTACATTTTTGTTAAGAACTTCACTTTAAGAAAATTCTTGTATATCATTAGCTTTTTAAACTTTTTCATTCTTGGAAAAATCATTGTCTGAGGAGTCTTCAGAAATTTTTTTTTTTACACTGATCAGTAGCGTTTTGTTCTTTGGCGATTTCCATACTCATGTCAAGATCCTCGAGAATATTACAATTATTAGAATCGTGGTAAGTTCAATTTAACCCAGAGTACCAGGAGCACAAAAACTTGAAAAGCACCCGAAAGCAAGGGCTTGCTTTATGCAGTATATTATTACGCTATATTAGAGCCCTTTCACGCCACGTATATATGAAGAAAAAGAAAATATCACAATAGGCATTACACAGTTCAATATCTTGTAAAAAAAAACGATACACGAAGTTGAACGACAAAAAAAACTGCAGTAAAGAACGCCCAAAGGAGTGCGCATGAGAAAACGCTTGTGCTCAGCTCAACGTTCAGCTACTATTTTTCCAATGTATATATATATCTAACCAAGGTTGTGTTTTCTTTTCATTTTGTTTATATTAAAAGTAATATATAATCATTATTTAAAACCTTAAGGCTATAACATTTTCTTCCCTCCTCCGTTAAAAGTGAAAAGGTTTAACCAACAACAAAAATGTAACATTAAAATTATTAATACGAAAATTCTTTCTTCGACACGCTTGCGTGAGGAGCGATATTATGAGCCATCTAATGGGGCTCTAAAAATCTTGACGTACACACGCACTCGCACGAGTGCGAAGCACGAGCTAGCAATACGGGCCAAAAAAATCAATGCCCGTATGAAAGAAAGAAAATCATGCGAGTACTCTTGATTAAGGTAACTCTGAAATTTTTCGGTTAAAAGTCTTTGCTCTAAAACGTTTGCATTGGATGCATTTACGACCGTTATTTTGGACCTAACTTTTTCCGTCGATAATCTGATATTGCGAACAATACAACAAACTTTGCGTATTTCTGTGGTTATCTGTTCAACAAATAAGAATACAGGCTCCAGAACTGTTTTTACTTGCGTCAGAAAAACTGTGAAATTGAATTTCTGAGTGATTTTTGATAAGCAGGTACCACGGTACTTTTACTTTATTTATTAGCTTGAGTTCTTTTAAAAATGCGCACAAAGTATTTTTTACCACTTGCAATACCAATTCATCCCACATAAGTTTATCTATCCAACAATTTCACAGAATTCTTTTTGCTGCAACTACGATTGAACCGATGAGATCCAATGGATCGAAAACTTTTGCTTCTTCAGAAAAAGTTAATCTTTTCGTTATTATCTCTGTCAATATGTTGGATTGCGCAACAAACAAAAATTCATGCTTTGACGCGTTCCAAGAGACTCCTAAAGTTTTGTGTATAGAGTCGTTTTCAGCAAGAAACTCTAAATTTCCTGCTCGCTTTTCCAAACCTTCCAAAGCTTTCTCTACATTTGACGTCCATTTCCGAATTTCAAATCTGCCTTTTTTCAAAATACTTGTTACCTCGTTTCGAAGTTGTAAAACGTTTTTAAGACTGTTTGCTCCTGATTTAAAATCATCTACGTAAGAATTTTGTTAAAGAGCTGTAGCACCAATTGAAAAGACTAATTTTGCGTTACGCGCGAGTTCATATATCATTTTTATTGCCAGAAAAGAAACTGAAAACACGCTTAAAGTTACAGTATTTAGTTAAAATGTTTTAATTTTATTTTCATGTAGCCAAAATAGTTTGTTAAAAATGACGATGTTCTGGATGAATCCAGATTTGTCTATACATTTGCGCAATGTCAGCAGTTATTGCATATTTGTAAATTTGAAAATGAACTAAATGTTATAAAATCTTAGGTTAAGTTGCAGGTCCTGTCAAAATAACTTAATTTAAAAAAATACCTGTTCTTGACTTGGCACAAGCATCGAAAACTACACGGATTTTTATCGTAGAACTCGTTGGTTTTATAATTGCATGATGATGCCAATAATAATTAGTTTTGGACGATTCATTATTGAGTAATGAGATTTGACTCAATTAAATATATTCATTTATTACTTGGCTATACTTTCCTTTAAAATTCGACCTCGATATAATTTTTTTAGTAGATTTGTAAATCTCCGATAAGCTGCGATTCGTGACACTCCGAGTTCTTTGATAAATGTTTTAAACGGTAATTTAACAATATAGCGTCCAAACGAACCATGTGACACATTTTCACTATAATGTTTTTCGCATTTATTGACTTTCAATGTATTCAGCGTAGTCAATTCTGTAGTACCAATAACCCAAAGTCTTTCTATTATTTTTTTAAATCAGTTAGATGGTAAAAATTTTTTAAGTTTCTCGTTATTCTCAGACACTGCCGGCAGCTATCCATTCCAATTTTGTTTTCTGCAAAAGAAAATCTACGCCACTTTTTGACAAATTAGTTTGACCGACAGAAAATAACGATATCGTCGCCCCTGAATCAATAAGAGTGTCGATTTCACGTGGTAAATCTGCTAATCTCCAATTTTTAGAAATATTTACTACTTCTTGGCAGGAAGTATCGTTCGGTATTCGATAAGCTACTTGAGGAATAACTAAACACGATAATGTCTTCATAAACTGATTAAATATTAAATATAGCATAATTTCGATAGCTCCTTTTGACATTGTAGTCACATTATTGATTACCCTGGTCGCGATCGTATACAGTTTTATTTTTAATCCCAATCTTTTCACTAGACTTTTGCAATGTTGAATGTAAAGTATTCCATGATACCAAATATGAGATTCTAGCATAAATGAAAGGAGGCGTGTTAAAATATGAGAAAATTTATATCAGATATACAAATACTAGAATCTATGATGTGGCATAAGCACTATGAGTGCTAGATAATATACGTATGTATTTTTCATACCGATACAGTCAGAGCAGACAGAACATGGCCGTTGCCGCTCACGCACGCTCTCGTAGAGTCTCTCTTGGTATTAAGAGAGGATATTTTATAATCTTTATTTCTGTTGTTAATCACATTAATTGAAGTATTAATAAGTGTAACATTTTTGATACACTACCTCCTAGTATATTTATTTAACAGGTTTAAATTAGTAGGCTAAGCGTGGTGCAACAAACTAGTAGAAGTTGTCTGTGTTCCGGCCCTTTTTGGAACAATCTTATCGTAATGCAAGAGTATTAAATTAAAACAAATAACACATTATAATTATAAATGATAGGTTGTACGTTTATGCCATCCTGAATTTTAACTCTATAAACATTACTCTTTTCTCTTAGCTCTCTAATTATGACCAAAAATAGTCCTTAACTGTGTGACTCATATATCAAGCACACCATCTTATAACCAGTCTTACTATAAGATCGTGGTGATAAGTGATGCAGTGAATAATAGAAACCTTACTCTACTGACGATATAACTCATTTAGCATTGGATTACTTTGGAAAAATGGCTTGGTGCAGCTTCAAGAGCTTCACACTTTAACAAGAATACATCTCTACAAACGGCTGTGAACTTCTAAAAGTGCTTTCAACATCTTTTAAAACTCATAATAACTAGTTCTCGTTTATAGTTACTTGCAACTCAAAAAAAAAAAAAAAAAAAAAGCCAGTGGGCAGTCATAAAACTGCTGACAAAAGTGAGAACTTAAAACTATAAATTATATTTTTACTCAAGTTCTAAAACAAATTAGAAGCTATCCAAACTATCTACTGTTTTTTAAATGAGTAATCTAAGATTATGGCATTTATATAATTATGTGGGTTGTGATAAAACGTATAATAACATGCATATCTCTTTATTATACATATTTTAAATAATAAATTATTCAGTTTGTTACACGATAATGCAGGTTTTCTTTAAGCTAGAAATTCCGAAAATTATGCGATTTGTCATAAAAGTATATGCTTTGAATTTTACTACAAGAGATACTGAGAAGTGACAAATTCACTAAGAAACTTAGACAATTTACGTCTGATGTAGGCTTAGTATCATTTTTTAATAAATTCCTTTGGAGTCTTTGTGTTGGAAATGAGAGCGACCGACAGTAGGCCCGGCTTTTGTATACATTGTGTACACTTGTTGTCTCTGTCGGCTCAACGCTCTGTGTGTGTACGCTTGGTCGACTTGGCGCGCTGCAGGTGTGTGTGTGCGTATTCACGTGGCAAGCTTTATATACTGTAAGTGCCAGATTATACTCAGCTCTCGTCAAAGATAGACTCTCTTAATTAACGTTGCCAAACTCTAGCATTCAAAGGTGCATACATCACCTTAAATGCTGGTGTAAATCTTCTGATTAACTCTCTCAATACAGTGGACAAAACTCAGTTGTGCAGTGCAGTGCACTTAGTGCTTTGTTTGAGTTGCTCACTGCGTAATCTGCAGACCAGCTCAAATAGTTAATCTCATTGAACTACCAGTGATTATCAACAGCAAGATTTAGTGAAACTCTTGTGTATTTCTACAGACAGTTATTGTGTATTTCTACAGACAGTAATTGTGCATTCTTACAGACAATCGTTTTTCGTTGATCAATATTTCAATCAGTTATATTATATCAGTGCTTTCATTTTCACATTTATTTATGTAACTTTCAAACTCTCTTGCGATCTCAAGGTCAGTGTGTATTTACATATTGTGTTATTAAACTTGACTCTTTTGTTTCTGATTTCTTCGCTTTTATAAATTTCAATAGTTCATTGCTTTAAGACTATAGACATTATTTTTTTTCTGATGTATTATTTTGACCTTTACTATTTTTGTGAATATTAACTGTGATTTTTCTTGGCCTTTGAGTGACATTAAAAGTTGTTATTTTATGCTGTTTAATTTTATTGTGTTTTATTGTGTTTTCCCAATCACCCTATCCAAGCCTAGTGTGTGCTAACGCATATGCCTCGTACATTTTTAGTCCTTCGAGCCGGATCGGGTTGATTGGAGAGTGATCCGGTGGCAGTGCGCGATGAAAAAGACAAGATAACTCATCCACATCTAGTAAGACTCAATCCAAACCAAGCAAAGCTCAGCACGCTCATACAGGTCAAACTCAACCGCTTGGCAACACTCAACTGGGCAGCAACGCTCAGCAGAATCGAGCTGGAAGTTCGGCTCGGTCGCAGGATGATAGACCGGCTACTCCAGTGGTCCCATGCACGTACTACAACCAGCAACACTTTATTGCTCGCTGTCCGGCATTCGCGGCCCTCTCTATTGACAGACGATACCAGTTCGTGGATAAAAAGCCTTTGTGCTTCAACTGTTTGGGCCGCCATGCTGCTAAGTGTATGAACACGAAGAGGTGCCAAACCTGTGGTAAGGCTCACCATACAATGATTCACGGCGCTCGGTTGTTGCAACCGATCAGCAGGTTGGCGTCTCAGCCGACTCAACATCAAAAATAGAAAATCAGCGCAGTCATCAGACAAACTCACCGTCGAAACTTCACATCTAGTAATACTCATCCTAGATTCAACATCAAGTCAAACTCAACAAGGATCACATCATCCAACCAAACATCTAGTCACTCATCTATCTTGTTGCCAACAGCAGTAGCCCAGGTACGTGTTCCAGCTGCACATCATCATGTCAGGTTTCTGATTGATCAAAGTTCAGAATTATCATATATTTCAGAAGATGCTGTGAAGCATCTGCAGCTGACGCACACGAAGTCCAACATCTGTATCCTGGGAATTGGAGGCAATGTAGTCAGTAAAGCACTTGGTAAAGTAGAAATTAGATTGTTTTCATTGTATTCTGACTCCAGCGTCGATGTGGTGCTCCACGTTTTGCCTAGAGTAACAGCTCCACTACCATCTTTTCAATGTAAGACAAGATCGTGGCTGCATACGGAGTTTCTGGAGTTAGCTGACCCCCATTTCTATCTGCCACGAGACATAGACTTGCTTCTTGGCACAGACTATTATTCAGCTATAATCACCTCGGATCTGCTCAGAGGTTCTTTATCAGAACCTATCGCTCAACGTACACTGTTTGGTTGAATTTTATTGGGTTGCGTTAACCAGCCTGTTACAAAGATTAATCGTCACACTCACTATATCGTCTAAAAAATAGAAGATAAGCTCCAGGAATTATTCATCAACTTCTGGATTTAAGGAGAGGTCCCTTCAAAGTCAAGCTCGCAGCTCACACCAGAGGAACAGGAGTGTGAGGAACACTTCGTGCGAACTCACTCTCGGGATAACACCGGAAGATACGTGGTGAAGCTTCCTCTGAAGCAATCTCCATCTCTGCTGGGCAACTCAGTCAACCGTGCTCGTAAATACTTCGATCGCACGGTGGCCAGGCTCAAAACAGACGACAAGTACGACAAGCTCTATACAGATTTCATGAATGAAAATTTGAGTCTTGGCCATATGCGACCGGTGCCTGCAGATATGCTTCACATCAAGCCTCATTTTTATCTGCCTCATCACGGCGTATTAAAGGAAGATGGAGACAACGCCAAAATCAGGGTGGTTTTCAATAGATCAGCCCTTACTTTCTCTGGACATTCACTCAACAGCATAACTCACACGGGACCTAATCTACTGCCCAACATAACAGATATACCCTTCTGGTTACGCACATTCAAATGGACTTTCTCTGTGGACATCTCCAAGATATATCGTAGTATCAAGGTTTATCCGGACGATTGGGATCTTCAGCGAATCATCTGGCATAGCAAAACTCACGAGGAAGCTCACTTCCAGCTCACCACAGTGACCTACTGGACGAGGCCTGCTCCGTTTCTGGCTACACGCTCACTGCTGCAGCTGGTGAAGGATGAAGGGCACCGTTACCCCCAGGTGGCCCGGATTTTGACCAGCAGCAGATATGTGGACGACATTTTTGGTGGAGCGGAGACTCCAGATGAGTTGAACGAGCAGGCCCTCCAACTCAAGGAGATTGCATGGCGGGCGGATTGCCCCTGGCTAAGTGGCACTCAAACTCGCCAGGATTAAGTTACTCAAACTCCAGTGAAGAATCAGCACTCTCTCTCGATGACTGTGATGCTAAAGTACTCGGAATGGTTTGGAAACTCCTTTCAGACAATCTCACCTTTCAGTGCACACTTAAGCCTCTCAGTCAAACTCCAACGAAGAGAACAATTTTTTCAGAAATATCTCAAATCTTCGATTCTCTTGGAATAGTTGCTCCAGTGATTGTTGCAGCCAAACTCATTATTCAAGAATTGTGGCTACTCAAAATTACATGGAACACGCCCATACCAGATGCTCTTGCTTAGAGGTGGCTACAAATACGAGGTGATCTAGCCAAACTCTCTGGAGTGACGGTTCCTAGATGGCTTGGAGCACATCCTTCTTCTGCAGTGGAACTCCATGGCTTTGCTGATGCGTCTCAGGATACTATGGGTGATGCGATTTACCTGGTGATAAAGTCAGACACAGCTACGTCAAGCTCATTTGTCTGCTCCAAGACGAAAGTATCACCACTGAAGAGGATGTCAATACCAAGGTTGGAGTTGACAGCAGCTCTCATCCTGGCTAAACTCACTAAGTATGTTACCGACCAACTCACACTCAATATCAGCAACATTTACTTATGGACAGATTTGTCAGTCGCACTCTATTGGATTTCTTCTCATCCAAATAAGTGGAAGGATTTCGTCAGGAATCGAGTTGCAGCAATTCAGCATCTGGTCCCTGCAGCACATTGTAGACATGTCCCTGGAAAGGAGAATCCTGCTGACTGTGCTTCTAGAGGGATTCTTACTTCACAATTAATTGAGCATAGGCTCTGATGGCATGGACCAGAGTGGATGATACAACCCCAGGATGGTTGGCCTGTTCAGCCGAGTAACGTCGAGGTGGAGGATGAGACAGAGGCGTGTCAGGTGTAAGCATTGGTGTCATCAGTCTTGGACTCGGAGTTCCTACTCAGGCTCACTCAGTCCAGCACCACATTGCACAATCTCTATTGTATCACAGCCACCCTCTTACTTGCTTGTGCCAAGTTCAAAGCCTTACTCACACACCAGGAATCATCCGTAGCTGTCACTGCAGAACTCATCACTCAAGCTAAGCTCTTACTTATCAGATCAACTCAACAGGAATGTTTCAAGGAGGAAATCAAAATGCTCAAATCAGGTTCTCTCCCAAAGGGCCATGTTTTCCACCGGTTGATGGCATATACTGATGATGCTGGCATACTGCGAGTGGGAGGCAGACTCATGAATGCCAAGCTCAGACCTGATGCAAAACATTCTGCCCTACTTTCTCGTCAAGCTCAATTCACCAGTTTGGTTATCGATCAGGCTCATCCGCAAACTCTACACGGAGGAACTCAGCTCACTCTTAGCAAAACTCGTCAAGAATTTTGGATAATCGGTAAAAGGGCCCTCATTCGATCCAGAATCCTCTACTGTGTCAAGTGTGCCAGGTACCGGGCACAAAGAGCACAACAATTCATGGGACAGTTACTCGAGGCCAGGGTGACTCCCTCCAGACCGTTTGCTTACACAGGTATTGACTACGCAGGTCCAATACATTTCAAATCTTGGCGTGGCAGAGGGTCTAAGGCATACAAGGGTTGGATATGTGTGTTCGTGTGTTTTTCGACCTCTGCTGTGCATCTCGAAGCAGTGACAGATAACTCTACCGAAGGATTCTTGTCAGCGTATTGGCGATTCGTCTTACGTCGGGGACGTCCATTTAAGTTGTATTCTGATTGTGGGACGAACTTCGTTGGTGCAGACAGGGCTCTTCAACAGTTATACTCAGAAGCAATCAGTCAAAATTCTCATCTATCAGCCATGCTCGCCCAAGATGAAACGTCATGACACTTTAACCCTCCAGCTGCTGCTAACATGGGAGGAAAATATGAGGCAGTAGTGAAGTCGATGAAACACCATCTCCATCGGACTATGGGAGAGACTCTTTACACGCTTGAAGAGATCACGACGTTGCTCACTCAAATCGAAGCAATACTTAACTCTTGACCACTAGAACCACTTACCTATGATCCAGAGGACTTAAACACGCTTACTCCAAGACATTTTTTAGTCGGATCGGCACTCAACTTACCACCAGAGCTGTGCTTGTTGAATTTACCTCCAGCTAGGCTCACTCGCTGGCAGCTGATCCAAGCTCAAAAACAAAGGTTTTGGAAGCAGTGGTCTACACAGTACTCGCTTAGATTAAACTCAATCTTCAAGTGGCATACTCCAGCTCATGACATCAAGACAAGCTTATTGGTGCTTATAACTAGTGAAACTCTACCACCAGGAAAGTGGCCGCTGGCCAGAGTCGTCAACGTCCACCCAGGCAAGGATGGCCTGGTTAGAGTGGTGACTCTTGAGACCTCAGTGAGCGCACTTAGAAGACTAATTTACAAGTTGGTGCCACTGCCGGTCTACGGCTGTTGTCAGATGTTGACTGACAGCGGGTGGAATGTTGGAAATAAGAGCGACCGACAGTAGGCCCGGCTTTTGTGTACATTGTGTACACTTGTTGTCTCTGTCAGCCTAACGCTCTGTGCGTATGCGCTTGGTCGACTTGGCGCGCTGCAGGTGTGTGTGTGCGTATTCACGTGGCAAGCTTTATATACTGTAAGCGCCAGATTATACTCAGCTCTCGTCGAAGATAGACTCTCCTTATTTACGTTACCAAACTCTAGCATTGAAAGGGGCATACATCACCTTAAATGCTGGTGTAAATCTTCTGATTAACTCTCTCAATACAGTGGACAAAACTCAGATGTGCAGTGCATTGCAGTGCACTTAGTGCTTTGTTTAAGTTGCTCACTGCATAATCTGCAGACCAGCTCAAATAGTTAATCTCATTGAACTACCAGTGATTATCAACATCAAGATTCAGTGAAACTCTTTTGTATTTTAACAGACAGTAATTGTGTACTTCTACAGACAGTAATTGTGCATTTCTACAGACAATCGTTTTTCATTAATCAATATTTTAATCAGTTATATTATACCAGTGCTTTTATTTTCACATTTATTTGTGTAACTTTTAAACTCTCTTGCGAGCTCAAGGCCAGTGTGTGTTTACATATTGTGTTATTCAACTTGACATTTTTCTTTCTACATTCTTCGCTTTTATATATTTCAATAGTTCATTGCTTCAAGACTATAGACATTATTTCTTTCCTCTTGTATAAATTTGACCTTTACTATTTTTGTGAATATTAACTGTGTTTTCTTGGCCTGTGAGTGACATTAAAAGTTGTAACTTTATGCTGTTAAATTTCATTGTGTTTTATTGTGTCTCCCCAATCTCCCTATCCGAGCCTAGTGTGTGCTAACGCATACGCCTCGAACACTTTGACATGCAATTCGTAAATAATTGAATTGATTTTCCAGCAGTAATCTTTAATACATAAAAAAAAAAATGAAATAATACGCAAAAGAAAGTGTTATTTCAATTTTTTTTCTATAAATAATTGAGTTTTCTGAGAAGGCTATTAAATAGTTTACAGAATAATTGTCAATCACTACTCATAAGTTTGTGGAAGGAAGAATGTAAGATACTTAAACTTGCAATTAAATATTAAAATATACCTTTATAAATTAAAATTATTTCAGTATAATGTAAAATGTTATAAGGCGTAATTTGATTAAAAATCATGAACAGTAATCTCGTCGTCACATTTGTCAGTGTTACAAAGAAGTTCAAATGCACACTATGCACACTGCGCAGCGGCTGCCATTAGAACAGGAGAACGTACTTAGCTTTTGTTGGTGCGGTGGAGTGCAGCGGAGTATGGTAGTATGGGTAAGTGGGTTTGCTTATGGCCATGCACCACTGTACTTCACCACGCCTTCAAACTACTCTCTCCTTCTCTACCACCGGCCAATATAGAGCTGGCTTCCCCTTTCCTCCTACCCTCCCCCGCTATCATCTCTTTCTCTCGCGCTGACATGCCACTCTTTTTAGGGATCGCCTTGCTCTTAAGGTGGCTCATCACGATGGTGCCGTATCAAGCAGGGGCACCGGGGGGGCTTTTCTATAAATTATAAATTTACTGAATACAAACCAATAAAAAGACAGTTAGTGGTTTGTGCCATGTCTTATTCATGATTTATGAGCAAAAAAATGCAAAAAAATTCCGTAATTGAAAAAAGTTACTATTGATAGGGTATCGAAAAAGCTGCGTACGTCCCTATCCAAGCAGACGAACTCGCGCGTGTGCCTCAGCTCCAGCACCTGTCAACTTTCTTATACTTGTTTTGTGTGTATTTTTTTACCAGTAAATATTAAATTAATGCTTGTAAAAAATGAATGCTAATTACAATATCAGGCGAACGAGAGGAAAAATTTTTTACAAACAGAAAACACAGAATCACTTCATAACGCTGTGGAAGATGTGCGAGTTCTCAGAAATTCGTTAGTTAAATTAGGAATAAGTGATGATATTATAAGGGAAAAGTCTCAAAGTATTTCTTATATTTTGAAACAGAAAAACGAAGAAGCAGCTGTTTCTTTGAATAAAGCGTCTTTACTAGAGTACAAAAATAATGTTCCGAATGGGATGATGCTGAAAATGGCTAAGGCGCAAGTAAATAAATCTATTTTAAATGAAGTATTTACGAAAAGTGGAGAAAAAGGACTGAGGCTTTTTCCAAGCGAGAATGTTGGAGAAAAGCCACGGGTGACTACTAACACAAAAGTATTAGACAAAATAAGCCAAATATTTGTTTGTAATGAAAAGTAAAGGATATTTTGTTTGATTGGAATTTATATTATTTATGGCGTTATTGCTATGTTGTCATCAAATGATCAATTAATATAAAAGTTTTATATTCAACTATTTTTTATTCAACCTATTTATTTAAATTATTGTTATTTAATATTTTTACACAAAGTTTTTGCAATAATATGCGTTCAAAACCGAGCATGACATTCCAGTTTTAGATGTAAACAATATTTTTACAATTTTTTTGCCCACATTCTTATATATGACATTTGAATCTCCCGGGCTAGCGCCAAGAATCAAAATTGAGGTTATCCTGCGGTTAGAACTTTCAAGACTTTATATCTTTTTGTTTTTACCGGTAATCTTGGACTTTCGCGATTTTGTTAGAAAGAAGATTATTTAAACTACTTGCTCTTAGTTTCTGGAGACTGTGGCCTGACTTTTAGCCTACGAAATCTAACACTTTCGGTGAAAAAATCAGACTGCTCCATAAGACCAATGCTAAAATTTCAAACTTTCAATATGATTATTTTTCGATTTTGGCCGGCAACATGCCCTAAAATTTTAACTGTACATCCGTTTAGTCATATTTTAACATAAATTTCAATTTGGGTGCAATGGCTCGACTTTCAAAAATGTGATGAGCCACCTTAAATAAGAGCAATCTGACACAAAACCAGGAGTTTTTACCCATTCAAAATCGTTTAACGCGCCTAAAGAAGTTTTTACTTCAAAAACAAACAAATGTAATACAAAAATCTAACAATCACACTATTGTATAAGAACTTTTAGTATTTTTATCTCATTATTTAAATGGCTGAAATAAGAATATGAATTGATATAATGTTTTATTTGTTATTAGCATCGTTATAAATACATAAGTGTGACATGAGAATAATTTGTAATTACAATAGTACCTTCCTCTTAATTCTGAACTGCGTTTTTCAGTATAATTATTGAAGATGATCTGGAATTAGCTAATTGTAATTAAAACTGCTAATGTTAAGTATCGTAGCAAAATGTTGCTCTTTTAAATTTTCTTAGCTCTGTGGTTAGTTTGCAATAACAGTGAGATTTAAGCTAAACAAAATTAGTACGTACGTATATTTCTCAAAATTTTTCTTGATTTTTCAGTCGCAAATACAAGAAGAAATATTATGAAAAAATGAGTATTCAAATGTTTTTACCATATTTGAATTTATCCTAAACAAAAAATCAATCAAGTTATAATAATGTTTATCTAAAAACGTATCATAAAAAAAAATTGTTTCTCAGACACGAGTTTTGAATTAATCTTTCGTTGGTCTAATAATACTAAGAATAGTATTTTTTTATTTTTTTTACCTTGTTCCTTCACTTTCAAAAATCCATAAAAAATTTTATTACGTGAAATATCATTGCTGCTTAATTTATATATTTTTATGTAACTGCAGGTCTTAAGTTACTTATTTTACGCAGCTTTGGAATTTAAAATATTTTATTAAAATAATGTTTGACCTCGAAGAGTCAAAAACGATAATTTCAATGTCTTTGTATAAATAATTTTAATATCTTAAACTTTTTTACATCGTTTAACTGACAACTCAAATATCAAGAGATAAAAAGTAAAAAAAAAAAATAAACCTTATCTCAAAACATCTTTTTTTTTGGTGGGAATCAAAAATTTAGTGAAAGCCATGAATTTTAATTCTGATATCAGAAATAAAATTCTTGGTTGGATCAATTTAAAAGTACTTTTTCTTATCTTATAAGGCCAGGTTCTTTAGTAAAGTTATCCAAGACATCATATTTTTTAGAATGAGTTATAACAAAGTTAGTTAGAGCTTTGGCACTTCTTTTAAACTGTCAGTTTTGTTAAGGGTAATGTACTAAATAAGTAAGATAACTTGTCCTTAAAACTTTCAATAATGGCTCTATCTTTTTCATAAAATTTATGGAAAACTGAGAATAACACTAAATAAAATTGCTATTTATTGAAAATACAATGTCATTTAACTTAATATATTATATATCTTTTTGAAGCTGATTAAAGATCAAACACATTACCGATACAGTAGTAATGTCTATTGACACTTTCTTTATCAAAGGCTTCGATCAGTGTATCTGTGAGGACTAAAGTTTCTTTAGTTTTTGAAGGTTCTAGGGGTAAACGGAGGTTATAGTGAGGTTTTTTTAGTGGTTAGCTTTAAACGTTTGTCTCAGAGATTTAATTCATCTAATCGTTGTAGCTTTTTTTTATATGAACATTTGACTGAAAAACTAAAATATCGATTTAAAAACAGGTTTAAAAGTTTAGTTGCCAATGCTGCTGTTATTGCAGGCCTGTATATATTATTGTGCACATATCATTGTGGTTACTTTCAATGCTAAATCCACGGGGTATATACAATAATACCATCATAGTGAAAAAGATTATGTATGCACCATTTATTGCAGATGTGATACTTTGTCATGCAAATTTAAAGTTTTTTAACGCTATATTTTTTAACGGAAATTCAATGCAATTGATACTCTGTATCTTAATTTAATGATCTCGAGCGTTTACTCCCCGTTACTTAGCAGTTTAATAAAATTGTACGCATTATTCGAGAGTACCACAAAAACTGAACCAACCGCAATAATTCCCTCGTTTACCCCAATTACCTTCTCTTGACACTTTTGACATTTACGGACACATGAAAGAATGTAATTCTGCATTCCAGAAAAACACAATAGCTGCTGAGATCGTGTACACACTTTTTACATCTTTTTTATCTCTTTTATCCTCTACAATCTACGAATCTTCTCAACAAATTTTTTAAACTTTTTCTCTCTTTCTCTCTCTCTCTTTCTCTCTCTGTCCTTCTCTCTTTCACTAGGCTAACAAGAACGTTAAGCGTTTCTATATTCTATAGATGGTCCAAGCTTAATGGTCTTGCTGTAAATAAAAGCCAGACCTAAGAAATTTTTTTCTGAACTAAGAAAGTTGACAACAGATTGCACAGCATCGATACTCTGCTTAAAATCATCTTAAATAGTACTACAATCAAAACCAGTGACACCATCAAGTTGCTTGGAGTTTTCTTAAATAGTGTACTCACTTAGAGCGCACACTTTAAACTTGTGTCGAAGAAGTTCTACGCTACACTAGCTTGGCTCAGACGTATTAGAAGTGGGCTGCCCAGAGAAAAGAGACTTCTACTGGTCTGCTCCTTAGTATTTTAACACCTTAATTATCGTGTGTATATTTTTTTAGGCTTTCTGGCAGAAATCGAGACCAATGTAAACAGATAAATGAACACCATTTTTCACTTTGTATATGACCGACGCATATCTAAGCATATCCCCATATTTTACAAAAAACTCAGCATAGAAATATTTACTAGCAGAAAACGATCCATAGTGGTATGTCTCATTACGTAAATACTAAATAATGGTGATTTGGCCTATCTGTAGCGAAACTTTTCGCGTTTAAGGACATATCTTCTAGTACGTTTAGACTGAGACACTCAGATGCTGCCCAGTTGCTAGTGCCTCACAAATTCCTTGATGTCTACAAAAATTCGTTCATTATTGGAGCCGCAAGAGAATAGAATAACTTGCTTCTTAGGATCCACTCTGTCTTTCTCTTTACTTTAAATATAAGTAGATTTTTCAAAATTATTAAACAATTAGACAACCGCCTAAATTTTTGGCAATAACTTAAATATTACTGTAAATCACGTAACATACAATCACTTTAATACCATACAAAAGTTGTAGCTACTAAGTCAACTTTGACGTGCTCTATATTTATATTTCTAATCTTCTAACTTATTTATTTTACTTAACTTTTTCTTTTTATTTTAAATAATTGTTGAATTGATGATAAAAAGATTTTACTATTTTTTATTTCACCCATCTACGTAATAACAGGACCTATGAGACCTTATGCTAAGTTAAATATGAGGAGCTTAGTGCAGTTGTAATATAAACTTATGCCCAGAATATTACAAACTCTAAATCTCAAGCTAAGTAAAACTACTTTTACTCTTACTCTTACTCTCTCTCTCTCTCTATCTTTTCTTTCTTTTGTGCTTCAAAACAATCTTTTAGCCATGATTACCACTGTTGCTGCTACCATATAGGCTTTAGTGGGTATTGATAATTTAATGAAAAAATCTACTAAGCCCCTTACTGCTACTGTCCCTACACTGTGCCTCAATACATTTTTCCTTACTCCAAAAAAAAAAAAAAAACCTGTTTAGACTACGGAAAAGCAGATAAAATTATGGGGTGATCTCTCCACGGTCATTATATATAATCAACTAATGAGTTTCTTTATGGACCTGTTATAAATACCAAGAATGTTATAATTTGTATCGCTTCTTTATTTATTTTTCTTTTTTTCATGCCTTTTTAATTTTTTAGTGAGAAACTAGCAAGCGCCTCCTTGTAAAAGGATAAGCCCCTTTCGATTCGCGTTTTTCATGCTAAATATACAAATTGCATTACTCCTTATTAAACTATTTTTCGGCTACAATATTTTGTGTAATTTGAACCCTGTGCCATGTCATTTGTTTGACTGATTCTTACAATTATGAATTTTTCAACTTAATTATGCCCTTAAGTTCTTAAAGACATTATTCAATAAATATGTGATTTCTACAGTAAAACATGATTCGATCCTTACAAGCATAAAAATTCTGAAAGCAATGTTAAAGTTACTTGTATTTTTATTAAATAATTCAAGAACAAAGTGTCTTTTTTGGAGTTTCACGTGGGAATCTAGTAAAGAAAAAGTAACGTTGCAAAAAAAGCGTTACGAAAATCCGTAAAAGAACGAAGAATAAGGAAAACTGAAAACTGCTTTTCTCCATGCATTGCCTTTGCTCTCTGCTCTCTGCGCACGGGCATAACCTCTCACTATCTCTCTCCTGCTCTTTTACACACTATACCACTGCGTAAGACTAAATACTGTTGTCAGTACTCATTATACTCCACATTATACTGTCTTCTCTTGGCAGAATGGCCTATTTATACATTGTATATGTATTCATTCCTACATTATGTGTACGTTATACAATAATTTTAATACAATGTCAATAATTATACATGTTTATTGAGCCATCAAAGATAAGCAACTAACAGTTTTTACCAGCTTACTAAGGAAAACGAGATCATTAAGGTGCACATAAAAAAAGGTCTTTGTTGATGTTTTAAAAAAACCTTAATAGAAGTTATTTAATTCAACATCTTTATAAAATTGATGTTAAATAGTGTAAGAAGAAATTTGTTCCCGTTTATATAGTTCCAAGGATGAACATTAATTAGTATTATTCTCCCCTTACCCCCTTCTCTGCTGCCCCTTAATTAAAGGGTGAATTCGTCGTAGTTTTACATGTTTTACCTGATTACCATTGACTCAAGACCCTCCTTATTCTTCCTCAGCCTTCATCATCCTGTCCCCAACTCCTCCTAAATAGTTCGATCTTTTTCTTCTGTATTTTACGTAAACAATCATTTTTCCTAAATTTCAGTGTCTTTCTTTTGCCCCTCTTTCCTCTTCGTAAAGACTAAGAAAATTTTCGGGTTTCGATCAGCCCCCCTCAAAAACTTTTTTTTTTTTGTATTTAATCGAGCTTATCTTACCCTCTTTTAAAGACTGAGTCTAAGATTTGATCAGCCACTACTTAAAAATGTACTTATCTAAGTAGCCCCATTTCCCTCAAGGACTTTTTTAAATTTTGTCCAGGTACCTTAATTAAAGTCAAAGCGTAATTTTTTCTAACAGTATAGGCAAAAAATGTGAATAAGTAAAAAAGGAGAGTATACATACATCACATTTGACGAGAATAAATTCAGTAGTTATAATTTTGTACGTGATGATTTACATAACTACGAAAGTGCTTGCAGGACCTTACACAGACATGTACTCCACTTGCCCAGCAGATATCAAAGATAATACAACGTGTTACGATACTCGTTTTACTGTATACATCATAATCACTTATGATACTATAATATGACTATTATTGCAGATATTTATATCAAATGCACTTATATAGATTTCTTTTTTTTTAATCGACAACTTTTACATATGTAACAGGTCAAGCTAATGCATCATTTCAAAATCGAGGCAAAAAAAATTAATTGTACTTAGAATTCATAGTTAAGTGTTCCAAGGAATAAAATTATTTTTGAGCCTCTTGACACTTCAATTGATTTTCTTATCGCTTTCACACAAACTCTCATAGTGAATACAATAATTTATTTTTGATAGCAAGTTATGTTGCATAACTTACATTTAAATGAAAATTTTTCTAAATTTTTTGTTACTTTTTCAATGTTACTGATTGTCTTTTACAATAAATTTGATTATTTAAATCTTATAAATAAAACTTTTTTTTAATGTCCCTCTCTTTCTTTCTCACCACTATACTCAACTAACTGTTAATTCTTAACATTTTAAGCAATAGCTACTTTCAATATGATATAAAAAGTAAGTTAAGTAAGCTGCAAAGAAATTTAATGTTAAATTAGTGTATAATCAATTTTATTTTTTTATTAATTTGTGTATAAAAAAAGTTATCAATCAACGTTGTTCATGAGTATAATTTAGAGAGGCAAGGAATGGGAAGTTCCCACAGCCCACGCAGATGTACCCCCTTTACCACGCATCTCCTCTTGCACTCTACAAACTTAAATCCGTACGACTGCAACTGGTACTATTTTTGAAAAATGACTGGAAAGTGGTAGTTTTTTTGTTTAGCATCTTCCTTTTCTACTAAGTTATCTATAGAAACATTTTCTTTTATTCAACACATTTAAAATGTAACGTAATTTTAAATTTAAAGACAACTTAACTTTATTTTTTCATAAGAGACCGTGTTAGACTGACAATGCTTCATAATTTTTTTTTCGAAAATTTCCCTGGTGAACAGTCTGAAAAAATTCATGTGCACTTCTGATATGCTTAAATGTAACATCCATTTTTTTGGCAAAATTCTTCATTTTGAACTTTTCTCCTGAACCTCCTTAAACGCAAGATTTCAAAGATTTTTTACTCCACTTTAAGGTAATCATCAAATACTGCTTTTTTAGAGAGTTTCCTCATTCATCTTAGTAATATGAGCAGTCATCTTATAGCAAAAGTTACTAGACTTGCTTAGTTCATACAACTTTATTAATACTAAAAACAGTAGGTTTACTCCACTGTTTCCTGTTATGCCTGCTCAAAATCTTGAAGCAGCAGTGTTTGTTTGAATTACGCGCACTTCCCCAAAGTAGAGCACTGCATGGCTCACGATTTACAACCGTGACTAGCCTTCAATATTTTCTTATTGCTCGCACTTTCCTGCCTCACTGGCTTATGTGATTGGTCTGCTTTTGCTGTTAGCATCTAGCACTCAGCAGTTAATGCTCAAGAATTGTGGTAGCTATCCCTCAAATAGTTACCAGTAACGGTCGCTTCAGTTTTCATTTAAGATAATTGATTATCATGCATGGTTTTCTCCAATTAAACTGAGTAGAATAAATTCTTAGTTGTTTATATCAGTTCAGAATCAATAATATACTTCTTGGAGTAACTTTCATATAAGAGGTACTTATGAATTACACGTGTCGTGAGGTTAATACAACAACGCAATCATAAAAGAACTCATCATACAGTGGATAGAGTTCACTGCGAACAGTTGCATTTTATTTGTGCTTTGTTGCAATAGTGTTGTTATTAAGTGTTATATTGTGCTTGCAGTTTAACATAACTGAGAATCCTTCTTGTAGAAGTGCCTAGTTCAAACTTCCTTACACAAAAACTGCCTGAAAAAATTTTTTTGCATAGTGTTAATTATTTTAAATTAAATTGTACATCATATCAAATAAGTATTCAACTACTATAAATGAAAATCTTTTCCCAAACAATACTCCAATAGTATTGTTATCATTTAACTATAACCTAATAGGTATATTCTTTGGACTTTAGCATCTTCCAGATGCTACATTTAATTGTTTATGAGAAAATAACAATTTATTACAGTAAATATCAACCTTATTAAAGCTTTGTCCTTGAGATTTATTTAGGGGCACTGAAAATTCTAATAGTATGCAGATGATTTCTATGTCAATCAAAAGGTTAGAAAAAATTATTTGAAGAAGATAATGTGATCTGAGGTATGTCTTCACTTATCAGGGTATATAATCTTTTTGCGGGCTCAACAAGTGAGAGGGAGAGAGAGAGATAGAAACAACACATATATATCGCGCTCCGTTTCATTGCCAGTGGCACTGGGATTCAACTGGGAGCTCGAGCAGAAGCCTTCTAGCCTTGGACTAGAGTGGTCGAGTTTCTGAGCTCCTTAGCCTGTAGATCTGCCTCTTCGCTTAGTCTTGTCGCCATGTTGCTCATTTGTTGCTGCTCCTCACTGCAGTGCTGCACTTCTGTTGTCGTTGGTTGTCACTGTCATTGAGGCTTAACTTGTGTCTGTATTTCTCTCTCTTATTCAATTTCATATGAGGTAGGCCAATATATTTATCTGTAATTTTAGCCGACAGCACATCAATTGCTGAAACGGCTTTTATTAGTCAATTTTGAAACAGTGCCAGAGTTACAGCTCAAATTAGGATACAAATCATCAATAATTTTATCCTGTTCATGAATCATAACTTTGTTACGCGACTATCCTTGCAAGTTAAATTATTTACAGTTTTATACATAGTCTCATATACATATTTATTCTTTATTATATTGAATAAATTAGTATTTAAGTTGGCAAAGAAAAGTAAATTGAGTGTGTCACAATCTATTCTAAAACCTCCACCTCAAGATTAGTAGCCAGTATGAATCTCATGACCCACACTAACTTCTGCTGTACGCGATCTCCTCTCGATGGAGCAATTTACATACTGTTAACAGCTTCCACTGCGTATACCAGGATTCGATTAAACATTTGGTAGCAAAGCTTATGGAGCTTTCTTGCTGAGCAAAGTTCTCGAGGTATTTGGTCGGCCATTTTGTTTTTTGCATAAGGACTGCGGCTGGTGACGTCACAGCTTCTTCACGCTCAGCCTACAGCAGTTGCCACCAAGGGAGCATTGCTGGTATCATCCTGCTCTAGTCTACGCCCACCGTCTTGCTCGCTACTCGAGATAGCCAACATTCATTAACAGCGCTCGAGTCCAGCGAGTGGGGGAAAAGAGTGAGGAAATTACCACGGCGTAAAGCAAGTTGTATCGTATGCCATTCCTTCTTCCTCTCTTTACCTCGTTAAACTTACATCTCCTATTTCGTGCTCAGAGTCTTCGTAGCTCTCACGCATACCTGTAAATTTGTAATCGTTCTGCTATAGGCAATTTTCAGCATTGCTTACGCACACCCTTCGTGAATACAAATTCTCGTTGTAGTACGAGCCTGTTTGCTCTCTCACTCGCTTGCTTATGACGGTTTTTAACGTTTATACAACCTCAAAATTTTTGAACAAAAAAATTGTGTTAAAAAAAAATTGTAATATCTCTTATTTCTGGTAAGAATGGAGAAACTTTAGGATCTCTTAAGTACTCAAAAAGCGCTTGCCACAGTTATCTAAAAGTTTAAAACGACGATGCTCAAAACTCTCTCAGATAAGAGGTCAGTTAGTTGGTTTAAGACTCAACACGAATTACTACAAGGATATTGGAAGTGTTTTTTTACACGCATTTGCAGCTTGTTGCAAACCAGGAGTCAATTGGGGACGATAGTATTTTAAAGAAGAGATGTTCGACAATATATCCAATTATTTCTCTTAAATCAAGACCCTTATTTTGAACTCTCTTAATCCTGATTGAAGTGAAACATCCATCGCAGCTGATACTGACTTTCTTGATATCCAGTCTGACTTTCCTCGTTGTCTAAACCCATTGCCGCCAATAGATCTTTCGCAATTCTCAGGCAAGCAGCTTAAATGGGACACGTATAATGAAATGTTTTTAGCTCTCGTACATTATGTTCCCACTATTCCACCAATTATGAAGTTACAATATTTAATTCGTTCATTTACTGGTGAAGCAGCTAATCGTTTGAAAAATCTGCAGGTTACTGCTGATAACTATATGGGTGCGTGGCAATCGATACAGCAAAGATATGATAACAAAAAGGTCTTGCTTTTGACTCACATGACAAATGTTATAGCTTGCAACGCAGTGCAAAAAAATCAGTGAGTGAACTTTCCCGAATACTGGATGTTATTCGTGAATCTCAACAGACTCTTGACAATTTGAAGATTCCTGTGGAGCCGTTAGGTGATCTTTGGCTCGTACATCACGCGCTCTTCACAAGCTTAAAGCATCAACTCGACTTGACTGGGAGAAAGAGTTAGACAAGTTAAATACTTATACCTCTTACCTAGATCTGATAGGCTTCATGGGAAGATCCATTTGGGTGTTGGAAGCCACTCAGTCTACCTCAGACAAGACCAACAGTCGATCGCTCTCTTCAAACCTTCGTACAAATAATTCCAGTAAACAAGTAACCGCTCATACCAATCAAGAAAATAAATCACCTAGTTCGAATAAAAGCACTTCCATACTGTGTAAGGGTAGTTACTCTCTTCATAATTGTAATAAGTTTCTTCACTTATGGCCTTATCAAAGATTGCAAGTTTGAAAATCGAAAAGGCTTTGCTTGAATTGCATCCACTCATCGCACTTTATCGCCAATTGCACTTCAACTCTTTGATGTCATACGTGTAAGAATTCGCATAATTACCTACTTTATTTTGATATACCACCTAGTGATAAGGAAGGAGGGTGAAAGGCAAAGCCCCCAAGTCTAGTGTTCAGTCTTCGGAGTGACAAGACTCGTCAATGGGTGTCTCCCCATTCGTTGGTACTACACAATTGTCAATGATGCACAAGCAATCGGATAAGAAAGTCGCCCTTTTATGCACCACTAGAATTTTGCTGTCCGACTCTAATGGTAAGACAATATCAGTTCGTGCCTTAATTGATCCAGGAGCTAAAGTTTCGTTTGTCTCCACTTGGGCTGATCAACAGCTCAACGCTATTACCAAGCGTTCACTTTGAAAGATGATAGGCTTGGGTGCAAAGGAGTCAGCAAAATCACATGGCACGGCTCATCTAGTGCTCTTATCACCTCAAGACAACGATTTTCGAACCGAGTTTTAAGCTCTAATCCTCGATGAGCTTACTCGATCTCTGTCTAGTAGACAAGTTCAGGTGCAAGACTGGCCTCACCTTCGTTACCTCGAACTCGCTGATCCTTTCTACATTCAGCCGGATATGGTTGACTTCGTGCTGGGTATAGACATTTTTCAACCTATCATTAAGCATGGCATCCGAAAAGGATCTACCGGTACCCCTATAGGACAGTCGTCAGTCTTCGGATGGCTGATTTTAGGCATACTTTTGCTTCAGCTTGATACTGTTGACACCCAAGTCCCAACTTTTCATGCGTATGCTGAAAAGTCATTGTCGGATACAATCCAACTCTTTTGGGAATTGAAGGAGGTCCCCTCGCAGGACTTACTCACTCCAAAAGAAGAATTTTGCAAAGAACTCTTCAAAACTTCTTATACTCGAGACTCTACAGGTCGCTTTGAAGTTCGTTTACCACTATCGTCTACACCAAAATTCTCAAACTCTCGTGGAATAGCAAAAGCGTGCCTACTGCGCTCAGAGCGTCGCTTAAAATTGGATGCTGCTCAACGTCAAGCATACTCTGAATTTATGCTTAAGTATGTAAAACTCAAACACATGGAACCAGTGCCTTCAAAAACACTATCTCGTGATAGTTATTACTTACCTTATTACTCGGTAATTCGTTTCAATAAAATACAAGTAGTTTTCAATGCATCTCAAAAGGACGCGACTGGACAGTCCTTGAATGACTACTTGTTACCTGGTCCCAAGCTGCAGTCTGATATCACATTTGTAATAACTAATTGGAGATTTTTCAAGTTTGTTTTCATATCAGATGTAGTTAAGATGTTTCGTCAAATATCGGTGCACCCTGAAGATCGAGATTGGCAGAGGATCCTCTGGCATCAGCGCCATACCTTACTCTTCAAGTGATGCGGCAGCTGTCAATCGATGGGCAGCGTAATTACCCTCTCGCTGCCGCCATCCAACAACACGGACTGGATGTCAACGATTGTTTCGCTGGATATGACACAGTTGAGGGAGTAATGAAACGCAAGGATCAGCTCATTCAATTGTTAAGAACTGCTGGTATAGAACTTGATAAGTGGGCCTCAAACGAGCCAAGGATCCTTGAAGGCACAGCATCTTAACCCAGAAAAACTATCAAGCTAGACAACGTCGTGTCTACCCTTGGCATCAAATGGAATCATAAGAGTGATTGTTTTACGTTCTCTTTAACACCGACAACCTCTTTTTCGCTCGTCACAATGAGAGAAATCTTGTCAAAAATTGCTCGTTTGTTTGAACCTCTAGGTTGGCTAGCTCCAATCATTATTGTAGTTAAACTAATATTGCAGGAGTTTTGGATGCACCACCTAGACTAGGATACTCCCCTCCACGACGATTTTTTTCAGCGCTGGCTCACCTTCTACCAGCATTTGAGAGGAGTTCTGTCAATACCTCGCTGGTCGGGCATCCTGCTCAATCAAATATGGCACTTACACGGTTTCTTTGATGCCTCCGAGAGAGCTTACGCTGCTACGATCTACTCAGTTTCACCAGGAGGCCAGTCAACACTGCTGTTGGCCAAAACCGAGGTCACCCCGATTAAAAGAATCACCATTCCTCGCTTAGAGCTTGGTGGCGCAGTGCTTCTGGTGAAGCTCGCAAAGCACCTCGTCCATTCCTCGAGTTCGAAACCCGAATCTGTCTTCCTTTGGACCAACTCACAAATAGTCATTGAGTGGCTTAAGAAACACCCTTCGCACTGGCTAACTTTCGTCGCCAATCGCACGAGCATGATAATCTCAACCCTTCCTGACCCCACTTGGAGTCACGTCCGATCAGAGCAAAATCTAGCTGACTGTGCAACTCGTGGACTTTCTCCAGTGTTACTACACATCGATTGTGGTGGCAGGGACCAATGTGGATCACCAATTCTTAAGCTAATTGGCCTGCTACCACCGCTCAACTCGACGACGTTCAAGTCTACCTCGCCAAGGATGCCGTGATAAAAGACAACACGGACTCGTCAAAGAGTATATGTATACCACTATTCTCTGAAAAATCATCGTATTGTTCAATTCTTCGGATATTATCTTATGTAGCTCGTTGACAAGCCAATGCCAAACTACCAAACGTTCAGCGGAATTCTGGTACTCTCAGCGTAGATGAGATTGAAAAAGCAAAAATCTTCTGCCTTGGAGTGGTCCAAAAGTCTCATTTTTTAAAGGAGCTTGCTTCTTCGTCAAAAGGCCATAATTTGTTTAAGAAAAGCAGCCTACGTCGTCTTAAGCCTTTCGTCTGTAATCAAGGACTTCTGAGAGTTGGAGGACAACTTGAGCAGGCATCGCTGAGCTGGCAAGAGACACACCCTATCATCTTGCCAAGCACCTGTGCACTCACGAAGAAATTTGTTGAGGACACGCACAATTTGACTTTACATAGACCCCCCAGCTGATGCGCTCCGTCCTCAGATCGTTTAGGATCACAAGAGAACAACAACTATTGTCTGGCGTCTACAAATGCTGTACAACGTGCATCCGCTACAGCAGTCACACAGCTCAACAGCAAATGGGTCAGTTGCCTCCTTTTCACATTACTTTATCTCGACCGTTCAACACTACTGGATTAGACTACGCACGACCTATACCTGTTTGATTCTCCAAAGGACGAGGAGCCAAGTCTGTTAAAGGCTACTTAGCAATTTTCGTTTGTGTGGTCACTTGCGCCATCCACGTTGAGGTTGTGTCTCACCTTACAACAGACTCCTTTTTAGTAGCATTTGCTCGATTTTGTGCACGCTTAGAAACGTGCTCGCTATTGCTCTGAGACAACACTACTACATTTGTTGGGACAGCTCACGAGTTAACAAAACTCTTCAAACAATCATCGGAATTCTCAACAAAAATCAACGACGAAATATTAAAGCAAGGAGTTCAATCGAAATTCATTCCACCTCGAGCACCCCACTTTGGTGGATTTTAGAAGGCTGCTGTCAAAAGTGTTAAGCATCATATGAAATGTGTCATCGGAGAAGCCACGCTCACCTTCGAAAAGCTCTCAACGCTCATGGCAAAAATTGAAGCCTGCCTAAACTCCCTGCCTCTTTGCCCTCTTCAAGATGATCCACACGAGTATCTTTCATTGACTCCCACTCATTTTTTAGTTGGCTCGCCAACCTTGCTATTTCCAGAACCATATCACAAAGATGCCAGCCCATCATCTCATGTAAGCCGTTGGAGACTGCTCAACGTCATGCAACAGTCTTTCTGGGCATGGTGAAGGAAAGAAGCGCTTGAGCAAATGCAGCTTTTCAACAAGTGGCTTCAGCCTCAACCCAACGTACAAGTTGGTGACGTCGTGTTGGTCAAGGACGAGCTCACTCCGCCAGGACGAGCTCACTCCGCCAGGATAATGGCCCCTGGGTAGAATCATCAACGTTCATCAAGGTACAGACGGCTTAGTCAGAGTCGTTTATGTCAAGACCACGACATCGACAGTGAAACGCCCACTCGTCAAAATCATGAATTTTTCTAAGGATAAAGAGCTGCTTTAATTATACATTGATCAAGTGGATTCGTTCAATGAAAAAAAAATCAAACTGAAAAAAAAAGAAAAAAATTTTGTCGTTTTCGCGTTAGCTCTCGTGACTAGTGAGTTAGATATCTCTCAAGTAAATTTTCTTATTAACCTTTTAAGTTTAATTTTCTTTTTAATTTTTGTTTTATCAAGTAACGAAAACTTGTATGCAAAAGTAACCATGCGCTAGCTTAGCTTAGTTCCTAAGTATTTTGTAAATTTTAATGTTCTTTTCTTTTATTAATTTTATTGAGAGGTCATTGCCACTCTGATTTACAATCGAGATTCAGCCTAGGATTAGCTATCTATTAACATTAGGCTTTCTTATTTCAACTTCAGACCAGAAATCATCCATCAGTTTTTTTATTTTTTTCTCACTTCGTTAAGGCCAGCAATATGTTCACTTATCAGGGTATATAATCCTCATGCAGACTCGACGAGAGAAAGAGAGAGAGAGAGATAGAAACCACACATATATATCGTGCTCTGTTTCGTTGCGAGAGGCGCTAGGAGTCAACTGGGAGCTCGAGCAGAAGCCTTCTAGCCTTGGACTAGAGTGGTCGAGTCTCTGAGCTCCTTAGCCTGTAGATCTGCCTCTTCGCTTAGCCTTGTCACCAGTTTTCTCGTTTATTGCTACTCCTCACTGCAGTGCTGCACTTCTGTTGTCGTTGGTTGTGATTGCCATTGGGGCTTAGTTTGTGTCTGTATCTCTCTGTCTTGTTCGATTTCGCACGAGGTAGGCCAATATACCTATCTGTAATATTAGCTGCCAGTACATCAATTGCTGAAACGGCTTTTATTAGTAAATTTCGGAACAGTGCTAGAGTTACAGCTCAAATTAAGATACAAATCATTAATAATTTTATACTGTTCATGAATCATAACTTTATTACGCGACTTTCCTCGCAAGTTTAATTATCTACAGTTGTATACATAGTCTCATATACATTCATTATACATCATCCTTTATTCTACTAAATAAATCAGTATTTAAGTTGACAAAGAAAAATAAATCGAGTGTGTCGCAATCAATTCTAAGACCTCCACCTCAAGATTAGTAGCCAGCAGGAATCTCACAACCCACACTAACTCCTGCTGTACGAGATCTCCTCTCGATGCAGCAATTTACATACTGTTAACAGCTTCCACTGCGTACATCAGGATTTGATAAAACAGTATGGAATTCTTAGTTCAAATTTTTTTCCAGTTAAAATGTTAACTCCAATGTTAAATTTATATAGTTTTGTTGTTTTTAGTTGTGTACCATTACAAACTCAACCACTAATATCTAAATTTTTAATCAACTTAACTATTGGTTTTATTTTCAAATTTCGTTCGTATGGAGAAAGATTTCTGTTCATGTCATTGAAAGCTTTTACTGAGAAATTTATATGAATGTCATTGCATAATTTATTGACTTCTTTGTACGTAGCCGTATCAACAATGTAATAAGTTACTGCATATTCTTCCATAAACTGTAAAACTTTAATATTTAAAAAAATAGTGTACTTGTTAGAAGTGGTTATGATTGCATTATTTACATTTGAATTGAAATAAGTTCAAAACATTTTTAAACAAATGTCTGCTGTTATCCAACTCTTGGGAACATTAAATGTTTAGATTATTACGTTACCAATGCTTTACAACAAATTTGAAAATTCTTATCAATTGATAGATTTATATTGAGAATTCTAAATAATCAAAATGAATATAGTGATTTTATCGTCTTATTTATAACAATAATTTTATTACGATGTGTAACGACGGGTAATAGTCGAGAAGAATTTCTACTTCAAACAATAAATTTGTTTTCAAAAGCAACAAAATTTAGATTGGAGGTCAAATTTGAGCTGAACATGACGAAAGATTAAAGATTGTTTTACCAAGGTTAAAAGACACTGACTGAATTTTAATTTGTTTGAATGCAAACTTACTTTATTTAAAAGAAAATTTTTGGTTTACGGAACTGAACCGGAAGGTATGTACGTCCTAGGTAAAAAGATTAAAGCTATTGTCCATATGCCATTCCGAAGAATGTGAAGGAATTAGAAATCATTTAAGGAGTAACAAACTTTTACTATTATTTTATAAAAAATTATGCGATGCTTGTCAATCTGCTTCATCTTTGTTCAGGATGGACTATAAATGAATGTTTTCGTGTACTATTTTTGAAGAGCAAAAGTTCTATAAATTTTTAATTTCATTCCGTTTTCTACTTAAAATTGATAACAAGCCTTGAGTCCATACTTTTAGGAAGAAAAAAGATCTTCCTCAAATTAAAAGTAGACTCTGAAGATAGGTACTATTGCTGTTGGTCTAAAGTATTGAAACTGTATATATTCAAGGAAAAATTAATACCCTGTCTTATTGTTTATCAAGATTAACTCAATATAAAAATTCGAAAATTGGAACCATAAAAATTTTTACTTACCTTAATTGCTCATGTAAGGTTTTAAATGGTTGTGCCGTTGATCGCTTGTTTAGTGAATCAGGCCATAGTATAATATCAGAGGTAGTGCGTTTGTATATGAGAGGACAAATAAACAGACAAGGTTGGAAAAAAACTGGGAGCGTTAGAACAAAAAATTGGTAGAGCTTTCATTGGAAAACAGTTGTATCTATTGGAGCCGTCGACTAGTTATCCTGAAGTCTCTTCACAAAATAGTTTTAGATACCCTTAATAAGAGCTTAATACGAGCCTCTAAATAAAGTTGGTAACAAATAAAGGCCCAGTGGTCACTGATGGCGTTGACCACATGCAACGTGGTCATGGCAAAATTTATAAGGAATAATCACTGAAAAAAATTGAAGTTAGTAAATAAACAGAGCTCAGTAATGTACGTCGTCAAAATGTACGCTGGTTGTGTATGAAAGCGTCGTGTCAATCAGCTGATGCAGTAAACTACGAAGTCCAGGATAGTAAAAGTTCCTTATTAGCTTATTATTTTATATTCTGATTATTAGTATGGGTACGAATATTTTAAATGATTGCCACAGCGGTCCCCACGCTTAGTTAAACTGCAAATCTAAGTGGCATTTAAGTAATGTCATTGACCAGGAGAATATGAAACAAGACTCATGGCAGAAGAAAGAAACATTGGCAATTACTTTCAAAGTATGTAAGTATACAGCCCACAAGCGCAAGCGCAAGTTATCGAGCAAACGCCTAAAGGCACTGGATTGTTTTTCATCTTGCCTATGCATCCTTGGAAAAAACGGGGTACCGTACCATTTATCTTAAAAACGTATAGGCACAATAAAAAAGCCAGTGTCTCCATACATTTGCTTCGTAGCCAGCGTTAATGCTTGCATATACTTATATGCGTTAAAAGCATGTACGTCGTAAGCTAATCGCATAGGGTTGTATCTAGTATTTTGTAAGATTTTGAGACAAAAGAAAAAAGTGGAAGCCCTTTTATACTTTTATCTACATTTACCAGAGGTCCAAGATATATGCTGAAACATTATCAACATGCAATATCTATGATAAGAAAATGTGGTAGACCAAATTTATTTATGAAAGTAATATGTCATCCTAAATGAAAAAAGTCACAGTTAACTTTATCAAAGTTCTCTATAAAACTAAAACACTAAATGATATTCCAAACATAACTGTTAGACTATTTCACTGAAAATTAATGTCAGTTTAAGATGATACCACTAAAAATGATATTTATGGTAAAGTATTAGCATATATCAATATCATAGAATATTAAAAACATGGTCTACCTAATTGACACAAATTTATAATTTGGCATCCTGATAAAAAAATTATTTCATCTGAAATTTTTTCTGGTAATACATAACTTATAAAATTGATAATCTAACACATGCTTTACGGATCTCATACAAAACAAAGTCCTTGTCTAATTGATGGAAAATGTGAGAAAATTTTTCTAATACTTTTTACAAACGTAACTTTATTCCATACAAATGGCGAATATAAAAAACCCTATGACAAAAGAAAAAATAATACTTGTGAACAATTTACCTATAAACTTTGGAAAGAAGATTAGCTTTCAGTAGCTATATTGATAGTTGTACTATATAATTAATATTTATTGATAGAATAAAATGTTGTATTGAAATTGAATTCTGTGCATCTATTCAAAGCAAGAAATATACTTATGATTACGTACATGAAGGTAGTGACAGAGCATACATCGAAATTCCCAAGCTTAGATATTTCAAAAATTTTCAATTTGTGGTAAAAGTCATACAGTTGTGAATTAAGCTGTTTAACTTGAAATCAAACAAAATTGTTATTCGAATGAGATAATATTAAAAGTGTCACAGAGAACTACGAATTACAGTCGAGAGCTTTGCTTGAATTAAATAAACATGAAAATATTAGAACATATAAAGGAATACGGTATCAAACGTTTAAATACGGTAGTTTTTGCGATTGTAAAGTCCTGAGTCTAAATTTTCCCATGAAATATCATTTCTCAGATCTGCTTCACAGACCTCTTCGTATACAATGGTCATCTAGTCAATATTATAAAATCCCGCTGAGATTAGGGGCATTCAGTGATGACTGCTTGTTTTCCCGGTAAATACGTTTTGTATTTGCAATGACACTACAAATATCCACATTGAGATTTAGGTCAGAAAAAGAATTGACGCTCTTCTTGTACAATTTAAAATTCAAAATTTTCAATCTGCAGTGTTTAAAAATTACCTGCTTGGCCAAATTAGATTATTTGTGGTGCGCAATTTGAAAATGTAAAGAGTAGGCTTATAAAGAAATAAAACTTTCCACTTAAAAAAAAATTTTTTTTTTTAGTTATAAACTATCAGAAAAAATGCTTGACTTCTTAAATTTTCAGATAGTATATATTTTAAAAAATTAGAACGATCCATACAGTTAGTGAAGAGAAGTATTTGCGGAGCAGAGGGAAACGAGCAGCAAACGAAAATTTGGCAACGTTGCATGGGTTGTCAATGTTAAGTTTGTGCATTCAAATATATAAAACTGTTGTCAATTATCGTTGCCAGTAGTTGCATACCATGGCATATTGTGTTTGTTAAAGTTTGGTTAATTTATATATAAATGACGACGTCATATCATTATTTTTACCTTCCTTTAAACTTTTTTGTAGAACTGAACAGTGAACCATTGCACAATTTAGTGTACACATCATTTTCAACATTTCCTCTTACAGCAAAAAAAAACGAAAGCTAATTTTGTTAAAACGTTCACAGAAATCGTGATGTAAGAAAACGTGTTAAAATGACTACATTTATAAATTCAATATTCCAGAAACAAAACAGGTGAGCGACATAAAATATGACCCAGAGCATTATAACAATAGTGTGAACGTCTGCTTCAAATTTTAAAAAAATTCGTTGTAAGAAATTGTTTGTACGGAACGTCCTTACAAAATTAACGTCTAAGCACTGGAAGCTACGAAAAATAAAACCTTAAAATGCTGTGTATTACGATGATAACATATTAACCTATTTTTTCCAATCTGACAGCTACGTAACAAAATATTTTGACTTCACGTACCTAGGAATAGTTAGTTTGTGCTGTTTAACAAAAGTTCCAACTTTAAACAATTTGACCCGTCATTTTTAACGTAGTTTTATTGGAATGTTGTAGTTTTTGTAAAATGCCCCATAGACATTAATAAAACTTGCATAACATCATGTACTGTGTAGTATTAGCTTGATTTTTTGTCATCATATCATACTTTCACGATGTACGTACACAAGAATAGATGTGTCCAAAATACTGATGTACTATATTTTTCTATAAGTTCTAGATGGCTCCTCTTCTTCCTTCAAACAAAATTATTTTTATGTTACTTAGTGAAAAGTTACTTAAATAGGTAGAACAATACATATAAGTATTTACTGTGAAACTAAAAAATGGAAAGATGAGGCTTCAGGTCTTTGCTGCTCTGGTGACAAAGTTTTATGACAGAAAAACCAGTCAATAAAGTTATACTTTCATGGCATTTCATGGTGAACAATATATGTATTGTTACGGGGTGTTGCCGATGCGGAATAGCGAGGCGGAATTTGCAACCTCGACCGGGCCTGTGCTGCCCGGATACCCTCGGTGACACTTCCTGTAAGTGATGTACGTGAGTCTTGTTCCACGAGACACCGCCAGGGTCAAGTATTGTGGCAACCTTGAATGTCATCGTCATTTCTCGTGACTGTATCGTGGTACAAGGGGGGAATCGGGCACACAACAAAATAGAATAAGCACTCACGAGTATTATATTAAAACCAAAATATATATTCAACACAATTCAAAAAAGCAATACAAAATATATGATACTCGCGGGTGTATGCGTGTGTGTGTGTATAGTATGTTCGCTTGTCGAGCGCGAATACTCAATGAGCTTGCAGCGCAAACTTGCGAACCGGACAGACACGCGGGCTAATCGAGGGCCGCTGCCCTTTAAAATAAACTGCCTATGGACAGGTACTTACAGCGTCTCGGGAGTCGCTCCTCAACGATGCCTTGAATAGGCCGAGACTATAGATGCTGCCGGAGCGAGTACGCAGAGGCCAGTAGGCGTCTCTACTGGCTGCGTTGAAAGGTCAAGGTTGTCGGGGCTGGTCTTGGCTTGACCTTGTCAGCTGGGTCACGGCATCAAACACTGCACCGCGACGTTGCACTGTATCCCTGCCAAGGGTCGCCGATATCCACGATATCAACAGAAATTATTATACTTCTTGCGTATCAAAATTACGGAAACTCCGATTTTCACGTACGATCAACACAGGAAAAATCTCGCTTCTCGTGCGCTTGAAGACCCAAGCTAATCTGACGCTCCCGGCCTCTCCTCACTTTCCCCTACTTTTCTTTACCCCTTTTTTCACTAGTCCCTTTACCTCTTTTCCCTCTTTTTCCTACCTCCCTACCTAACCTAGCCTACTAATGTGGCTTTACGGTGAGTAACCGTTATAGTATTCATTAAAATTGAAGAGTATCAAAGAAGCCTCTCTGATAGTTTTTGCTACCCTTTCGTTTGTTAAAGGGAACAGCTTCCAGGGGGAGTGTAGACACTCGCACACGCACCTGAAGCCTAATTGACACCATCTTATGCGTTTTTTGAGTGCTCTCTCTACGCATCATTTCTTTCTTACATAAAATTCCAGCACTCGTGAATCTAAACGAGCCACACGATCTCGCTCTCGTCGATCAGACTTCATAGCAGTTAGTGAGACGGTAAGACGCTCCCACACAGCAGTCCTTTCTTCGCTGGAATATTTGAGCTGGCATAATTTCCTTTGCCGTTTCCTGGTTTTTCTTGGCGGTAAAATCGTGCCTTTGAAAGTAACACATCAGAGAAGTTTGTCTGTCACTGGAGCAACGTAAGGTTGTTGCTTTTCTTCAGTTTTTGCGTTCACAACGGCCAAAGCATTATTATTCGCTTATTTCACTGAGACTCTATACAATCGACTAGGCATATCATCGCTTTGTTACAGATATTATTTTAATTTAATCCATTAGTTAATTGATTAAGTTTTGTTTTCTTCTTACAATCTTTTTTTAGAGATTTATTGTTGTAGTTTCTCTGGTGACAATAAATATCGTTGTTTTTTTAAATAAATCCTAAGCATGTCTCTGTCTATGGATAGATATAGGTTGTTTTTGCATGAATTTCACTCGAATAAATTTCTTTCAATGAATTGAAGATTACAAGATTTTATTTATAGATTTATTTTTACTCGATCTCTGCGAATTTCACTTCACGGCTTCGAATTTTCTCAAACCACGAGAAACTCCTAGCACCAAGAAAAACAATACAATTGTGAGTATACTTTCTCCAAATAGACGTTACGTACAGAGATGGTGCCATTATGTGCTTCCATTAATGTACATTAATTACGTGTGGTTTTAATAAATATTTTTATATTTAACAAAAAACAATTATGAAAAATATATTACGTACGCAAGAAAAGTACAGAGTGTAGCTATGGTACAGCATACTTTTAGCCTGGCCAGTATGAGGGTATCCGTTCTTATTGACTGCTCCAATAATTATTTCAAAACAACTGCCTACTCTTGTAACATCTTTAATATCACGCTCAAATCTGTTGCATATGCTGACATAGTTATTGTCACGTATTCATCTACAGAATATTTATTACGAAATAAAAGTTTTGTAATGTTTAAAAACTAAATTTTTTAAATAAATATTTGACAGCAGTGATCCTGCAAGTATTAGATGCGGTAGGGTAGGGTGAGTATGGTAGGGTGTGGTATAATGGGGCAAGTGGTAAGTAAGATGCAAAATTGCCATTCGTTACAAATTTCTCAGGGTCACGAATTTCAAATAGTTGGATGACTTTGTAGCACAAAACGTGCCTATAGAAAAAAGAATTTAAAAAGTTTTTAATGACATATTTTTTATTACCCTTAAACCCTTACAGTTTTAAAAAATTGCCCTTTATGCATACAACTTGTAACGTAAGAAAAAGGCAAATTTGAAGGACTTGCAACTATTTTATAGTTTAATGAACGTACGATGCTTTTAAGCATTAACATTTTTTTTTAATTTCAAAAACTTATTGGTTCATTAAAACTGCATGTATTCCAAGCAAAAAAATTTTGAATTGCAATTTTTTCATTCTGAATAAAGCTTAGAATATAGGCAAAATTGTTAAATAAAAAACGTTTAACATTAAGCGTAATCATACTAGGGTGCTCTAACCAGTAAATCTTGGTCAAGGCCACCAGATGAGGGATGGTGCCTTCTTGATTAGGGAAAATATAAATCATTTATTTTAACAAAAAAAAACTTATTTTCTTCTGTTTTTTTTATTTTTTTCTAACCTTAAAAGAATGCCCCTGGCTCATCAATAAATAAATGTCTTTTCTTGTAAAACAGAATTGTTGGACCTTACACAAAACAAGTATAATGTACTAAATGAATTCATAACTTATAAAAGCTTTAATAATGATTGTAATATGAACCTAAGAAATACTTATGGAGCAACTAGTTTTATACATACGTAAAAGTTACCTTTAGCCAAAAAAACCAGAACAGTTTGAGGAAATTCAATAGATGTGGCCATTGCTTTAACTTAATGAAATCGTTCTGGATATCTTCTTACGCTATCTTTCCTAATATACATACAGAATCACTGTTATCCTAAGCTATGTTCATTTATCTGTTCTTATTAGAATATTTATCACTTCATATAAAATTTTGCAAGAATTAAATATCAGGGCTGTAAGTTTTTATTATTGTTATTAGTTTTTCTTTTACACATTTAGTTTTGACTACTCACGTGTTGTTCTAGGACGCGATATCATCATACATGATTCTTAGAACTTCAAGGGCAGAAAAAGAATAGAAACTGTGGTAGTAATTACAAGTAATCATAAAAAACAACAACTTATCATCAATAAAGTAATCTGTTTACTAAGTATAACTTTTTCTTATCATAACAGTTAGTTTCAGTTGCTATGTACTTGCTCATTATTTACATTTTTTTTAATAACACGTTTACCTCTAACTAACAAATTTTTGTGTTTCTAGTAAAATAACTTTTAGTGTATAATAAAGGTTATTATTATAAACAACTTGTATTCGATACGATTTTCTGTTCAAAGTCTTAATTTTTTTTTTTTTTAATCATTATCGTCTACTACATGTACAAAAAAATTATAAAAATAAACATATTTTGCTAACATCCTTTCAGAAAATAAAAATCTCGGCGTAATACGTAAAGTTTTAAGCTAAGTTTTCGATGACTGCTTGAGATTCCTTTTTACTAAGGTCCCTTGTATAGCGGTCGGATAAACGAAAGAAGGCGACAGTGCAAGGCGGTAGGGTACGTGAGGGAGGTTTAACCTCATGCCAGCCACTCTCGCAAGACGGTGCAAGGGTACACGTGGGTAGATCAACTCGGTTGCTCCTTTGCGCAAAGACAAGCAGCCCGAATAATTCGGGAAGGCTACTTGTAAGGATGAGCACGTAGCAGGAAATTGAAAAGATTTTCTAGATTTTCATTTTCACTTACTGTTTATTGGTTACCAATTATTGTTAGCAACTCGAATTGACTTGGAATTATAAATTGAGTGACGGATAAAAGCCAGAGGACCTTGACTGAGGAGATTAAGGATGATATTGGAAGGGTGCCACCAATTAAAAACAGCAGTATACGAGACTTGACCAAAACGAGTCAAGTAAAGGACCTCAACCAAATGAGAGTCGAGGATCGTGAGGTTGATTAAGATTGAGACTGGCTCGTTTAGGATGCTATGGGCCTTATATATGGTTTTATACCGGTTAACTGAGGGGCTTAATTCTTACGTACACGTAGAGTAGGGCTGTTGAGAAGAGATCCTGAGTACCGACCCAGAAAAGCAATCATCGAATGGGAAAGCGTGTTTTCTTGGTCATGGCCTTGTAAAATTCAGTGCCCCTACTCAGATTCGAGCACGTGGCAGTTGAAAAATTTTAGAAAATCCTTTTCCCAACCCAACGCACGAGATAGAGGGGAGATAATATCCTATTTTTTCTCCCATCTCTCTTTACGGCTGGTATTTTTTACAACTAACTTTAGGGCTAAAATATTGCTGGTTATTAAAAAAAAAAAACAATCACAATCAATTGCTATTTTTAAATTTTTAAAAGAAAAACTGGTAATTTTACTGGTAACGATGATAACAATAGTAATAATGGTAGTGGTTGAAATAATACAAAAAGTGATACTAATAATAACAATTGCAGTATTAGTGGTGGTGGTTCTAAGAGTAAAAATAATAATCATAATAATAGCTAAAAAATAATAATAGTAACAATAATTATAGTAATAATCATAATAATCGTAATAATAATAAAGTAACAACATTAGTATTCAGTACAAGAATGAGTTGCAGTTATTAGCAGTACGAAAGCTTTACCAACAATAGGAGAAAAACAAAATAAACACAATGGCAGTTACGTTTCGGCTCACTATCACGGTGTACAACTAAACAGCCTCTCTTTCCGCCTTCCCTCCCTTTTTTAACAGTTATAACAGTATGTTGAAGATATAATTGTTTATAAATAAAAATAAGCAACATAAAATTAAGTATTGGTAATATTTGATTATACTTAAGTTAATGGGTCAGTGAGCCGAAACGTGTCGTGAAGTTGATTATTCAAGTGTAGGAGTAAGGAGGGTACCAATGGCTTGTAAGATGTATGGCTCTATTTTTATTTGACTAATAATAAAATCTGAGGTTGTCATACTTTTAAATTTGTACATAAGTTGGCGTATTTGCAGCGTTTAATTTCTCACGGACATTTTTATCGAGAGTAATAAAGGTATACTAGGTGCCCTGCATGCTGGTGTGATTTCTTTGAAATGGTTTCTTCTCGGAGGTGATAAGAAAACGCCAAATGCCTTTCTTTTTTGGTGCTGTTCGTATGAATAGATAGTAGTGGAGAGCAAAGATAGTGCAGAGGAGTAGGTGTGTCAAGTAATTCTTAAATTTTGGAACATTTAGCTGCTAACGTTACATACTAAAATTACGTTTCCTACCTGTCCATAAAAAAAAATATTTCAAGACAAATTGCATTTTTTTTTTTGGAATAAATAGTAATTATTTAAACAGATCGATTAAAAACAACTGTATAACTAAAATTGAACCAAATTGTTATTCATAAGTGAGCCTATTAATAATAATTGAAAACTTTTGCTTTGGTTCACAATTAATTTTTAACTCAAAGTTCACAAAAGTGTGTGTTGATATTTGACAATGGCGCAACTACTGAAACAGTTGTCAGCCTCACTTAAAGGGAGTAATAAATTATGAAATCAAGCACAAGCTTGTAATTATTATTAATAAACCTAGTTATTAGAAATATTTTGATTCAAAATATTTCACCAACAACCAAGTGACAACAAAGTTTACCTTGAATTAAACTACTACAGTTAAAGCATGTTCAAGTGATAATATCAAGGTTAGATTTTTCAATAAATAATATAAAATTTTTGTTGTGAAAAATTCAATTATCTTAGAATTTGTGATCAAGTTCATGTGCTAGTTAGCATTATTTACCTTTATATTCGCATAATTTCTTTATTTAAATAAATAAGTAGATTAATGTAGCTCTTAACATTAACGTACTGCGCTTCAATTTAAGACTTGAAAATTTAGTAACTACATATCTACAAAGTAAGAGACTTGTTAGTTATATAATCAAGTGGAAGCAAGTCTCACTCAGTTTGTTCTACCTTTTTTCATGATGTTTTAATAAACTTTGACAAAAAATCAATGAAATTGTTAACGATTACAAATTTCTTACCATTCAATGTTTTCAGTGTTTTCTTGGTTCTCCAAATCAATTTGTATAAATATATTTTCAGGATTCTAACATCTTGATACGAATATGTGTAGTTGACCAGAAAAAAACTCTTATAGAAAGGTCTTTTGTAGTAAAATCCTAATTTATCAAAACTTTGACCTTGCCATTTATTGATTGTCATGGTAAAAGCTGGAACTAATGGAAACTGTTTTCCGTACGTAATCAACGAGAAAAATAAATTACTACCGGTATTTAACGCGATTCTTGAAATGAAAACTTTATTAACAGATTTTGCACCAGTTATTATATTAACTTCTAAATTATATTTAAACAATTTCGTTATACGTAGTCTAGTGCTATTGCACAATGCATCTGTTTATATATATATACTTAAGTTTTGTATCAACATAACAATAACATATACTTTTAAATTAAAAAAATGTGGCGCTAATCCTTTATGTATATTATTTAGAGTTTCTATAGGAAAATTCATGTTTATATTTCCATCAGTGCGATCGCTATCTTCACATTTTGCGTAAGCTATGCTGTAATAAGTACGTTCTTTTTCTTTAGTAAAAATAAAAATTCTATTATTTCAAATATACGAAGGTTTGTTATGAGCTGATAGAATGACTCTGTTTAAGCGTCTGTTTATACCATCTACATAAATTTATTTTCAAACATTATCAATTTTCCATCTGTAAGAAACTGCAAAAGACTTTCCGGTTTCGTTTTCTATGTCCATTACCAATAATGAAGAATTTTAAATCTGTACACTGCATATCATTTTCTAACTTTATTATTTCAAAGTGTTTTCATAGAAATTAATATAAAGTTTGTAAGTATATTTTCAAGTTTGATAAATGTTAAACAGGATTCGTTAGATATAATAAATTGATTAAATTATAGTAAAAAGCTAAAAGTCTTTCATAAAAATAAATACTTCAGTCTCATTAATTATAAAACTTTTCAAAGAAAACTTAACACCTGGCCGGCTCATTAGGTATGGTCACTTTTGGTTTTTAAAAACATCAGTACAGCGAGTTAGATAATTTATTAAAAAACATTTTTTCATTAAACTTGATAACAGCTTAGGTGTGCTAACGACAATCGCTGTGCCCTGTAAATATATAACATTATAATACATATATATATATATATACATTTTTCAACTGGTCTTTATTAATAATAAAGCATTTTTAGCACTCATACTAGCTATATCAACTATAACATCTGTTTTTTTTCAATACTTTTTTATCACAAGCTCTGTCCTAAGGTACATTCTATATAATGCTGAAATTTAATAGAAGCCAAAAATAATAAATACTAGTCATGTCTGAAGGTAGTTAAATTGATTCTATATCTGTACAAATAATAACCCTCACTTATAATATAATATCATCTTACTAATATATAAAGCAAAGTCGCTAAAACCGTTGTAATCGCTAACCTCAAAAACTACTTAGCCGATTTCGATGAAGTTTTGCATACTGATTCTTGATGATTCCTCAATGGTTTTCACCTGATTTTTTTCTGGAAAAATTTAATAACAAAAGCGATAAAGAAGCTCAAAGTTTTGCTTAAATAAGCTAGCTTTGCGCTTTAGTTTAGTAGGATCCGCTAGGTAGCATCGAGGTAAAATTAAAGCTACCCGCAATCAAAGATAGTGAAAAGTGGTTATAAGATGCCCTATCAAACTTTTGATTATCGCAGTCGTTCATCGGCAGTACACTAAGAGCAGAGTTAAGTTGTTAGTCGTACAGCTGGACATTCCAGCAACCGATGACACTCTTCTTTTATTGGCAAGCGATATTAATCGATTGTTACCCTGGGTCACCAAGATACCCGGGTGCCACGAAAAAGTAAGCGTTAGGAACGTCAATGTCTTCGGTGAAATACCAGGAGATGTGTCTAGCCAGAGCACAACCTGCTCCAACTCTTTGGCCGTTAAGTGGCCGTTCAACTATCTGACCTGGTGCTGTCAGAGGATTTTCTACTTCAAATGCAAGTTAGGAAAGACAGCCCTAAAGAGAACAGGCAGCCACAACGGCCTCTTTCTTAGTGGTTGTCCTAACGGCATACCTACAGAGAAGGTTTTTTCCAGGCCCACTTTCCCGGCTAATGACGAGCAGTTGTTTTTCTGGGGAACGACCTAAGGACAAGATATTCTTTGATTAGCAGCATATTTCCCTCCTGTACGGTCTCCGTACACAGAAACTCTTAGGATAAGAGTCAAGCCACTTGCAGCTAGCTCTCCATCATCAAGAATAATAATAAGAAACAACTGAAATATTCACCACTGGCCCTCCTCAGGGCCATTCACCATCCAAGGAGTGCTGGGAGAACCTAACAGCTGTTAAGGAAAAATAAACTTAAGCTAACAGGACAGTCTCCAACAGGCAAGTATCACGAACTTATCTTTCCAGCTTAGACTACCAAAACAACTGAGTCTGCAAAAAAACAAGGTGCTTTAGACACCAACGTCTTTGACGTTATATCAGAAGACGTTGAAAAAGTGCTTTTTAACTAGCTCCAAAGCTTTAAACCTTGTAGTTCTCCTCCTGATCAGTGGGATGCTACAATAATGGACCGGAGAATATCACCCTGAGGTACAGAGGTAATTACGTTTGTTGGAAACTTCAGTCGAGAAAGAGTTTCGTTAAGAAGCTCTCCCGTCCTTTTGAGGGTTATTGGACGTCGAACTCCCTTGCCAATAAATATATTACAACCTAATAAAGTTTAAAGAAAATAGCCTTTATAGCTCAAAAAAGTCTTAACTATGCTAAAAGTCGCAAAACGTTGGATTGAAAGGAAAATTTTATATGCTTTTAACGAATACAATTTGAGGCGTAAAAAAAATGACGCTGAACGTTTATCGAGATTAAAGCAACATCAAAATCGATAAATAAAAAATTTATTATATGAGAAATTGGCTTTTTACTATAACCCTCATAGTAATCTTTCGAATCTTCTTAATTTTTCAATGAGTTAAATATGTATTTATACTTTTGTGGCGATAAAAAATGTAGAGATTCAGCTTTAGGACTTTATTTTTGTGATAATGAATTTGTGTGATAAGAAAAAAAGATTTTTGTAATTACATATTTTTTGTGGGTTTTATATCCTTACAGCTTTAAAAAATAGCTCTACTTATAGATTATATGGCAAAAACGGCAAATCAACAGCCTTTCAGAACCAAGGATGATTTTATGGCATGAGGAACGCATGGTACTTCTTAGCATAATTATATTTTTTTTCATTCTTACAGCTTCTTATTTGACCAAATAAACTGTAGAAATTCCAAACAAATATGTTTTGAACAAAAAGATTTTTGTTCTAAAAAGTATGAGAAGTATCAGAAATATATGTAGAATTTTTAATTGATAACGCATCTTATTACGTGTCAACACATTACGGTGTTCCATTTAGTGCGTCTCGGGCGAAGCCGGGACGGGACGGGTCACTAGTATTATATACTGTAGTCCAAGAGTTGGCAAGTGAAGGAACAAAGGGGTGGAGTTTTATTAATATACATATATGTAAACATCTCATTTATCATCCAATTTATGAAATTTATAAGTTTGTTGATATTTCTTTTACCTATATCTATGTGCAGTCATAAAAAATCGTTAGTACCACGACGTAAATTATTTTTTAAATAATTATGGTCAATTCTTGGTTAAAATAAAAGTATAATATTGTTTTTTCTACTATCAATAATAAGTTAATGATAAATTTTACTAACAATAATTAGATTTGCTCCAAATAGTTCTTAACAGTTACAAAAAATTTTCAAACGGTCTTTTATTATTTACGAAGCTATTTTAGGACTCATACTAGCTACATCATAGATAATCACATCTGCTTTTCATAATACTTTTTTATCAGAAGCTGTCTCAAGGTACGTTCTATATAATGCTCAAATCCAATAGAAGCTAAAAATAATACGGACTACTCATGCGTTAAGGTAGTAAAATTGATGCATTATCTGTACAAATAACTTTCCTTACTTATAATACGTCACTCTGTATACATGTAGAACTCCACCCCTTTGTTGCTACACTTGATAACCCCTGGTCTATGGTATATAATAAGGTTACATATTATAAGTAGGGAAAGTTATTTGTACAAATATATCATCAATTTTAAATCCTTAAGGCATGACTAGTCTGTACTCTCCACGGCTTCAATTAGATTAGAGCATTATTTTGAACGTTTTTTAAGACAGAGCTTCTGATAAAAAAATTTTACAAAAAACAGTTGTGATAGTTTATGGAATAGCTAGTCTGAGTGCTGAAAAAGCTTCAAAAATAGTAAAAGACCATTTAAAAATTATTTGTCACTTTTAAAAACCATTTGAAGGAAATCTAGTTATTTTTTTTTAAATATATAATTAAGTCATCATTTTATTTTAGAAAAAACAACAAAATACTTTTATCGACAGAAAGAATCCGTTATAATAAATTGAAAAAATAATTAACGTCTTGTTAATAACGATTTTTCATGAATGCTAATGGGTATAGATTAAAGACCGATCGATAAATTTACAATTTTTATTAATTGGATGAGAAATGGCAGTCATTTACAAAATTATAATGATACAAATAATACTTCTTTAGACATTGTCATTATTATGATACATAACAAATATACCATTTTCGTAAAATAAAAGAGTTATAAATATTATATCAAAGACCGTGTTAAAACTTATTACTGCATAGACCATACAACCCACGACGATATTGATCAAACTGATAATGATAACATCACAATCCTTCTCTAGAAGTTTTAAATGATTCAAATTAAGGTCTCTTACGACATAAACTTTCCTCATAAATCAATTAAACAGTAGTATAAGTCAGAAATTAAAGTATGGCAATTGGGTTTTTCAACGAAGCAGAAATAATAACAGGTAAAAAAGTGGAAAACAAACTATGTATCCAACGAATCACTTCAAATACAAAAACTTCCTTATCGTAACCCTTCACTCTCTTGAGAAAAAAATTTTCATTTATACTAGCCTTTGCAATGACAAGAAATAAACTACAAGGATAAAATCTTAGTAAAACTCGACTGTACCTCCAAACAAAAAATTTTATATGGGCCTATTGAACATTTTTCTTTAAAGAAGTTAAATTTAAAAAAAATGTACAAATATATATATATATATATATATACACTAGTGGGACTTACGCCCCCCTGCGTGCACTGCGCGCCAACCCCCCAACTGTTGAATATTTTATAACAAATACATAAATTACATAGGGCTACATCGTTTGAAGACGTTAAAAAACATAATGGAATAACATATAAAAATTTCAGGGCTACTGCGATTGCAATGGGTTTAATAGAACATGATTCTGAAATCGACAATATTCTTAAACAAGCCATAACAATTATGTTTCCATACCAGTTAAGACAATTTTTTGCTTGGTTTTTGATTTCAGAAAACATTCAAGGAGATAAAATATGGAATGAATATAAAAAATATTTTACGGAAGACTTCGATAATGATAATAATAATTGTGCTCTTCTACATATTAATCAAATTTTGGTATCAAAAGTTAAATCATGTAAGTCTTTTAGTTTACCGACACCAACCATTAGAAACTATATAAATAATTGCAATATTGAGGAAATATCTTTCAGTAAAGAAATGTTCGATGTAATGTACACAAATTTAAATGAAGATCAAAGAAAAATTTTTGAAACTATTTGTAAACAAGATGAAAAAGTATATTTCATTGATGGTCCTGGTGGATCCTGAAAAACCTACTTATATAAGACACTCATTTACTACTTTATTTCTAGAGGTGAAAATATTTTGTCAATGGCTTGGACAGGAATTGCATCTGTAATACTACCAGAAGGTATGACCAGTCATAGAACTTTTCGTTTACCTCTAAACTTAGATAATATTAAAAGTGTATTTTTAGAATTTGAAACTGAAAAAAAAAAAATTAAGGGAAGTTGATTTAAAAATATAGGACGAGGCTTCTATGATTCTAAAAAAAGCTCTAGAAATCGTTGTTAGAACGTTGAGAGACTTGTGTAATACAAAACTTAAGCTTTGGTGATGAATTAATAGTATTAGGAGAAGATTTTTGACACATCCTTCTTCCAGTTATAAAAAACGGTAATAAAACTATAATAATGGAAGAAACTATTAAATCATCATTTTTATGGAATTTCTTCAAAATTTTAAGATTACAAAATAACATCCGTTCTAGTAATAACGAATTTTCAAAATTATTGTGAAGAATTGGAGAAGGGGACATAAAAACATTTAACATTCCTAAATCCTGGATAACAGATGATGTCTGTATCAAAATATTTAGTAATTACAGCAACTGTTTTGACAATGACGTGATACTAACTTTACATAATGAATATACTTTTTTTTTAAACAATAAGATTTTAAGTAAATTACAAGGGGAAACTAAAACTTATTACAGCATCGATACTGCAACATATAAAGGTGTTGATAAATCAGATGATAATATTCATATAAATTTTCCCGTAGAAATGTTAAACAACATTCGTGAAGGCTTGCCACCCCATAAACTTAAATTAAAAATAGGTACAATAGTAATGTTAATTCGAAATTTGAGTATATCAAACGGATTATGTAACGGTACACGATTGCGAATTACTAAATTACTGAAGTATAACGTAAAAGGCGAAATAGTAACGGGAGAAAAAATTGGTCATAAAGTTTCCATTCCAAGAATTACATTAAATACTGAAAATACTTCAACATTACCTTTTATTTTATATAGAAAACAATTCCTATTAGTTGTAGCATTTGCTATGACTATAAATAAGTCTCAGAGTTAAAATTTTAATAATGTGGGATTATACTTAACAAAACCTTTATTTTCTCATGGTCAATTATACGTGGCTTTATCAAGATGCAAAAATAAAAATGGAATTTTTGTTCAAGTCAATAGAGAAAACAGTTTAGAGATTGAAAATATAGATTGGAAAGAAATTTTTGAATATAATTATGTATCTTATATTAATAACATGATTTTATTATTATTTTTTTATGTATAGGTAAAGTTTATGAATTAGTGATACATATTATGAATGTATATCGTGTTCATCTATTGCACCAATTTCAGCATTAATTTAAAACAGAATAGAAATGGACGTAAGTCTTCGTGGTTTAATCAGGCTTCATAAGATGACTCATTAAGTGATGCGAAACTTTCATTGTTTATATTAATGATACTCTAAGTTAAACTTAAATTTATGTATGTAAAAAGAAGAATTGTGTATTAAAGGACTATATAAGTGATTATGATGTAATAATTATGTGCATCAATATATGTGTATATCTTATATGGTTTCAAAACACTGTTATCTTCTTTAAATTGGTTTTTAAACGTACTTAGTTGTATAAATAATGATGTTTCGCACAACAACCCCCTATGAATCAATTATATGACTTTAAATTTCTTCTTGACGATAAAATAAGTCATGGCGATAAAACAGTTTTGTCTAAAGATAAGTAAAGACGGTATGATCACAGTCAGGGTCCCCAAAAGTAGTGTGGGGAGACGGTGGGGGCCATGAAAAAATTTGTTGGGGTCGGTGGGAGAGCCGTGGAAGGTAGGTAGGGGATGTGGGATGTTTTGAGAAAAAAAACTATACAATACTTTCATGTGATTTGGTAGGAATGTGGTGATGGACCTTAACACATTGACAGGGCTGGCAAAATGCAACCTTACAAAATGCTAACGAAAAAAGTCAGCCCACCAAAAACTTTATGCCTACAAAGAAACCAAGGGATCCAATAAATCGAGATACAATTGATTGTATTTAAGTTCAGCTTATTACAGTATTGTGCACTAATCTGTAACTAGTTGATTAAATATTAAAACATACATTGTTATTATCCCATGAAGCCATACGTGATTGTACCCCCTGGCTTGAATAAAGACATACTACACTTCTATACTATACATACGATTTTGTGGGGGGTCAGTGGGGGGGTGTTGGAGGGCCATGAAAAAATACATGGGGGGTCAGTGGGGGGGGGGATCTGTGGGGGATTTTGAGAAAAACTACGATATGTCAAAATAAGCAAGAAAATAACGGATTTTTACCTTATTTTGTGGAGGGCTGGTAGGGGGGCGGTGGGGGGCAAATGGGGGGTGGCGGGGGGTGGTGGGGGGTTTTTGTTGAATGCCCCACTGAGTTAACTACATAATATAGGAAGATATATATATATATATATACGAAGTAAGTCAAACAGTAAGCTTAAGATAAAAAATATATTTTACGAAGAAAACTATTCATCCAATAATTTTTTTAATAAGATTATATAAGGGTTCTTAAAAATCTTAACTGAAATTTTTCAGAAACATAAGATACATTAGGGATCAGAGATAAATAGTCCTATTCAGCTACCACTAAAATCCTTACATTTATTAAATACAGAAAGACATTTCTAGCCAACGGAGAACATTTATTTTTGCAAGAATTTTAGAGAAACTTCATTTTAAAAATATCCATTACTCCAATTAATGTTGGTTACTATATACTGAACAAAAATCCTAAATCTTAATTTTAATTTTGAAAGTATAGTTGTAACTAGGATTTTTAAGCTGGTAAACGACCGTTCTGATACCCTGTTACAAAACTCTACTGTCTTATTCCTACACACTAGATATCTTTCCTTTAGGTGGTCTTGCTCAGGTATCTGGCTTGGGAACGCCAAACACTTCTAAAAAGAAGTTGAAAAGGAGAAAAATGGGGCACTTATTATAAACCAGCACGATCCCTGTAGAAATTTTATAGCGTGAATCACCCAGATAACTCTATCCCCGTACCTGACTCTAGTGTTTCATTCACAGTACTTCTACCTATGTAATATTTTCACAATATGCTGTAGTACCTTGATCCTGTCCTAGTCTTGGTGGTGGCTTGGTTCCTCAGTGGTTTTCGGTGATTCTCTTTATGCCAGCTGTTCTCTCGTCTAGCTAGCTACTATATTTTATTATATTACTATCTCTTCCATGACACTATCCCTTATTCAATTGCTAATCTCTCTCTGCTATCCTCTTGTATATCACCTGCCACTTTCCCTGTAATTCTTGAACTCTGATCTCTACGTTCTGCTTTCTCTGATGACTCGAACCATACTGCCTGCGCTGTGCAGTAAACGTACAAAGGTGCGTGCGTCCCTCCCTTTGCTTTTGAAAACCTCCATCGCTCTTAATAACTGAAATTATGCATCTTCCTTCCCCCTCTTACTCATACTTTTATGTAATCGTACTTCACACGCATTTAACTTATCGTATTGTCTTCAGTCCTTCTCTCTCTTTTTGGCTCGTAGTCCACGGCCCTAAAAACCTACATCAAGCAATGTTGTATGAAGATATATATGTATACACAAACATTGTTATTGGACTGAGTAATCGCCAATGACTTGCCCAAATTATGTTGGTATATGAGCGTGCTAGCCTCAGTCACCATGTCACATAGAATGGTTATGTTGCGATGAATTCTAAGATTATTGCAATTTTTTTTTAAGCCAATGTGCCATAGTAGTGCCTCAGAATTAATACAAATGAAAAAAAAAAGAATTTTAATGTAGCATTTTTATACTTCTCTTGATTCCATTTTACTATAAAGTGGTAAGAAAATCAGCCAGTTTAATAAAAAGGCGACAACGGGACCGTAAAGAGCTGGTGAGGGGGAGACATGAGTTGATAAAGGTAAATGAAAACGGCAAAGGATTGCCAAAGTAATAAACTTTATAAAGTAATATAAAGCTAACTAAGAAAATTATGTAAGTAGCGGAAATTAAAGAATGGGGTTAGACGAGGATGGTTAAAAGCAGTTAAAGGGCTTAGCTATCATCAAAATCCTTACAACTATGTAGTATGAGAATATTTATGCATGTGTATGTATATAGACTCTAAATATGATTGAAAATTTGTGAGAGTGTAAATATTATATATATATGTGTGTGTGTATGTGGGTGTGTGTGTGTGTGTATTTCTGTTAAACATAGTTAAATAAGTAAAGCATTCCTTACTACATTCTCAAGCCCCCCCTCCATATAGAGTCTGAAGCCCCCAATCCCCCACTCACCCCCTATAGCCTCTTAACAAAAAAAGGTGAAATTTTATCACTTTCACCTGTATATTGACACATAACCATTTTTTTTTAAGTCCCCACCACCCCCACAGCCTTCTTATAGACTCCCTACTACCCCTCCGCATGTATTTTCGACCCCGACTGCCTTTTTTATACTAGTAATGATTTATAATATTCTTATTCTTATTTATTTATGTTATTTATGAGTATTGAGTTTTTGGTGAACTGAGATTTTTTTGGGTTATGTCAGCAACAAACTATGTAAGAAAATTTAGTTTTTCATTTGTTTTGTATTATATAATACTTATACATATACAAATTTTAGTAACACTTAACTATACAATATTGCAAACCATGAAACCATGAAAGTATCGCCCATTACGGTGGCTTATTTCCATGATTTAACTTACAGAACCGATTAAGTTATTTGATTCATATTTATTCTGCTGCTGGATGTATATGTGCTAGAAAAGAAGTTTGATAACTATTTGTATTATAAGTAAGTCATGATAGCATTAAAATGGTCTTTTCTATTCTTGGTTTAAAAATTAGGAATGTTTATTAAAAGCTTCAAGTTGTAAATCAATTTGAAAATTGTTCGCTAACCCTTATTAAATCAAACCAAAAAAAAAGAATTTGTAAATGGTAGGAGGTCTTACCGTTGAATAAGCTCAGTCGAGAAAAGAAGGAGACTACCTAATTTCACCTTATGTTGTGGGCAGGCATTGGAGGAAAACGGGTGTTTATAGAGAATGCCATTGGAACGAACGACTTAACAGGAGGCTGATGGAATTTATAGCCGATGTGACTGCCCAAACTCCTCAGGGTTGCAAAACTAGATAATAATTTCTTTTACTAAAATAGCTATTTATTTGGTCATTTTTTCAATGAGCCTGATAATTAAAGTAATATAGTCGTCAATATAGGAAGCTGTTATTATTCTAAATTACTAGTTATGATTTATAATTCCTATTTACTAAAAAATTAAACATGTTCTACAATGAATTCGTGTTAACCACCTATAAAAACTGAGGTATGGTATACAAGTGACTTTAACTGTCATTAAACAAGAATTTGCTGTACTGCTTATGGTAAATTGAATTATGAATAACCTTAACTTTAATACTATCTCAACATCTTTAGGTAAATAGATGCAAGGAGCTACAATTTGAAAATGTGACACTCTGCCGAAAAAAGTTAACCAACTAAGTTTTTGGCTTCATACATGTAGTCACATCCTATCAAGAACAAGGCTATCATACGCGCGCAGTACGAACTATTTCTCACTTTTTTCATTGCTTATATTCTTGTATTGAAAAGTAAGTAAGCATTTATCATAATCTAATAAATTTTTAGTTACAAGAATAAGAAGTGACCAACAAGCTTTGTGCAGATTTTTCATGGTAAGTATCTTGCCACACAATTTGTTGAAAATGCTGTCCACTGCCATCGCTCTCCCTACCTGTAATTTGCACAAAACTGTTCGATCAAAAAGTATTTAGCTATTTTACAAATAGAAAAACATTTTTTTCGAAAAAAAAAAGCTATTTTATAAATAAAAATATTAATCTCAATTGGTGATGTACGTTTCCGAAGCGTTTTCTTTTCTTACTTATTTGTATAGTTTTTCGATAATGTTATGAATTAATTTTTTGATTTAGTTTGCTGTACTATCTATTGAGCTCTCAGTATTTTCATGGCATAACAAATAACAATTTTTAATTCTTTTTGCCCATTTTATTATTATAAATTTAAGCCACAAATATTACTACTTTAACTTATTGTTTAAAAACTACCAAAGTCTTATACTCATTTACTTGAAAGACGGTTGTATTCAAAAATTTCTGGAGAGTCATCAATTGTCCTATTAGAAGCAAGGCTCCTTGTCTTGTCTTGTTGCTTATTCTGCTTTGGATACCTAAATGAACTTTATAATACCACGATACATGTATTCATTCTTATAAGTATTGAATTTAGCACTGTTTTATTATTTACTTCGAGGGCATGGTGTTACACTGAAGAGCCAGGAGCTATCACAGTGATAATAATACATATGGAGAAAAACTGAGGTGCCATTAGTGCATAGAGTGAGGATTGAACCCTAGCTCTCCAGATCGAAGGCAAACACTTTATCACTGACCCACTTGTAGCTCTGACATGGCGCCTGGTAATTCTGGTGTAGGCTAAGTTCGTACTAAATATCGTAGCTGTAGAAACTTTAACAAAAGACATAGTTAAGAAAGTATTTTAACTGCATTTGACGATTCAAGATGCACAATTTTATATGTATTGAAATTTTCTGAAAAATAGACATCTACTTCAGTTATATTACGTATTTACTAGTTTTTTATATTCATTTGATGACTATGTGTATCTTAAATTATATGTTTTAAGCAAATAATAATTTACGAGGTGATTTTAACATAAGGGTTGGCTACTTCCACCCCTTCGAGTTCCTGAGTAATGGCAGTACTGCCTAATTATGAGAATATGCCAACTTTAATTATACACTGAAAAAATTTGGATGGCAGCTAATTGAATGTAGAACCTTTCGTAAATGATAGCCAAGAGAAGTGTGAATTTTAACACTTTCAGATATATTTTTTATATTTTCGTTATTCTAATTACTATAGGATACTGGATTATAAAAAATCTTACAAAGAATGTTTTGTGTACTTTTCTTCGAAAGAAAAAATTAAAAATTATAAAACTTTTCTAGATTTTCTTCCAGAAAAATCAGGAATTAGGCTATCGTAATTTTGCTCTTTGTTAAATTTGTCACAACCATAGTGCAATGTACACGTTATTGTGGATCAATGTAGTAGTATTTTAAAAGTATTAATATATTTTGTGTAAGCTGCTAAACGATGTAAGTTAACCTTACAAATTTTAAACAGCAATCAAGACTCATTAACGTTTTTTATGTATAGAATAACCGTTTTTCATTAAAAACAAAAATATTATGACCCACTAGTGAGTATTTTCCAAGTGTCTAGAAATGACTATCTCGAAACTTAACTTTACTATCCCTGATAGCAATTTTACAAACTTGTCTTGAAGTTAGCGTGCTAAGGATGAAATAAGAAATTATCTATGCTAAGTTTAGGAATTTTACGATAGCTTTTTTTTAAAACTACAATGAGAGTTAAAATTTTATATTTTTAACGGTAATAGGTGTCTGAGAAAGAACAAAATAGGATCTTGGGACTCTAAAATTAACTAAAGTTACTCTGCAGTTTATCAGCAATCTCAGGATACTTAGTGCTATGACCATAGATATAACCACTAGTGCACAACCTACGCACATTGACACTAAACTTCAACAATTTTAATAATGCAACAAACAGTTAAGTCTAGGCAATTGCCATTGCATGCTGAGTACTAGAATTTTAGTGTGGCTACGTTCTTTAGATATATTAGAGTTTAAATAGTCTGATTCAGCAATTAATTATGTGGCTTTTGAATTGAATAAAACGAAGTTGTGGGTCTTCAAATCCCCGTAGGCGTAAAAATAGCAACAATCTGTTACTGCACTCGAGGCTACTCATTACAGGTGAGTTCGTTTTAAAGGGATAAGAAAAGTAATCGAAGTTCCCATGGCAGAAATATTGTTAGCTCTCAAATAACTTAAGCCTAAATTTAATGTGCAATTATCCTTCCTTAAGAAGATCTTAATACTGAGCTCTATTTTAACTTCTTACATGAGTAAAATTTGTAGATTTAACGTAAGGAGTTCATGTAACTGTATTTGATACAAAAATTTGCAATTATAATTATGTTATGAGTGATCATGATATGGTGAAACGAATGAAGTAGTATATTACATTTCCTTCATCGTCTGCTGTGCCAGCGTAGTGCTTGTCAGTTTTAAGTACTGCAAGTATTTTCATGATTATCTAAATTATTTATCTTAAAACTGTAATTATTAAATACATCTTTATCAAATATTACTGTACAAACGTCTTTTTTACTTATTTTTAATTTTCACAAATACTTTTTGTCAAAATTATACTTTGACTTTAAGTATTTAGCAAAACGAGATAGGTAGTTTTTGCCCATTTCAAATTGAAAGCTATATGACTTTTGAAGAGTTAACCATTTAGAACTACGAGAGATCGCAAGAAGAAGCTACCATAGTTAATAGAAGTTCAATCTTTTTAAAATTTTCCTTTTTTTGCATATTTTGAGTGACATAAGCGTCATATTTGTTTTTTAATTGAAATGTTCTTTGCATGCTTATATTGATATCCTTGTCATGCTCTATAAAATTATCCTCTTTCTAATGAAGAACCAATTAAAATTGTTTTTGTTATTTCTTACCTTTTCATTATGACCTTCGAATTCTGCGGTTTTTTAAATACTTTTTTCATACTACGTTGTAACAAAAAACTTTAAAAAAAATTATAATATTACTTTGGTTCTCATTTTAAAATATTTGATATGTTTTTTTTTTTAATTGTATTTAAACTTCAAAAGGCATTGCTCAAACACAATAATTTAAGGTAACATTTTTATCTAAATATGTGTATCGGTACACAATTATAACTACATTTTTCTTTCAAGAACCTAAAAAAAATGTTACTTTTGACCAATTTTGATTCCTCTCTCTTTCTCTAAGATACAATGTTCTTTTTAGTTGCTACGCTGTTGTTTGAGAATTTTTTTAAATTTCGTACATACTGATTGTAATATTTCAACCGTGTAGTATTTACAATTTTTCACTTCGATTCTTAAAGTTTATAAAAAGTATGATATTATTAAAATCCAAAAAGGTCATTAGATCTGTAAATGTACGTCTTGTATATCAGGAGCTTAAATAGCAAACGTCCGCTATCTGCATTTCCTCCTGGGTACAATTATCCATGTATAAAATATACCTATGCGCACATGCACTTTCATAGAAATATGCGTATATAAACTTACGTGTATATGTACACTTGGGGTCATTATATCCACCTCAGTGTTGATGCTGCCGTAATAATACAAAATAGAGACAGAGAGAGAGAGAGAGAGAGACAGAGAGGGAGAAAGAACGAGAAAAAGAGAAGGAGAGAGAAAGAGAAAAAGAGAGAGAGAGAGAGAAAAAGAGAGAGAGAGAGAAAGAGAAAAAGAGAGAGAGCAATACAGGAAGTATCTGATGTGAGATCGCACCTTAGCTATGACAGGAGCCAGTTACAGCCCAATTACTGCGATGTTATGACCTCTGATCAAACGTATCTGACACATCAGTATACGTATAATAATACGTACAGAGACAGAAATCAATGATATAAAGTGTAGACTAAAGTGCCAGGGAGGGAGCTGGGAGAAGAGACTGCGTGACCTCTACCAGAATCAACGACTTCACTGCTCAGGTGAAAAACTAAAGTGAAGCTAGGTACAAAAGCATAACTTGGAGGATATGTATGTATATACATTTACGTATAAAATGTGATTTTTTCTTATAAGTATTTATGTGTAGAAGTGTAACCAATATATTAATTGCTCTTCAGAAAATGTTTGTTGTATGTTAAAAACAAAATTACAAATTTCAGAAATTACTTAAAAATCAAACGATATCTGATATTTATGTTGTTTAACAACAAGACAAGATTTTAAATAATGTATCGTATTTCCGATGTCACGTCTTGTAAAAGCCCTAGGATTTCATAAATAGTATTAAATTAGAAATGTTTAAAAACAATTGCAAGGAAAAAGCTATTGTAAAATTAATATTTGTGGGTTAAATAAGGTGGAATGCATGTTCTAATTCTGACTCTATGAAATCGTAAAAGCTAGAGAGAATGCATTAATTTTCATTGAAAATCCGGTAAGCTATATTACTGCAAAAATATTTTAATTTATTATTATTATACAAGGTTTATTTTCAAATTTCTTAAAAATAGCTTATTACTCGACCAATTCATGACAGGACTACTTGAAACCACTCGGAGGATGCATTGCCAATTAAGACAACATCATACAAAAAACTTTCATTATTGACAAACAATAATTCATTAAGGCAATTTAAACATATATATATTTAGAATAAAGATCAATCATTTCATGAGAAAGATTTCTGATAAAATTGAGTATTTTTAGTACTTTTTAGAGTTTTTAGTTATTGAAATAATTATTACCCACTCACGCAATGAGCTGCTGTAAGAACAAATTGCTCATCTATAATTATACCTCCACAATGATGATAATTCTTTATTTCAGCTACTTGTATGGAAACCTGTAAATCATTGTATAAGTATACATATTTTACCTTTTGAAGGATCAACAGTAATGAAAAAACCTTACTTGAAATGGAAATTCGCCCAGCTCTGCGTCCATACCATTTATTAACCTTTTTTGTCTATAATTTGGTTTAGATCCAGCGTGACAACAGTATACACTTTTATCTTTGTTATTACCTTAAACATTAATATTAATGATTATAACAATGCACGTAAGCTGGTAAAGCATTTCTTATTTTGTTCCAACAGTAGTTTGTTGCTGTTCGTTGAATAAACAAAAAAAAGAAAACGGTAGAAGTCTTGCAAAATAATTTTACTAAAAAATTCCTATTTAATTTATAAGCCAACTAGTTATTGTTAGTGACTTTATTATAACTATTTAAAGCGGAATGCGCGGTGGCTAAGTCAGCTAGGTCGTGGATTGGCACACAGGAAACCGTGGTTCGATTCCCGGCCAGTGCGACTTTTTGGGCAAGTACCTCTATAATTTTTTATGTGTGCTTTTTCACCATGCAATGCTCCTCAAGAAGAGCTTAGGCAACCAATTGCCTAATTTCCCCCTACCCCCCTCCTTTAATAGAAGGTCTCCCATCCTGAATTAAAAGGAGCCGGAAGTAGAGCACTACAATATAAAATTTATGCATACCGAAAGTCTTGCAAATAAAACAAATCTCACTGGTAAATAGGATGTGTACACAGTAATAATACTATGATGTTGATGTAACTATAAAGATAACTTATAAAAATTTGTCCTGGATAGCATCAACAGCTTTATCGGATTTTTTTTTTTTTTTTTTTTTTTTTTTTTTTAATTTAAGGTCTTTTTAGATAAAATGTTCATAAATATAAAACGTGGCTGTTTTACCAAAATCTTAAGTGTCAATAATAGAAGGTATCTGAGTTCTTGAGTAAGTATTAAAAGTCATTTTTTAAACAAATCTCTTAAATTTTGAAAAGTGTTTGTAAGACTCTTATCCGTACAACAAATAAATAAAACAAATGTACGCGATAATTTGTAAGAATTCATCTGACCAACCTAACTGATTTCAATAAAAAAATTATCTTATATTCGCTCCTATCAGTGCTCAAACTTATCAACAAGTACATCCTAAACATTTTTTTAAATATAAAGCAAGCGCATTTTCTTATTTTAAAAATAGTTATAACTTATAACAATAATGGACTCATCACATTTCTTAACAGTTATCAAAATAGAAATAGCAAAATGCAACGTCTTGCAAGTTCCGCAATATAAGGTTGATAAATTTTGAACTGGTGTAATACTATACCTACAGTGGGACTAGTCAGCTCTTATCACTTGAATAAAATATGAGGCCTAGAATCAGTCAGTTTGAATTCAAGCTAAGCCAAAGAGATTTTTTGATTTTTTTAAAACACTCTTACAACAATTTTGAATGTTTGAAATAAATTTTAGACTAAATGAAGCATGCATAAGTAATTTTAACTTCAGACAATGCTTGTTCTTCGAAAATGTCTTGCCAAAATATCTGTTAATTATGAGAAAAGTAATCTATCAGTATACGTGTAGAACTTCTAATAGAACTACTATGCATACTTTCTGAAAGGATCCTTTTTATAGAATTCATTCAATGATTATAAAAAAGTAATTCAATACTCTTCTCATTAAATGAAGTCGGTAAGTGAAATTTAATTTGTTTTCTGTGTATATTCAGAACATACTGTACGTAGAATAAGAGTCAAGAGTTTACGACGTATATGTCTCGTGTAAATTTGATTTATCAAATTTTTTGTCAAGAAGTTCATAATATTTTTAAGCTTTTCAAGTCACTTAATGAGAAAGGTTCATTCTTAAGCTTTCTTTACACGGTAGTAAGTTTTAGAACAAAAACTGAATTTACCAGAAATTCTTGGACAATTTTACAAAATTGTTTGACCCAACGTAGTTACACGCACTGTTTTCAAATATTTCGTTCTTTCAAAAAATTAAAAAAAAACTTGCTTTGGGCATTTGTAAGCTGTCAAAATGGTTATACATACACAAACACGTAGATATACATCTTTCGATATTATATAGTTATAAAGCTGGGCTGTCCACACTACCTCCCGTACCAGCCCCCTGCCTCCCACCAATCCACGTCTACTTCTAAGCATCTTCCTGAAAAACCATTGAAAAGTTTTTTTTTCAACTAACCCCCCCGCCCTACAGCCCACCTGCCAAATAAAAAAGTTCCGTTAATTTGACCGTTATTTTAGCCCATTAAAAATCTTCTTTCTTATGACTCCAGCAAGCCTCCCCTCCCTTCTCGAAGCCACCCACTATTTTCGAAACAACGTTAACGTTTCAGTGCTTCTCGCCGTATAAGGGATAATTTTACAGATTTGTCCGTTGTTTAAACTCAATCAAGTTGTTCTGCATTGCTACTCCTTACGCCCTTTGCAATATATTTTAAATACTGTTATCATTAGGCACAGTTTATAGTTAGCAGTTGGAGCCACCATTCGCTCTGGCTACAGCTCTCAGCAGCAATTATTAGCCAAACAAAGAAGGCAGTGAATAGCAACAGCTAGTAGCAACTCAGTCTACAGTACATCGATAAGCTTGTGTATATACAAACTATACATGAGACTATGGCTAACTTATGCTTCCTGTGATTAGCTGCAACTAGCTGTAGCCAGCAGTAACAAGCGGCAGCTCTTACTCCTAGTAAACGATCTCTTAGCTGTATATAGTCATAGATTTGTTCCACACTACCCAGGAGGAAAATAACTCAATTTCATACTTATCAGCAACAAATAAAAAAAAACATTGAAATTAATACTTCTTAAAAATTTAAATAAGCATAAGATCTGTGGTGCATTGATTTTTTTTTGTTTCTATCATTTATTTTATACATTTAGTTATAAGAATTAACGTATTATCGTATAACATGAAATAATTACACATTTTTATTAAAACTTAATTAGTAAAAAAATAAAAGATACCGTGGTGGTCATCACCTTTGTAGCACAGTGGTTCAGTATGCGGATCTCGTAACTCATAAGCTTGGTAACGTTTGCTCACGATTTTAAGACTCAACCTTTGCTCACTTGGCTCTCTTACCTAAGAATCTACTTTCTCATGTGTGTATTCCAGCTGTGGTCTAACGGTTTGGAAGCCAAGTAAAAGAAGGCCCCCTTTTCTGCGTAAGTGATTGATGTCACAAATAAATTTGAGGTGGTTTTCCACCATGCCCATGACAATAGCATATAAATGCATAGTAACACAGCATTGCCAAGCCTATTAAGCACAGTTCTCAGAAATAGCCGTAAAATAAAAGAAATAAAAAAAACTGATTATCATTTTTATAACTTGTAATAATTCCTTCAGATTCCTATGCGTTTGCTCGTTTTTACTTTTTTCTTTAAAAATCTGTCTGTTTTAAAACTTTTCGGAAATGAAACAAATATGAAATAGCTTAAATCTACGAGCACATGTGAAGTGTTCATCTGCACAATTTGTTGTTATTGTTGCGGCTGCGACATTTTTCGAGATTTTCGCTGTCCCTAGTATTTTAAGTAACGTCCTGGGGTTGATCCTTGGTGCTGGTTTCTCCTGATCCTGCTGAGAGAGGACGCAAGATTGGCAAGACCTCGAGCAGTGTGAAACAATTTCGCGTCTTGGTCAGCAGGCATCCCTGCAGGGACGACAAACAACGACATACAAACCGTAGTGATCTTTAGTCCTGACAGCACCTCAACGGCTGGGATCCATGCATCATATTATAGAAGGAGTCGCCGAGGAGGGTATTCGGGAAAAACTGGCCCGTTTAAGGTTGAACCATCCACCTCGTCTACACGTATCGTGTGCACACCCTAATAGTATACGTATTGAAAATAACTATTCAACACGCAAAAGTTACTATTCTATATACAGCTACAATTTTTATAAGATAAGATTTTAAGTACAAAGTCTTGAAATTTTTCTCTCTTAAATTATTATTTTCTTATACGTTTACGAAGTAATTGCAAAAATTAAGCAATTTGTACTAAGAAAAATTAAAAGCATGATTATATTAAAAAAAAAAAAGTTATCCAGAATCAAAATTTGAACTCTCATTATTTTTAATAAAATTGTAACGTAATGAAATATTAATGTATTATGTCACGTACTAATACTTTATAATGTTTTCATAATTTATGTGATGACTTTGAATTCGTTAATTTATTTTTTCAAAAAGTGTATTATTACCTACTATCCAAAAACTTCTTTCCAAACAGCATTTTCACATCCTGAATTATTTTCACGTTAAGTTTGCATCAATACCCCTTTTTCAGTTTTGATCTAAATATCAATGCGCATAGTTCTCTATAAGAGAATAAAGCCTTTTTTAAGTACAAACCTACTTTATCTAAACTTGACCCTCAGAATTTTTTAACTGTCATAGTAAACGATTAGACTAAAAAAGTTGCTTTTTATAAAGTATAAACGTATCAACGAGGTAATGACCTGTATTTAAAGTTTTAAATTGATAAAAAATTAAAGTACTTTTGGTATGAAGATTTTTTTCTGTTACTATTTCAGCTTCATTACTATACTTAAATAGTTTTTCAAGTCTTTATTATGTATCATTGCAAAAAACGTTGGCTATGCCTTTATTACTCATGAACATGAGTATTTCTCCAGCTTTTAAATTAAGTTAATGGAGTGGAAAACCTTTACTAATATTGTTCAGTACTTCAATAGAAAAATTCATGCAAATGTTATCCAATTTATCGACACCTTTTAATGAGGCATGAGCTATGCCATAATAAATTGTCTTGTTAATTTTTATTAGATTGAAAATTTTGTCTTTTAAAAAATCAGTGGTTTCATTATAAGAAGTCAGTATAACATATATACATCATTGACTTGTCATTTTTCAGAAATGTTTAATGATTTTACCTTTCTCTCTCTAGTTTCTAAAAGTTATTTTGAAAAATTTTTATTAATCAAACGAATATCTGTATTTCATTCTAAAATATGGAAATAAATCCAAAGAAATAATGACTCAATAGTTTTCGATGTAACCGTACTTCTATTACCACTTTTTATAATAGAAAGTGTTTAACAAAAGTCTCTTTCTGAAATTATTAATTTATTTCCAAAACGTATGTATAAATGACACAAATCATGCTAATTCCTGTCCACTATCTCTAAAGACTTTTTTGAAATCATTGAAGCCTTACCCTAAACAATATTACCAACTGTACGCTTTTTTTGCTTCACATTCAAATTTAAAACATGCTGTATGAATATTAGATAAATCCAAAGGTGAGAGAAAAGTTTTATGGCTGGTCATTTATTTCAGTAGTGGTACTGATATAAAACCTTATTCATTGTAGTATAAAGTAATAAATTGATGTTTTATATGAAAAAACTTTTCCTGATCCTCCGGGACCATCTATTAAACAAATCTCTTTACCATTTTCACATATTAATTTTAATATATTGATGTGTTAAGTATCTAGCTGGGAATCTATTAAGCTAAACATTTGCTGTACAACAAAAAAAGATTTTTTTTTAATCACACGTTGTATAATTAAACCTTTAAAAGTACGTAGTTATCACAAAACATTCAAGATATTTAGTAAAGTGTTAAAATAAGATATGATACATAAATTGATACACTTTACTTACACTTTTTTTGTATATTACATACAATAAGGCAGCATTTACTTAAATATATTACAACATAATTCAATATACCCACAGCACGTAAACTACTGTACAAATATTTAAGGTTGCTAACTTATCAAAATTTTTTTTTAATTTCTGTCAACACACAAAAGGTCAACTGCTCAATGCAAGCACGGAGCCTCGGGTAGAAAATTAAAGCAGATCTCTCATTAAAGGTGAGTTTATAGCCTTTATTTGGAATAAACAGTCTATTTTTTGTACCTCCTTAATAATAGTGTAATATCCGCAGCCAAATCCTCAAAAATTTTAAACTACCAGACACACCCACTCCTCTGCACTGTCCTCGTTCTCTACTACTTCTATCCATCCGCATAAACAGCATCGAAAGGGAGAGGCATTCGACGCTTCTCATCACCTTCGAGAGAAAAACGTTTCATAGAAAACACACCTGCATGCAGTGCTCCTTTATAACCCTAAATAAAATTTTCCCTGAAAACTCAGACGATAAAAACACGCCAACTTGTGAGAAATTCCAAAAGGTGACAAACAACAAATATTGTTTTTACTCAAAGGAAACGAAGCCACACACCTTGTTGGGCATTGGTACCCTCTTTACTCCTGCACTGTAACAAGCAACCCCATGCCACCACTACCATGTACAACCAAACAGGCCATTTTCCTTTCCTTCTTACTATCAATAATATTGCCACTGCTAAAAATATAAATAAACAATATCATGATTATTGGCAACATTTATGCTTAGAATACTATAACTATTACGTTTAATGTTGTTATTATCATTGTTATTTCTTTTATCACTTTGCGATTGTTACTAATATTGTCACTGCTAAAAATGTAAATTAACAATATGATAATTATTGGCAACATTTATACTTAGATTACTATTACTATCAAGTTTAATGTTGTTTTTATCAGTACTATTTGTTTTACCACTTTGCGATTATTACTAATATTGCCACTACTAAAAGTATAAATAAAACGACATAATAATTATTGGCAACATTTATACTTAGATGACTATTACTTTTACGTTTAGTGTTGTTATCATCATTATTATTTAAGTAATCATTTTGCGATTACTAATATTGCCACTGCTAAAAATAAAAATAAACAATGTGATGGTTGTTTGCAAAATTTATGCTTAGATTACTATTACTATTAGGTTTAATCTTGTTTTTATTATTATTATTTGTATTACCACTTTGAAATTATTACTAATATTGCCACTACTAAAAGTATAAATAAAACAACATAATAATTATTGGCAACATTTATACTTAGATTAATATAACTTTTACATTTAATGTTGTCATCATCACAACTACTTGAGTTATCACTTTGCGATTATCACTAATATGGCCACTGCTAAAATATGAGTAAAACAATATGATAATTATTGGCAACATTTATACTTAGATTACTATTACTATTTCGTTTAATGTTGTTATTATCATTATTATTTGTACTATCACTTTGCGATTATTACTACTATTGCCACTACTGGAATAATTACTACTACATTTGTTACTATTACTTGTATTTTTTTTTTCACTGCTTGTGCTAACTATAATTGTGTTCACTGCTCGCTTTTTTAATTATTAACGCTACTTGAGTAACAACATTAGTTATAAGAAATGCTAGATGTAAGGGGAGACGGGAGAAGGAGGAATATTGTTTCCCCTCTCTGTAGTGTGTTGGACTGGGAAGAGGATCTCCTAAGCTTGCAAAACATAACGTTCTCGAACCTAAGTGGCGGCCCCAAATCAAGCAAGAACGTGATCTAGAAACCAATCTTTCTCATTCGATGATCGCTTTTCCGATTCGCATTCAGGACCTCTTCTCAATACCCCAACTATGCGTGTACGCAAGCATGGCACCCCCGAATTGACCAATACGAAACCGTATAAAAGGCCCAAAGCCTCCTTCACTGTCCAGTCTCAATCAATTAGTCCTACCATCCTCGACTCTTCTTCGGTCGAGGTCCTCTGCTTGACTCATCTTGGTCAAGTTTCATATACTGCTGCTCTCAATTGGCGGTACTCTTCCAATTTATCCCAGTTACCGCCGTCAAAACTATCGGTTGATTCAGGTTGCCGCAAATATTTTCAATCAATTAAGAAAAACAGTAAGAAAAATTTTAACGTTAACCTACCTTTTTAGTTTCTACCCACGCACCCATCCTCACAAGCAGCCCTCCTGAACCCCTTGAGCTGTTTGTCTTTGTGCGAAGGAGCAAGCGAATTGATCTGCTCACGGAACCTTTGCATCGTATCGCGAGAGTGGCTAAAGTGGGATTGCACCTCCCTCACGTACCTTTCTGCCTTGTATCGCGATCTATTTTCGTTCATCTATCCGCCCGAACAGAAGACTTAAGTAAAAGGAATCCTGAGCAATAAGCGAAAGCTTAGCTCAAACCCTACACGTAACGTTAATGAAACAATAGCTCTGTTGTTCCTGTTAAAAATTAATGAGCCTGGGAAAATAAATACTTTAAAAATATTTTTTATAATATACTTGAATTTATTATAATTAACATTTCATATCTATCATAAGGTACCTTTCCTCAGCAAAGGTTATCTATATATATATCTATACTTTGAATATACATATCGTCATCAAACACGTATCAATCACGAGAACCGAGAGCTCCTACACATGCTCTCTGCCTAGCATCCCAGCTTCGCTTGCGTAATTTCAAATTTACTTATTTTTTAACACGCCTCCTTAAATTTAAAATTTTAACATATTACAAATTTTGACTAATCATGTTTCTATTTTAGATCAATCGTAAATTCTTTTTTTACTGAACAAATTTAATTCTCTATAACACTTAAGTAACAATTTCTGCTTCATTATTTTCTGAGTTTACTTTTACTATATTAATTGTACTTTCAGAACAGTTTTCATTTTTAAAGTAAAAATGTGTTTAGATATATTTCGAGTCTTTTGCATAGTTATCAAATTTAGCAATTCTTATCGCACCAGAGTTATCTTTAAGAATGTTTATTGATTTAATAAAAATAATTAGGAAATCTTTTAATATTTCTCTTATCCATAAGATTTTGCTCACGCTTTCAGACAACACCACATACTCAGCTACCGTTGAAGATTTTGTTGCACTTTCTTGTTTTTTAGATCTCAATAAATCACATTTCTTAACACCTTTAAAACGTAATCAGTAGTAAATTTTCTATTAACTTCATAACCTGTCCAGTCTGCATGCACAGAACAAGGCAAGATATCTACTTTATAGTTTCTTTCATACGTTAACTTCATATCTTTTGTTAAATACAAATATTATAAGATTCTTATTGCATAGTTTTAATGAGTTTGATTTAAATAGTTTGAGAATCTACTAAAATAGTTTACGCTATAACTGATATCTGGCCTTGTTCCTGAGCTTATACATAAAAGTTGTCCTATCAAATTTCTGTAGTTTTTAGATTCAGATGCTGATAGTGCAGGCTAACATTTTAAGTCTTGCTCCATTGGAGTTTCATATAATTGAGCGTTTATTATGTCATACTTTTTTGATAAAGATTCTATATATCTCTCCTGATCTAATGTCATTATACCACTTTTACGATTGTCATCAATATTTATACTAAGAAATGAATTAACATTACCTATGTCTTCCATCTTAAATTTATCTGTTAATACCCTTTTTTGTTTCGTTAATTTTATTTTGTCTTGCAGTACATATTGATAAATCATCGACATATATGATTGCATAAATTAAATTATATTTATCATGTGTATAATACAAACAATAATTTTTCTCGCATTTTTTAAAATTGAAACTTTTTAAATATGTATCCAAACACTTATACCACGTTATAGGGCTCTGTCTCAAATCATTTAATGCTTTTTTTTACCTGCATACCCTGCCTGCTCCATCATTATAAGATTCTTGTTGTTTAACATACACTTTAGATCTTACATTCCCATTCAAAAAAGTTGATTCCATATCCATTTGATTTATCATTAGATTTTTTTGTAAGTAATAAGCCAATAAAATTTTGAGAACTTGTGTTTTTGCTGCAGATGAATAATATATCTCGTCAATTTTTTCTTTTTATAAAAAACCTATTACAACTCATCTGGCTTCATATTTCTTGTCTAATTTCTTGGTATACATCTATTTTACATTAATAACTTTTTTATTTTCTGGTCTATCTGCTACTTTATAAGTTTTATTTCTGATAATGCAATTTATTCTCTTAACCATAGCTTCTTTCTTGTTTACACACTGTTAATCACTTATTGCTTCATTATAATTTGGTGAAGTGTTTGCACTAAGATAATCTACGTAAATACGTATAGCATAATTTTTTGGTTTATACCTTTCTGGTTCCTTGCGCGTTATACTAGACCTTCACATTGTACTATTATTCTTATTTGTAGTTTTATTACTTTTTATAGTTTTAATATTTTCTTTAAAAAACCAAATCATTATTGCCACTATTATTGTTCTTGATGGGAAATAGCGATTTTATGTGAGGCGTTTTTGATTTGCAACGTTGTAAAGAAGGACTCACATAAATTAGTAAGAGTTTGAGCGCAGCAAGGATATTGTTGCTGCGTAGGCGTTGCAAGCATGACAATCTGAGAGAACTAGGTGATTGTCTCGGGCTGTTTGGAATGATAGTACGTCTTGATACGGGGCGAGAGATATTCTTGCGGATGGTTGCACCAAGAAACAAATGACGTGGATTTTCTTGGCAATGAAAAAAACGTTACACTCTTCTTTTCAACAGCGATGCAGGCCTTCGACACTTCTTTACGAGTCTCAGTAGCGTAAAGATGTAAAAAGTTGTCTTAATAAAGAAAAATAAAGAATAAAAAAAACATACAACGTACTACAAATGTTTCAGATGGCCTCACCGACGAGCTTCTATCACCTACAGCACCAGCGGCAGCGTGTAAACGCCCGCCACTTCGTCTTCATATTTCAGATTTTGTGAATGGCTCCAACGAAGAACTGTTGCCGCCGCCGCCTCCAGCTTATGTCCAACCAACCCCTGCGCGCTCACGGGCACCTCACCATCTTGCTTCTGCTGTATCTGTTGGCTTTGACGACGAACTTTCGCCGTTGTCACCTCCAGATCCTATTCAACTGGCCCTTGAGAGCTCACGTGTGCCTCGTCATCTTTCTCCGGCTGCCACGCTTGGCTTCAACGACGAACTTTTGCCATCGCCATCTCTAGGTCCTATCCAAAAGCTCCTGCGCGCTTGTATGTACATCGCCGTCTTCTTTCTGCTGCAATGGTCAGCTCCGACGACCAACTTTTACCGCCACTACCTCCAGGTCCATTCCGACTATCCTTTGCGTGGTCATGTGTGCCTAGCTGTTTTTCTCCTACTGCTGTGAATGGCTTCGACGACGAGCCTCCACTTTCTCCAGCACCAGAGGGTGAACGCGCGCCATCTCGTTGACGCATTGCAGATTTTACGGATGGCCTAGACAACGAATCTTTGCCACCTCCAGCACAAGCGGTAGTGCGTCAACGCACACCACCTCGTCATCGTATCACAGAATCTACAAATTACTTTAACTACGAGTTTCTACTACCACCAGCGTCAGCAGCAGCACGTAAACGTGCATCACATCGTTGTCGTGAGTTTGAGGTCAATTTTGGCGACGAGCTTTCGTCACCGTCAGCTTTATCATTTTTTCAAGAAGAGTCAGCGCAAGCCACCAATAGAATGCAAGTATTAAATTTGTTGACATCAACGGTACAGGTTAGAGATGGTAATTGTTTATTAAATGAAAATATTCCAAGAGATTATTCCCGTAATTCTAATATTAATAATTTCGATAATCAAAATAATTCAAATAGGTTTCATTCAGATGAAGATCCCGCAATTCGAATCGCCAAAGCAATAGAACAAACTTTTTTAACAATAAGAAAAACCTCTTTTAATTCTAATGATTCTGGATTTGTGAATCGTATGACGTCTTCGAAAAATTTATCGTCATTTTCAGGAGATCCACTTGACTGGATCAGATTTCAAGAAGCATACGAATATTCTTTAAAGTCGGGTCAATTTACTGATAACGAAAATTTGATACGCCTGTACGATTGTTTGAAGGGAGATGCACGAAATGCTACCAAAACGTTGTTTTCCGCAGGGAATAGTGCCAGGGAAATAATGAAAACTCTTAAAATGAGATACGGTGATTCTCAGATCATTTTATCGCACATTGTCAAAGAGATTAAAGATTTGCCACGATTTGAACAACATAAAATACGTTTTATTGATTTTGCTACAAATTTTTAAAATGCAATGAATGTAATAAAAACCTTAAAAGATACAGGCTATTTATACAACATTGATTTGGCTAATGATGTTATACAAAAACTCCCAAGCTCTATGCTTCATAATTACGTTCGTTTTGCTTCAACTCAAACTAGCAATAAGTCCGATTAAGAAAAGCTTTCGGAATTCCTTTATCAAGAAGCTGAAAGGTTATTGAGTGCAGGAGTTTTCGATGCACGCTCGAACGACTCAACACGTGAAAAGAGTAAGAAATCATCGCGAAATTCCTATGTACATAAAAGCTCTGTACTAAAAACGAACGTAGATGAGTCTTAATGCTCTCTTATTGAAAAAAAAAGCTATTCTAATGCTTATTGTCTACGCAAAAATCACTTGATTGAAAATTGCAGAGATTTTTTGAATGCGCAAACCTTTTTACGTTGGAGAGTCATGCGAGCGCAAAAGTAATGCTATGATTGTTTTAGAGAAGCTCTCACTCAAAAAAAATGTGAGCAAGAATCATATAAATTATGTAAGAGAAAGCATCACACGATACTGCATAGTGAGACTCAAACTTCGAATCAATCTCAAAATATGACTTGCAACTCTCAAATAAACAAAGAGCAAGCAGGTAAACTTCAAGGTACAAATACTTATAGTTGACTAAAATCAGGTATATTACTAAAAATTGTTTCAGTGCTTGCGATTGGTTTGAAGTCTTCAAAATTAATTTATGCGCTTTTAGATGAAAGATCAGCAGTCACAGTATTAGGATCCAAAATTGTAAGAGAAATTGGCCCAAAAGAAAATTCGATAAATGTGACTTAACAAGGTTTTGGCGTAGAAAATGATGTTACTATGGCGAGTAAGGAAGTAAGTTTTAAAATAAGAATCGATTCGGAGCTTTACAGTGTGAATAATGTCTTAGTTGTTAAAAACCTTACTCTGCCCATGCAATGTGTTAGCGCTAATTTATCAGACCTTTGCTTAAATAAGACAGGGATTAAGATCAATCCTTATTTTAAGGCTCCGGACTTACTGATAGGACAGACTCACTGTAATTTAATTTTAACACGTGAATTTTATTTTTTAAGCTCGGAAGATTTGTTGGTTTCTCGAAGCTTACTCGGGTGGTCTATACACGGAATGAGTTTTTTACCAACATTAATGCAGGTAAATGTGATCAAATATAATGAGACTGAGAGAAAAAGTAAGCGATTATTGAAACATAACGAATTTGATAAAATGATAAAATCTTTTTTTGATATTGACGCGTTAGGAATAAGTTGTTTTGTAAAAGAGATGGACGAGAATAGAAGAGCAATTAAAAATTTAAACAAAACAAGCTCATAAATTAATGGGCGGTGGGAGATCGGTTTATCGTGGAAAAATGACGATAAGGTACTCATGGACCGGCGCGCAATTGCCTTTCGAAGATTTCAAATAAACGAGAGAAAACATACATGAGATAGAGATAACAGTGAAATTTATACTCGCAAAACGAATAGATTAATAGATGATAATTATGCTGAACCATACAAAGAAAGTTCAAAAAATAAAAAACTTTGGTTTTTACCGCATTTTGGTGTATGACATATAGACATACCTGGTAGAGAGCGTTTAGTTTTTGATGCAGCCACTAAAACAGCTGGAGTAAGTTTCAATGACTTTTTATTACCTGGCCCCAATTTGTTAAAGTCACGGATATAAGTCTTAATGAGCTTAAGACAATACAGATACGAATTTAAAGCGAACCTAAAAGATAAATTTAAAAAAATTTAAATTCAGAAGCACGATCAAGTTTTCCAACGTTTTTTCTGGAGGGGAGAGAATAAGTCTTCAAAGCTGGTAGAATACGTCATGACTTCTATGTGATTCAGCGCGAAATTATCACCCTGTTTGGCTCTTTACATTAAAAACAAGAACGCGAGTCTTTTTATTTCAAAATATCCACATGCGGCCAATAGTTTAATCGAAAGCTTTTACATGGATGACTGTCTTGATAGTTGCAAGTTCATCAAGAAAGCATCAACACAAGTTTTACAGGTAGAAGAAATAGATGCGCACGTGGATCATGTATGGGTGGGCGAGTAACGATGATTTAATAATTCGAAAGGTCCATTCAGCCGAGACAAATAAATAAATTACGGTAGAAAACAATCAAAATGAAGTGTAAAAAATTTTATGTTTGCATTGGTTAAATTCAACTGACAAATTAAGCTTTAAAATTAACACGGACATAATTACTCCTGATTTTTTGAGTGGTGATAGCAGTGATTTTTATGCAAGAAATATGGTCGAGCGGAGTTAGCTGGGATGAGAGAGTTCGCGATGACGAGTATGCACATTGGAAGCTTTGGTTACGCGAATTCGGATGATTGAAATATTGCCGCTTTGATCGATGTTATCAGTTATTGTACTTACAAGAAGATAAATATGAACTACGTATGTTTTGCGATGCAATCTCAAAAGTTTATGCGACGTATTGGAGATTTTCTTTGTCATATAATAAATTTTACATGTTAACTATAATGGTAAAAATGACGTCGCACTATTAAAAAATGTCGCAGTGTTAAAAAATATTACAATTTCTCGACTCAAATGACAAGCTGTGGTACTATTAACAAGATTGGTTAAAATAATAGAAAATGAACATGATATACGGGTTTGAAAACAAGTATTTTTGACTGATTCTGAAATCGTGATACATTGGATTAAAAAAGTGCCACGAGAATTTGAAACTTTCATTGCAAATAGACTAAGTTAAATAAACGAAAATACTTATACATTCCAGTGGTGATGGGTACGTACCAAAAATAATTCAGCTGACGATGGTACGCGATACATGCCAGATGCGTTATTTCAGAAGAGTAGATGGTTCTTGGGTCCGACGTTTTTGCAAGAGAATGAAATAAAATGGCCAGAATTCAACAGTAAAAAATAAAAAAAATAGAACGTGATGCATTAAAATACAAGAATATTGTAGCTACTACTTAAATTACAGAGCATTATTTTAGATTTATCTAGATTTTCTTCGTGGAAAAGAATTTTGATCACTGTAGAACTACCCTATAAAGCTATATTTAAGATACGAAAAATAAAAATTTACCTTCGTGAAAATGATTTCTAAAGCAAACAAGTTATGTATTAGATTGAGTCAACGTAAAACAATTTTTGATGTAATTCAAGCATTTAAGAATACGAAGCTAATTTCAAAAGAAAGTAGGATTTTAAATTAAGATCCATGTAATGAGAATCACGAGATTTTACAAGCAAGGGGGCAACTATTGATTATTTATTGCGATGATGCTACACATTTTAAAGTAGTGAGCAATACATTAAAACTTATAATATAAAAATTTAACGATAAAAAGATTAGCGATTTTGCAGCACAAAAGGAAATAAAATGGAAATTTAATCCTCCTAGCGCTTCGCATATAGGCAGTGCATGGGAGCGTTTAATTCGTTCGGTAAAAATCGCTCTAGTAACCCTATTAAAGTACCAAGTGATGTCTGATACATGTTTGTTGATCGCATTGACCGAGATTAAGCACAGTGTAAGCTCACGTCCACTTATGCATGTATCACTTGATCTTCAAGAAGACGAAGTTCTTACGCCAAACCATTTTTTGATTGGGACATCGTCAGATACTATAAGATTTAAATAGTATAAAAAATGCTTTGTTTGAGTAAACACTGGCAAGTAGCACAGCATTATGCTGACAGTTTTTGGGGAAGGTGGTTAAAAGAATACCTTCCATCACTGACTCCGAGAAAAAAGTGGCATAACAGTAATAATTCCATCAAAGTAGGTAATATAGTTCTCATTTCAGATAACAGTTTGCAACGAAATCAGTAGAGGAAAGGTGTAATTATTTAAACAATACCGGGTTTGGACACTAAAGTTCAAGTTTCTGAAGTAAAGACAGTTAATGGTGTTTTAGATGGATCAACTAGAAAGTTGGTTCGTTTTGCAAAAGTAGGAAACTCTGAAGTTTCACGTAAGAGAGAGGGTGCTCCCGATGGGAAAAAGTAATTCTATATGAGGTGCTGTGGGTTTGCATCGTTGTTGAGAAGGGTGCGCATAAATTAATAAAAGTTCAGCACAGCTGGGATAAACTTGCTGCGTAGGCGTGTCGAGCACGGAAATCTGGGAAAAGGAAGTGATTATCTGGGGCCGCTTGGAATGATAGGACGTCACGATACGGGGTAAGAGGTGTTCTCGTGGATGGTTGCGCCAGGTAGCAAATGACGAGGATCTCCTTAGTAACGAGGAAAATGTTGCGCTTTTTTTACAGTGATGCAGGCTTATGACACTTCTTTACGAATCACAGTAGCGTCAAGACGTGAAAGGTTGTCTAAATAAAGAAAAATAAAGAGTAAGAAAAAATGTTTAAACTGACTTTTCTTAAAAACTCTTGAACATTAACTTACAATCATTATTATCATTTTCTTTACCGTAAAAATTTTTATTTTTTTCACCAGTAAAACCTAATAATTTAACATCATCCTCTACAATATAAACATTTCTAGCAATTATAATTTTATTAATTATGAGTACTCTATAACCAGCACTTTCGTATCTTATTAAGCTTCTTACTTCTGCCTTTTTGTTCTGTGTATTATTTCGTTTAACCTCTGGCACGCTTTCAAATATTTTACTTTCATACAATGTAATATTATTTATGTTCGGCTAAACTCCCATTGTTCAGTTTTCAGTTCACTGAATACTAAACTGTATTTATTTTAAATGTACTTAAAATATATGTATTCTGAACAAGTAGTATACTATAGCTTACGTATTAGTATGCATCCTTATGTATTTGACGTTATATATAAGTAGGCGAATGCAGGAGAGAAAGAGATGGTATGTATGCTTGTACAGTTAGCTTTTTGTGTTATAGGAGTCGCTGGCGCACGACTATAGATGCGTGTCTCGAGTGTAGTGAGCTGCTATGGCTAGTTCTCCTTCAACTCTCACAACGAGCTGGTCGTACTCTATTTACCAGTCTCGTTGCTTTCTTTTACTATTGAACTTTTCTTTTGTCGTAATATTACGAATTGTTAAACTTAATTTCAATCCGCGTTCTCTCTCTTCCTCAATATTTATTGTTGTGTCGCGCTTATGTACACATATATAAGAGACGCTATCGTGCGTTCTCTTTCTATTGCGTTGTATCGCGCTTGTAAACACATATAGAAGAGACGCTCTCGCGCGTTTTCTCTTCCTCTGTATACATTTTTGTGTCACGCTTGTACACACACATAGAGGAGACGCCCTCGCGCATTCCCTTTCTATTACGTTGTGTCGCGCTTGTTTACACACATAGAGGAGACGCTCTCGTGCATTCTCTTTCTATCACGTTGTGTCGCGCTCGTACACACAAATAGTAGAGACGCTCTCGTTCTCACTATATACATATATATATATATATATATATATATATATATATATATGTATACTATCTACGGGAGTACTTTGAACTACTCCCTTTATTAAAGGTGAATCATATTATATTCACAGCACTTATCCGTAGAAGTTTTTTTTTTCTCAAACTTGCCGAGAAAGTCTCATGCATTATGAGCACCAGTAACGTTAAAATTAGACCAACACGTTTATTCAAATCGTCTAAATTGCAGCACTCATCAAACCAAGGTAGTAAATAAGCGAAATTCGCTTGCCCTGCTCATCATCACCAGAAGGAAGACATCAGTCAACTTGCTGAGTTTTCGTTACCTTCTGGTCATTAGATCACCAACAGGAAGACCACACCTATTGATACTACGCCACAGTAGCTGTCCCCACGCATCAAATCCGCCGCATCGAACTCGAACTTGCACTAGTAAAACATAAGTCAAAATAAGCAAGCGAAAAATAAAAGATCAAACGGTTAGTTTATAATTATTTGTTTTATAATAATAATAATTGTTAAGCTTTTGAAAACTTATTTAAATGATCTTTATTTTTGCGTGGAAATTAGTTTGTATTTTACGTCATTATTAATTTCGTTTGAATCTAAATATGTCTTTTGCGTATTATTTAATAAGATATTGAAATATAATTTGATAAATAAATATAAACAAGCAAGATTACTGTGTTGAGTCTCGGTTGAGTTAGCGGTGTCGTGGATAGCATAGTTTACTGGATTTAGGATTCTTGTGATTTTCTATAGTTTCTATTCATTATTAAACTCCTATTAAGTTGTTCTAAATTATTTTCTAAACAAAAATCCCGATGTATTTTTCACCTCTGCTGACAAAGGCAACGTTACGGTTTGTCTCAAAAAAAGTGACTATGTGGAAAGAATGCATAATTTACTGTCTGATTAATTGACGTATGAAATTATTTTAAAAAATCCATTAAACTCTCTACAAAAGAGAACCTCCAAAATTTTAAAGAATCTCAACTCTAACGGTTTTCTTTCTAGAACATACTACCCCAACGCTTTGTCGCTCACAGACACAACTCTAGCTAAATGTTATGGCTTGCCGAAAATTCACAAGGTCGATGCCCCTTTACGACCTATCGTCTCTCTTTTCAATAGCCCTGTATATTTTCTAGCAAAAGTAATTTACGATGAACTCAAGAAGTCAGTCAACGTTCCAATATCACATATTAATAATAGCTTTAAATTCAAAAACAAACTAAAAAATATAAAACCCACTACTAATTATAGACTAATGTCTTTAGATGTCAGCTCCCTATTTACTAATATTCTTCTAGAATTGGTACTACGGAGCATTGATTGACGTATTGTGACCATAATGAACAAATGTCGAATCCCGGTTGATGAAATTCGACAATGTACAGAATTTTTGTTCAATAATACTTTTTTTACTTTTGACAACATTTTTTATCAACAAATTTTCGGCACCCCAATGGGTTCTCCTATTTCACCTTTGTTTGCTGACCTTGTAATGGATGACCTGGAACATAATTGACTCTTCATCTTAAAAAATATCTATAACATTATTCCATCGTTTTGTTTTCGTTACGTAGATGATGTATTACTTTTTTTTAATGTTGACCATATTGACCAAATTTTAAACATTTTTAATTTATATTATCCCAAACTACAATTTACATATGAAATAGAGATTGACAAGAAACTCAACTTTTTAGACATGACGATAATGAGAAATTCTATTTATTTTAATTTTGACTGGTTTGAAAAACCTACTTCTTCCGGACGAATCTTAAATTATTTTTCTGGTCATCCAGTTAGCTATAAGAGAAATATTGTTTTTAATTTAGTTGATAGGGCGATCTTACTTGCCAGTATACGTTTTCACGGTGTAAATATTGCTAGGGTGAAAAACCTGTTGATAAAAAACAATTAACCTTTTAACTTTATTAATAAAAACATAAAGGTCAGATTAAAAAAACATAAATATAGTAATCGTAACAGTAGCACTACAAACACCTACCCTCTCTGCAAATTGGCATAGCATACATCGACAATAATTTTGAAAAAATTTCAACCATGTTAAAACCCTACAATATTTACACTTACCCTCTTATTAACAACAAACTGCAGCATATCGTCCGCTTAGGAAAAGATACAACGAATAAACATAAACAGACAAACGTAGTATATAAGTATTATTGTAAAAATTGTCCTGCGTCATATGTCGGTGAAACAAAGCAAGCGGCGGGGGTCCGTATTAGTGAACATATAAAAATTAAAAACTCTGATTCCGTTGTTTGTGCACACCAAATCAATTTTGGCCATGAATTCGATTGGGATAACTTTAAAATCCTTGACAAAGAATCCAATTACAAAAAATGAATTATTTCCGAAATGCTTTATATAAAACTCGACAAACACAACATAAATAGAAAGGAGGATGCGCTTTCCTTTAATATAGCATACCTTTCTTTACTACGAAAGTTTACATGTCCCGATCGAGTTCATCGCCCTTTACCGTCTACCTTTGCGGCTCCACCTATATAAGCGCTGGTACGAGTAAGTCAACCAAACTTACGAATTCTCGCGTACCTGTGGTAACAATTTACATTAAAATTTATTGTATTTTGTGTTTGAGCCTTCCAGATCACTCATTGTGTGTTTTTAATTTTTTTAATTTTAATTTTGTAGCCTGATGAGGCTGACGCATATTGTCAGCGAAACGTTGCGCATTCATAAATCAACGCAAGAAAATTTAAATACACTGTACTTGTGTTTATTCATTTTCTTTTATTTCGCCCCCAACGGATCACTGACCACTTTGAATTTCCTATTCAGTTTGGTTGTTTATGAGAACTTTCTAGACGGCTTTGAGTGTAGTTTGTTACCCCATCGTGTAGACCTCTTGTTAGCAACATGGAGAGTTATATTCAGATACAATTAGATAATTACAGTAAGATTGAGAATACCTATACAAATTTTAAAAAATTAGGTCAAGCTAAAATGACTTATGGTCAAGCTATAGCACGGCAAAAACAACTTGACAACGTTTTTGCGGAATTCAAGGCCGTTCATAACCTTATAATGAATTTAATCCCTTTACCTAAAGATCATGAATATTGCAAAGAAGAAGTTTACATCAAGGGTGAGGATCATTATTATAATGATCTAGGTGAATTTACGGACTTTTTAAATAATCTTAAGGGTGAAATGACACCTCCCAACCCAATTAGAGGGTCTGATCCGTTGACCTCCTCTTCAAGTTTACCGCGAATTGATTTACCACAATTCTCTGGTAGACGAGAAGAATGGCTTAATTTTTGTGATGTTTTCCGTGCGTTAGTCCATAATAAACAAGAGGTACCGACCACCATTAAGCATCATTTTTTGCGAACTCAAGTAAACGGCGAGGCAGCCAATTTAATTGAAAGTATTCCACTAACGGCAAAGAATTATAATCAAGCATGGACAGCTCTAATCGATTATTACGATAACCCTAGAAGATTAGTTTCTAGCTTTGTTAATACCATAATTGAAGCTCTCCCCATGAAGAACGGTTCAGCTACCGAGCTCAAACAGTTAATTAGCAATAGCCTGAGGCCTTTAGCTGCCTTAGAAAATCTTGGAAGACCTGAACATGGGCTTGGGGATTTTTTTATAGGGATAGTATCAAATAAACTCGATTTTAGAACTGTTAAGGATTGGCAAAAGAATTTGGGTTGTTCTACTGAACCCCCCACCTTGATTTAGTTCAAGACTTTTTTAAATAATCACTTGCTGACTTTAGAATCTCACACTATCACATCTAAAGTTACGCCTACAAACCCCCCTGCAAGATAGGGTAAACCTTAGGACAAAAACCGGAACGTTTTGAGTAGTCATCAAACTACTTCGTCTAAGGTATTTTGTCTCTGCTGCAACGGAGAGCACTATCTTCGCTTGTGCGACAGTTTCAAAACCAAACCGTGGCATGTCAAGAAGGCTATTCAAAAAAAGGCCAAACTTTGCCTTAATTTTTTAGGCCCGCATAAGTTTGACGAATGCACCTCATCTGTCCTTTGTGCGATTTGCCAACAAAAGCACCATACCCTAATGCATCGGGATACTGACTCTTCTTTATTTCGGTCTGAGGCTAATAAAACAGATCGCTCTTCTAGTAACGAAAAGGTAGTAGATAATAAAGTCGTTCTCGAGACTAACTCCATGTATCAACACAGAGCCGTTCTCTTGGCTACCGTTAGGGTAATTATAGCCTCTCCCTCCAGAAAAAGCTTGGTAATCCGCGCGTTGATTGATCCGTGCTCTCAAGCTTTCCTTATTTCGAAGTCTCTCATGCAGTTATTGCAGTTACAACCTAAGAAAATCAACACGTTGTTGAATGGACTGGGAGGGCAGGTGAAGACTTCCATCACCCAATCTGTAAATTTTACAATCAAACCTTACTTCGAGTCTCCTTATACATTGGAAGTTGGTGCTCTCGTTATAAAAAGGGTTTCGTCTTACAGTCCTTCAGCGTCTTCTAAGAAATTGCGACTAGAGTATCTTGAAGGGCTCTAATTGGCTGATCCCAATTTTTCCTCAAATGATCCTGTCGACTTGCTTCTCGATGCAGCCGCCTATACTTCAATAATTGAGGAACCTATTATAAAGCGTGATACCAATAGTCCAATTGCGGTGAAATCTTCTCTAGGTTGGCTCCTATCTGGTCAAATTAGTAGTTTGCACAGATCAAAACCCGAGCAACTGGTCTCATTACAGGTTTGTGAGGAACCTAACCTCGAAGAATCGTTGCAAAAATTATGGCAGATCGAGGAGCTCTCTAGCTGCAAAATTCTTTCAGAAGACGAGCAATCATGCGAACAATTATTCCGTGATAACTACACTCGAACTAATTCTGGACGTTTCTCTGTAGCGCTTCCTTTCAAGTGTTCAACTGATTCTCTGATCGCTTCTCAAGTAGAATCATTTCAATTGGCAAGATCCATGTTCCTATGACTTGAGTCTAGGTTTAAACATAACCCGGGGTTGTTCGAGTTGTATCGCGACTTTATGCAAGAATATATTGCCTTGAAATACATGAGTTTAGCTGACCCTAGTACTTCGATTTGGTATCTCCCTCATCATGGGGTGTTGCGCGAGTCGTGTTCTACTACAAAATTGCGTGTAGTGTTTAACGGCTCTGCGACGACTAAATCTGGAACCTCACTAAACTCCTGTCTCTTTACTCAGGACAAAATCTCTTACCCACCCTATTTGATCTCATAATACGGTGGAGGTTGTATCGGCTGGTCTTTACCGCTGATGCGGAAAAAATGTTTAGACATGTAAACCTTAAACCACCTGACTTACCGTTTCAACCGATACTCTGGAGAGAGAATCCTTTAGACCCGCTTTTAACCTATCACTTAACGACAGTGACGTATGGTCTAGTTTCCTCACCATTTGTCGCTTCACGAGTACTAAAGGAGTTAGCTACTCTGTATCATGAAATTTTTCCTCTTGGAGCTGACATATTAAGAAATGATGTCTATATGGATGATTTCATTTCTGGAGCCCACTCAGTCACTGATGTGAAGCAAAAAATTAGCCAATTGATAGAGCTGACTAAGTTAGGTGGCTTTACTTTGCGCAAATGGTCAGGTAACTGTAGAGAAGTGTTATCAAAAATTCCTAAAGAACTGCGATCTTCTAACCTCTTGAAACTAGCTGAAAACGGTGAAGCAACGTCGGTTCTTGGATTGAATTGGGATCCAGAACTTGACTGTTTTACGTTTAAGATAAATTTATCTTCGTTCATCCCTTTGTGGACCAAACGCACCTTTCTCTCGCAGCTAGCCAAGTTTTTCGATCCTGGGTTGGATTTCTTCAGTGTTGATCAAAGCAAAAATTCTTATGCAAGAATTATGGCTGTTCAAATTATCATGGGCTGACCAACTGCCTCTTAATCTTCTAAGGGGATGGCATGACTGGTGAAATGGTACCAAGGCTCTGAATAAAATTCAAATTCCCCGTTGGAATTAATTTCAGCCCAAGAATTCAAGGTTGGAAATCCATGGCTTTGTGGATGCATCAAAACGAGCTTACGCAGCCGTACTCTATTTACGAGTAGTCATGGATAATAAAATTTCCATCTCACTAGTGATCGCTAAAACCAAGGTTGCGCTACTTAAAACTCTTATCATTACGCGGTTAGAACTTTGTGGTGCACACTTGCTCTCTAAGATGGTTAACCATTATATTTCCACTACTAAGATCCTACCGTCTCAAATCTATTTATATACGGATTCTATGGATACTTTGTGCTGGATTCGTTCAGTACCATCGAAGTGGTCAACCTTTATTGCCAACAGATGTTCCGATATTCAAACGTTGAACCCTACTGCTGTTTGGCATCATGTCAAAACTAAACAGAATCCAGCGGATATTGCTTCTCGTGGTGTGTTTCCTCATCAGTTGATCAATCACAGTTTATGGTTTGAAGGGGCGAAGTTTCTGAAGGATCGGGAAATAATATTCTCTAAAATTTCACCAAAAAACCTGTCAATAAAGGAAATCCTAAGTGAGCAAGTAGTCAATACTATTTCCTCTTAGAGCTTCGAAAAGGACACGCTTGATGTATACCTTGCTTATAGCAGTTGGCACAAGTTGCTTGTTGTCATTGGTTATTGCTTAAGATTTATTTTTAGGCTAATGAACAGGTGTCGTTTCACTTCCAGTAGGATAAGAAGGTCTAGCACTGCGGGAACTGAAGTCTTGTCGACTCAAGACTCCCCCTTTCTAAACTTATCTTATGCTTTAGGAACGGAAACTAATCGTTTAAGGTTGTCCAAACTCAGTAATGCTCGTTTGGTGTTAATTAGAATACATCAAAAGAAGCATTTTCTCAAGGAATACAACGTTCTTTCTAAAGATCGGTCGTTAACCGAGTTGGAGCGTAGCTTTATAGGAAGGCATAGTATGCTGAAAAAACTGAGCCCCATGTTAGCTGATGGTATCATAAGAGTTAGGGGTCGAATTAGTCAAGCTTTGATACCCAACGAAGCTAAGCACCCAATCATCTTAGCTCCCAATGATTATCTAACTAGGTTAACCATCGATTATCATGATAATCTGATGTTACATGGAGGAGCTCAGATTACTTTGACGTTCATCCGACGGTCATATTGGATAGTGCGAGGGAGGCAGATAGTTAAAAATTCAATTTTCAAATGCTCCCTTTGCATTCGCTATTCTGCTAGACTGCAGACTCCTATGATGGGTGACTGTCCTACTTCTCGAGTCCAAGAGGGTCCAGCCTTTTCAAAGACAGGAGTAGATTACGCTGGACCTTTCCCTATACGTCTGACTAAAGCTAGAGAAAAGGGTACGCAAAAGAGATATATATGTGTATTCGTTTGTATGATCACACGGGCCGTGCACTTGGAAGTAGCAGAGGATTGCTCTTTCCAGGCCTTTCTAGCGGCCTTTAGTCGTTTTACATCTAGAAGAGGACATTGCACCGATTTATTCAGTGATCGAGGCACGAACTTTAAAGGCACCTCCTCTGAACTTAAAGAATCTCTTCTAGCTTTCATGAGTTCATACAACTTGAACGACCAATTTCTGAAAATGGGCACTAACTGGCATTTTAATCCACCCTCAGCCCCTCATTTTGGTGGGTTGTGGGAAGTGGCAGTGAAATCTGCTAAGTCGTTGTTGAGAAAGGTAGTTGGTGAGCAGATACTTACCTTTGTAGAATTTTTAACGTTACTGTGTAGGATAGAGGCGTGCCTAAATTCGCGTCCTCTTGTACCCCTATCTGATGACCCATTTGACTTAGTAGCTCTCACGCAAGCTGATTTTTTGAATTATAAACCTGCTTTTCAAACTCCAGAACCTCGGCTTGAAAAAGAGCCCTTTAACCCCCTCCGTTGGTGGAAGTTTATTTCTTCTTGTATACAACAGTTCTGAAAGAGATGGTCTACTGAATACCTCGTATCATTACAGACCCGCCAGAAATGGTGTCAAAGGCAACGACAAATACAAGTTAATGATTTAGTTCTTATTTGCCAAGAAAACACCCCACCTAGTTATTGGCCATTAGGACGAGTCGTGAGAGTTTAACTAGGATCAAACGATACCGTTAGGGTAGCTGAAATTCGTACCGCTGGCTCAACTTTGACTCAACCGGTGGTTGAGCTTGTTTTATTATTACCTGTTGAGGAGTTTGATAGCAATAACAAGAAAAATTTGTAAAGGACAGCGGTCCTACCAGCGTCTTGTTTGCTAAATCTATTTAATACATATTATATTTGTTTTCAATATAAATTTCTTACAAATCTCTTACGAATCCTTGGTACGTGTCCTGAATTTTCACGTTCCAACCCGGAGGATTGTAAAATCAAGAAACCAACATAACACTTAATTTTGCGAATTTTTATTATACCTTTTTACTAAATTAATCTTAATTTGATTTTCTTTGAGCTATCTTTCAAATGCCGACTTCCCAACCCGGGGGTATGTTCAGTTTTGAGTTCACTGAATACTAAAATGTATTTGCTTTAAATGTACTTAAAATATATGTATTCTGAACAAGTAGTATACTATAGCTTACGTATCAGTATGCATCTTTATGTATTTGACGTTGTATATAAGTAGGCAAATGCAGGAGAGAAAGAGATGGTATGTATGCTTGTACAGTTAGCTTTTTGTGTTATAGGAGTCGCTGGCGCACGACTATAGATGCGTGTCTCGTGTGTAGTGAGCTGCTATAGCTAGTTCTCCTTCAACTCTCGCAACGAGCTCGTCGTTCTCTACTTACCAGTCTCGTTGCTTTCTTTAACTATTGAACTTTTCTTTTGTCGTAATATTACGAATTGTTAAACTTAAGTTCAATCCTTTTGTTCAGCTAATTAAACGATGTTGTAACAATTTACGATTCAGTCTCATCAACAAGCGATTTATCGTCAATTAACTTTAATATTTAAGACTATATTTATATTTCTTGATTTTTTGATAGTATCAAGTGAATCGTTACGAAGGAAGTAAGTCTTTATATTTTGTTGATTAATATTTAAAAGTGCTGTGTGAAATTAAGTTTTTTTATAAAGCCCGTTCAAAGGGCTAAGTTTAAATTTCTACTATAACATTTATTCTTGTATGTTTGATCTTTTGTCTCGTGTATTTTAATTTTGGTTTAAACATATTTAACTGTTTGTTCCTCTTCTTTGAAAATGTCTATTAAATCACGAATATGTTTCAATGCGGGAGGTAATGTTCTAAGTAAATAATTAACCTTTTCCTGTTTACAAACCGTTGCTCTAGCATTCTTTAACTCAATCGTTATCTTTTTAAATTCACTTAAAAAAATCAGAAGATTTTTCAAAATCACTCAACTTAACGGTTGTGACAGAAATCATATTGGTGAAACGGTAAGAGAGAATCACCAAATACAAGAAGGGGGAAGAGTGGAGTGCTGGGCCACTTGTACTTCATAGTTTAGCATCAGCTGTCGTGTGATATCAATGACCGAAGAGTTCTACATTACTTTTGGGGGATGAAATGTAAGTATTTTCCTTAAATTTTTGTTTGCAATTACCGCTGTGTATGAATAGATCGAGCAATGAGTATTTTTCCTCGTTATAAGATACACATTAGTTCATAAATGGCAGAAGTTACTTTTCATACAAGCTATGTTATGCTTACAAGGTGACTTTTTTTCAAATAAGTGGGATGGATACGGTTGTAACATCCTGCGTGGGTACGGTTTTGACACAAGTAAAATTAGTTTCTTTCTTTTCAGATGCCTCGTGAATATTCTAGGAGAACAGAAAGAGGTACGTGTAATGTTAAGAGGCATACAATGATACAAAGCACCCCACTACGTTTGAACTGCCTGATAGAAATCCTTCCTATCTTAATGGACCATGATACATAATATTGCATACACACACAAGTGAAGAAAAATTACATTTACTTTTTTTCATAGAATTTGTTATCAAACATCGATAAGAAAAAACACCTTTTTATCGCTAAATTTAATAAGATGTATAACGTTTAATCTCCTTACGTGAAAATTTTAAAAACTACTAAGCTAGGGTCATAAAGTCAATCTTATAACTAACAAATCAAAAAACACAACTGTTCTTCAGACCTCCTCCCACTTCAACAGCCCCCACACTATTATTATAGAATATAATGGAGACTCCTCTGATACTTACGGATCCCAATATGTCTACATACAAGTGCATGTCATGTATATATTAGTGGGGCGTCGCCCCCCTGTACGCTCCGCGCATCAACCCCCTACTGTTTTAATTCGAAAGGAGAGTCTTTAAATTTCATCGGTCAGTGGGAAGAGGTTGGTGCCCAGAATTTCATAAGAAAGTAGAGTTTTTGATCTTCATCGTTAGGCATTAGTTACATATTCATCAGTAAACTTCCATATCACCCAGAAGGTACAATTGTGGCACGTTAAGAGCTTTTTTTTGGACTCTCCGTTATGTTTGGAGAAAAAAGGTATCTATAAGCTTTGCTAGTTTTGACAACATTCATTTCATTCGAATGTAATATAAAAAAAAACAGTCCTTTAACTTTAATGTTAAATGTTAATACGACCATAAAATAATAAGTAATTTCATGAGTAAACAATATCATTATATGTTACAACATTCTTTGACTGCATAAAACACTTAGAATGCAATAAAGCTTTTGATGAACTAGATAATTGAAACAATAACTTTCTGTTTTAAAAGAAAAAGTCAGAGAATATAAATTTTTCTTTTAACTAGCCATATGACAATTCATCAACATTCAAAATTCTTCAAGAACTTATTAAAACTTTGACGAAAATTATAAAAGAAAATCCAATAGCAAAAAAGTACAAACGTTTACATAAAATCACAAATGGAAAAAAACTACCAAATTATAAAATGATTTTTTTTTTTCAAATCAGCAAGCAAAAACATACATGCAATAAACCATTGACAGCAGAATGTGGTGCTATTATAGTTGAAGGCTTCAGACTACCAGACAGTCTCAATCTTCGTGTATACCCAAAAGAATTACCCGATAATTATCCTAAAGAAACATTTTTAACTTAACTGTCTTAATTTATTAATCCCATAGTATTTCCATTATTTTTTCCCTTAGGAGATTTAGAATGGAGAACTGATTATTTTAAAAATTACTTAAATAAGAGCAAAAAAATAACTATGTTACAACACTATTCCTACAGACTGTCTAATAGACCAAATGAAAAAAATTTGAATCAATTATTATACGGGGGATGGCTAACACAACAATTTTTTATTCATTCTTATATTATGATTGAATATAACTGTTTGAATTATTTGAGATATAACTAAAAAAATTAACAAATAGAATGTTATCGAGGCTTAGTAGATGCAATTGTTCATAGTGCATCTAGTATTTCTAAGAATTTCGAGAAAAAGAAAAAAATTTGGAAATCTTTTTATACTTCCATCTACATACAATTGAAGTTCAAGATATATGCAGAAATATTATCAAGATGCAATGTCTTTAATAATAAAATGTGGTAGACCAGATTTATTAAAAACAGTTACATGCAATCCTTAATGAAAAGAATAAAGTTAATTTTATCAAAATTTCATAAATATACAACACCAAATGATATTTCAAACTTGACTGTTAGACTTTTTTACTTGAAATTAATGTCAGTTTTGAATGACATTATTAAAAATGATATATTTGATTAAGTATAAGTACACGTGTATACCATATAATTTAAAAAACGTGGTCCACCTTAAGCACATATTTTAATAACTTTGCGTTCTGATAAAAAAATTGTTACACCTGAACAAATTGATGCAATTATTTCAGCTAATATTTTTTCTGATAATACGAAGCTCACAAAATAAGTGATTAAACACATGCTTCATGGGTCTCATACAGAACAAAGTCCTTGTATGATTGATAAAAAATGTACAAAAAATTTACGCAAATTTTTTACAAACGTAAATTCATTTTTAACGAATGGTTAACCTGAATTTAGAAGAAAAAATAATACTTTCAAACAACATGTTTATAAAATTTGGAAAAAAGATGAAATTATAGTAGATAATTCAATGGTCGTACTGTATAGTAAATTTTTGTTAGTAAAATATAAATGTCATATTCACGTCAAATCCTGTGCACCTATTTAAAGCATAAAATATATTTATGACTATATACATAAATGTTGTGACAGAGCAGACATCAAAATTTAAAAATTGAAATACCAAAATAAAGAATTATTTAATAATATTAATAGTAACGTTGATGCTAGACATGTAGGTCCAATGGAAGCAGCTTGGAAATTACAAGAATTTCCAATTTGCTGTAGAAGTTATACAGTTGTAAATTTAGCTGTTCACCTTAAAAATAAACAAAAACTGGTATTTGAAGAAAATAATATTAAAACTCTAATAGATAACTACGAGACACAGTTAACATCTTGGTTCAAATTAAATAAATATGATGACTTTGCAAAATCCATAAAGTATGTAAACATCTTAGAATACTACATTTTTAATAATAAATTAAAAATTTGGCGAAGAAAGAAAAATATAATAACAAAAATTGCAATTAGTTGATTATACATCGTATCTCCTAATGATCATGTAAGATTTTCTTTTAAACTTGCATTAAATAAATTAACTGGTTTGACTTTGTTCAAAGATATTCGAACATATAAAGTAATAACTTATTAAACTTTTAAAGATACTGCAATTGCAATGGGCTTAATAGACAATGATGAAAAAATCGATGATATTTTTAAAGAAGCGATTGCTGTTATGTTTTCATATCAATTAGGAAAATTTTTTGCTTGTTTTTTAATTTCAGAAAACGTTTAAGGTAACAAAATATGGAATACTTAAATACAAAGAATCTTTTACGGAGGGTTTGCCTAATAATAAAGATAATTAAGCTCTTTTATATAATAACCAAATTTCAGATTAAGAAGATAAATCGTGTAAATGCTTTAATTTACCTACACCAAAAAAAAAAGAGAGTAAAAAAGAAAATATAGATAATGAAATACGTTTTAGTAAATTAATGTTTAACTTGATGTGTAAAAATTTAAATAATGACCGAAAATTATATTTTCCGCCCTCGGGTAGTTTTGAGAGGCTGGTACTTCCTCGGGCAAAAAAGCGGTTTTCCGATACTTGTTTGATAAGTCTTCTTTACAAACCTCGTTACGGACCTCGCTTTCAGCTCGCGCCGCAAACCTCTCGATTCGCAAACAAAGACTTTTTAAACTCGTAGGAAAACTACTATTTATATTATTTGTGAACAAAAAAAGTATTATTATTATTATAGATGGTTCCGGAGGATCAGGGAAAACTTACTTATATGAAACGTTAATTTACTTTCTTATTTCTCGAAACAAAAAAATCATGTCAATGTCATGGACTGGCATAGCATCATTTTTGCTTCCAAAGGGGATCACTAGTTATAAAACTTTCAGATTTCCTTCAGATCTTAATAATATAGAGAGTACATTTTTAGAATTTGAATCAGTTAAAAAAAAATTAAGAGAACTTGATTCAATTATTTGGGATGAGGCTTTAATGATTCAAAAAAAAGCATTGGAAATAGTAGACAAAACGTTAAGAGATTCATGTTACACTGAAAAATATTTTGAAAATAAATTATTTGTTTCTAGAGGTGATTTTCGTCAGATTCTTCCAGTGATAAAAAATGGTAATAGAAAAATCATACTTGAACAAACTATTAAATCTTTATTTTTATGGAACTCATTACAAATCTTAAAATTAGAAATTAATATTCGTTCCAACGATAAAGAATTTTTAAAATTATTATTAAAAATTGGGAGAGGGAAAATTAAAGCTTTAAACATTCCTAAAAATTAGATCTCAAATGATGTATGTTCTTAAATATTTTCTAATACCTACAATTGTTCGATGAATAGAAATATATTTACATCGCATAACGAGTACACCTCTTATTTAAATAATAAAATTCTCAAAAAATTAACTGGAGAAATTTCAACTTACTATATTACATAACGCAACTTTTAAAGGGGTTGAAAATTCAGACGATAATATTTATTTAAATTTTTCGGTATAAATGTTGAATAATATTCGTCAAGGGTTACCACCTTATAAACTAAATCTAAAAATTGGAACAATAGTGATGTTACTGAGAAATTTAAGTATATCAGATGGATTCTCTAATGGAACATATTTACGAATCACAAAATTATTACAGTATAATATAGAAAGAGAAATAATAACTAGAGAAAAAATTGGAAATAGAGTCTTCGTTCCAAGAATAACTTTATACACAGGAGACTTCTCAGCATTACCGTTTATTTACATTAGTTGTATCATGTCATATATGTACGTATGAGAAAAAACATATGTTACATTGTTTTCAAATGATAGTAACATAAAAAAAGTTGAATTCACCGAGAATTTTATACTTATCAATGACTTTCAATAATTTGATGATTATTATATTATAATTTTTTATAATTTTTTTTTTACCATTATTACATAATCAAACATAGATGTAATGTTTTATTAATATGTATAAAGTCAATCTGTTTGCCTCCTTGATGGTGTGAAAAAATAGATCAAAATAAGTCTTTTTAAACTAAGTAAACTTGGACTTTATTGTTAATAGGGTTAATTTATACTTCATAAAAAAAGTTGTAAAGGGAGAAATAAAATGGTGTAAAAAGGCTTTGGGAGACAAGAAAAAAGCGTGATGGGTTTGTGGGAGGCTGTGGGGGGACTAGAAAACTAATGTGGGAGGTCTGTGGGGAGTCTGTGGAGGGACAGGCAAAATTTTGTGAGAGGCTGTGGGGGGGCTGTGGAGGGGCCGTGGAGGGGATATGGGGAATGCCCCACACAAATAACTTTATAATATAGGAATATATATACACTTTGTCTCTATATGCATACATTTCACTTAATTTCTTATTTCAACACTCAAACCCACATATGTATGTACATATCTTTCTATATTATATAGTTATTGCAAGTGGATTTAGTATCAAATCCCCTTCTACCCCTAGCCCCTTTACCCTTTATACTCTATCTATTTGCTACTTATCCCAATTTATCCTCCTCAAAATACCTTATTATGTATTTGTTGCCTTGCTGTTTTTTATATTTCTTATTAAATCCCTCTTCACCCCCCCCTTAACCACCGCGAATCACCCTACATTAATCTCCATCACTCACCCATTCCTGTTTTGTGGTCAAAGATTTTTGCTGAAGTTGATTTAGTTTTCTTTGAATGTCTTAAACTTATTTAATTTTACGTGTACTGTGAATTTTCATGTGTTTATTTATCTTTTCCTTGTGCTGTTGCATAGGTAATACTGTAGTAGGATGTACCAGCTTCTTTCATACTGTTTAGTATTTTTTGTTTCATAATCAAGTGTATTTATTGTGTGATGTTCAAATAATACCGTTAAAGGAAAATTTGCTTCATAAAAATTTAACCGCAGAAGTCCTTGGTCTTTGATCCATATGGTATTGTAAGCGAATCAATTTTACCTCTACCCATATTAAATAAAAACGAAGCTTTTCATTTAGTGAGCTTCGATTTTCTTTATTTTTAGAATATTAAAGTGTTTTCATAAATGAGAGTACTTTACTGTTTTTCTGTAATGGCTCATTGAAATTTACTTTTTCAAATCGGTAAAACGTGTCTGTAATATCTGCCTAAAATTATTGTTTTTTTACCAAAATGTTAATTATTATTGCAAAAATCATTGAACGTTTAATCGTCTATTTTTAAATCTTTGTTTGGAATCATTAAGGCTTTACTTCATGTTATAATATCTTTTTTTCTCATTTTTCTTTGTCAGACTTACGCTCTGAAAATCCTGTTTCAATTTTATTTAAGTCTCAAGGTAGTTTAAAAATTCTGAAACTTGTCACACATCATGTTTAAAAATAGAAAAAATTCGACACAAACCCCTTACAGTTTTTAGAAAAATCCTGGAAGCCTCCACCAACCACTTCAATTTTTCTGAAACTCCACAAGCTCCAAACTCCCTCGCACAACTTTTATAAGAACCTATCCATAGGCCCCTACTGACCCCCTACATAATCAGATAATATTTTTTCCCATTATGATGTAAAATATATTTTTAAAAAGCTTTAAATGCCCTACACAATAGGGGAGAACTTTGGTTAAGAAATTTGTCACGTTTCTCCGTTATCTCAAATAAAATGTTTATGTAAAATTCACACAAGTGGAATGTTTACCAAATTTTCACACAACCTATAGAATATTTCTAATGGCTTGCTGGTGTCTTTTCATCAGATTGTCAAGAAGTATGTTAATTATATCATTAAAAAAGTATAATTCTACTACATGACAAAATGATACTAATGCAATGTACGATAAATCAACCATTTGAATAACGAAATCTTGGTTCTCTACGTTAGTCCTTCTCTTTACGAAAAGACAATTTACATGATTCAGTAGAGTTCAGTAAATTCTTCGTCGTTTTTTTATTGTCTTAATAATGCTTAATATCTAAGAATGCTTAAAGTCGAAAAAGTAATATAGGGTCGTCGGTCACCGGGGTTTCCAGCCTTGCGACAAACGCCTTCGCTCGTGACATATGCCAGTGAATGACTAACTTGGTTTTGTAACATCGGTGTATTCACATTAGTTCTTTTTTTTCTTTTTCTTCAAAACTTTCCATGCTGATTTTAGAACACTAATTGCAGGGGCCAAAGTGCATCTGAAAAGAGATGAATTACCTACAAGATTGCTCGTAGCTAAGGTACTACGACCATGCCTGACTCACATACATGTACGCTGGCCCATGCTGACTGGAAAAGAGATCAAATGAAATACTTCTCAAAGCATAAAATAATAAAATAACTTTAAAGAACTAACAGATGCAAAAAGTTAGCTAGGAACAGTTGCACCTGTCGAAAAGAACTTAGACAAGTAGACTAAGATAGAGTTAATGTATAGTTGGTAAGCAACCTCAATATGAGTAATAATGTTAACTACTGTAAACCTAACAAAGCAACATTATAAGCTTTTTTCTCGTTTTTGATACATGAGTTGCCAAGCTACCCTCTTACACCATAGAATTTCTATACCATTCGCAAAAATCTAATTTTTGTAATAAGGACAAATGTTGCTACTTTTCAATATGCAAAGAAAAGCGGGAAAGTTGAGCCAACAGTCAACAATAGCTCCTTCCCCTTTTTCTGACTCAGATATGTCAAGAGAGAGTTTGTACGACCGAGCCAATGTAAGTAACGGAGTTTTCAAATCCCCAGAGCACCACGTGCCGACGTTCTCTCCGATGAGTAAACAAAAGGAAAAATTAGAATTGATCATGCTACTAACATTTTGAAATACATCCATAGCTAACAATAACCGACAATCTTAGTTAAGTTAACAACCAATGGGTCGTGAGAAACACCCGATAAGAGTTTGGATTACAACTACAGCTGCTTCAGAGAGAAATGATGTCTTTTCCCCCAAAATTTTCGGTGGCAAGCTTTCGTGCGTCGTTTTTCAGCCAGCACGTGGTCAAGGTCCACTACTCTTTATAAAAATAGCCTGGAGGAATAGTGAGAAATCATTACAGTTTAATTTCACCCTCAAACAGTTGACTGGATAGTTAGAAACCGCCTTTGCTATCCCACGGTCCTCCACGAGTGCAGTTTTAAATCTTCAATTTTGGACTCTTCGATTTTTTTTTTCTCAATTTCAACGTGGACGCGTTTTAGAGCTCGAAATACGGTGTCAGTAAAATACCACACTAAGAGATTAAATAAAGGAATTATTCCTCACGTAAAGTCTAGGGCAATCACATTTAGTCTGGATGGTACTGGTGGCTCCTAGACTGATCGCGAACTTAAAACATTTTTCCCCCTTGCGTAATCTCTAGAGTGTAACTACCTTTGCTCGTTACGGTACTGGTAACCTCTAGATCGCAAATGGAATACTATTTGACACATTGCACCAGGTATTTTCGATAAATCCGAGACGTGCCACGAACGAGTGCATCGCATTATTACTCGATAATCGCATCAATTAAATTAAAATGGCTGTCCTCACTCCCTTTTATATACTTAGACTAGAAATATAATTACCTTTTGGATCCGCGTCCAACTTACGCACCCAGTACGAGTCCCAAGTTATTAAATGAAAGCTTAGACTCGAATAATACGTTGCGCCGACGTAACAATTCAATAGAGGCCGGCTTTACATAGTCTTTTAGTTGAGGAATCGTCTTCGGAGATCGTAGTAAAAATGTATTTGTTGGCAAGGTAATTTAAACTTAGGTGGTCCTTAAAAGGATCGATAAGATTGATAGCTAAGTAGAGAATGTAGATAAATATAATGGCCCTGAAAAGGGCTGGGTGCGAAACTTGCAGCTATTCCTTATTATTATTCGTGATGATGAAGTGTCAGCTGTGAGTAGCTTGACGCTTATCCTTTGAGTCTCTGTGTACGGACTGCAGAGATCGTACAGGAAGAAAGGTATGCCATTGACCTCACCGCTGACAAAAGAATATCTCGTCTTAAGGTTGTTCCCCGAATAACCAACCGTTCATCGGTAGTCAGAAAAGTGGGCCTTGCGAATACCTTATCGGTAGATATGCTGTTGGGGTGACCACTTAGAAGAAGGCCGTTGTTGCTGCCCATACTCTTCAGGGCTGTCTTCCCTGGCTTGCATTTAAAGTAGAAAATTCTCTGACGGCACCAGGTCAGATGGTTGAGCGGCTACAAAGCTCTGAAGTACTGGAGCAGGTTGTGCTGTAGCTAGAAACGTTTTCTGGTATTCCACCAGAGACGTTGACGTTCTGATCGCCTGTTTTTCCGTGACGCTCGTCTATTTTGGGGATCTGGGGTAAAAACCGATTTATTTTGCTTGCCCATGAAAAAAAAATGTTATCGGTAGCCAGGATGTCCAACTGCACGACGGACTCCTCTGGTCTTGGAGTAGTGGATTTCTGTCTACTTGATGAGGCATATTATAACCACTCTTAACTATATTTGATTGTGGGTGGCTTTAATTTTACCTCAATGCCACGTAGCAGATCCTACTGAGCTAAAGTGCAAACCTAGAATATTTTAGCAAATCTTTGAGCTTATTTATCACTATTGTAATTAACTTTTTTTAAAAATACTATGCTTTATCTCGGAATCATCAAGAATTAGTATGCAAAATTTCATCAAAATCGGTTTAGTAGTTTTCGCAGTTAGCGATTACAACAGTTTTAGTGGCTTTACTTCATATATTAGTAATTTTTTTGTTAAATTTTCTGTCTTGAGATTTAATAGTTTATTATCAATGGTCATTAAAAATACTAGTACCATAGAAAATTACATTTAGTACAAAAGGGAGTGTAATAAAGACTTATTTCCAGTATTTAAAGTTATCTTTGGAAAAAAAAGTTGTTTTGGGTTCTTCTCACCAGTTAGAATTTCAGCTGCAAAGCTATATTGAAACAATTTCGAGATACATTATCTTTTGCCATGATACAAACTATCAGCAATTTCAAAATTTTTAATCAGCATGACAATCGCTTTAATTTTTAAATTTTGCTCATGAGGTGGCCAACTATTAAGAATATTATTAAAAACTTTAACTGAAATATTTGTTAATATCATCGTCAGTAATAACTTTTACATAAGTTCCGTAATCTATGCTATAGTAAGTGCTTCTTTATCTTGGTACATCACTTAGAATTTTGTTGTTTTAAAATTAGGTGTATATATTATGGGAAGAGAGAATAACATTATGTATCACAGAAGCATACATTTTCAGTTTTTTATGTTTCATAAAATTTAAATGATATTACTTTTTCTTTTCCAATTTTTAACAATCATCATGAAAATTCTGAGTCGTCACAAAGTATGTTTCTACCTTATTTTGTTGTATATGAACATGACTAAAGAACTGCACTTCCTTAAGATAATCATTTTTTTCTGATTAACTAATTACAGGAATCGATAAACCTAACGATTTAAAAGATATATCGACTAATTTCAAAATTTGATTCTTATGTAAAAGAGCACAATTATGCTTGTTATCGATAAAACTTTACCTGAAATAATCTTGACATATTTCTCACATCATGTAACCTTATACATTCCTTGAATTTAGAAACAAAGCCAAAAATTCTGAAATTAAATGGTAACGTCACAGTGCTAGCTTTATTACATATGTAATAGATTTGTGATTAATAATTAATTAATCCTATAGCTTTAAAATTTTATAAGATATAAAATTCATTGGTCTTTTGATTTCTTCTTGGGTTGGTGCATGAAGCGTGCAGAAAGGCGTTAGTCCCCACTAGTATATGTATGTGTGTGTGTGGTTTTGAAGGGTTAATCAACACAACTACCCACTAACCCCCCTCTCTGCCACTGCACCCCTTCCAACCTCCTTTTAATAAGGTAAAATTTTATTGGTGTTAACTTTTTGTAAGCTCTTACCTACCCTCCTGAGCCCCTCACTCAATTTCAAAAAGCCCCGTTCAGCGTGCCTCTTAATATGCTAAAATTCTGTAGGTTTTTACCATATTTCTATTAGATTTTATTAGTACTCAGCCACCTCTACCTGCCAAATCCCAGCCCCCTTGGCCATCATCACTGGTATACTGTTATATAACCCTATAGCAAGATAACGCGATAAACTTTTCTCACTATATTATAGAACTATCTCCAGCCTCATTTCAGCTGCATCAGTTAACGTGGTAAAAGTATTAGTGTTATTCTGTCATTTTAAGTTTAACTTTTTTTTCACTTACCCCTTTTAGCTTTTTCTACACTTTTTACAAAAACAACCTCAGCCTCTTAACAATTTATTAACACATTGTCTAAGCAACGCTCCAATATTTATTCTAGCCCTTATCTGACGTTTTTTAACTGCTTTCTTAGAAATTATTTTATCCAAATAATTTGTTAACATATTGTAACACCACCATTGACATGTCGCTCTAAAGCGATGGTTTGTTTTATCTTTAACTCTCTATAAGTATATTTATTGCATTATTTCATATCAACACAACAATTACTTCAATTTTGAAATGACGTTGTTGTGGAGGTAAGGCTTTCTCATTATTGCTTCAAAATTGAAAAATCACATAATTATTTAAAATTTTATCATTTAAAAAGCAATTAAATATGTTGTGAGAAGTGAGTATATAGTTATAGATTGGAAAGTTAAAATCTTTGCCAAAAATATTGGAACAAATATTAGTTGTTTTTCGTTTATGTTGAACTTGCAATGATTCTATTTTTTTTGGCAATATTTAATAATAATTTTAGAATGTTTTGTCAACCAAAGAAATTTTCGGTAATTTCTCATAGTTATCTTTGAATAAGACAATTAAATTCAGCTGTAATGAGGTTTTTTTTTCGTTTTTTAAAATGTTCAATAAAACTTATGTTAATTTTTGCCTTTGAATTAAAATATCTTTAGGCATTAAGCCCGACACGAAAAGTTTCTGAATTGGCATGGCAGCTTAACGTTGCATGCTTCTTCAAAAATATTATGAATTTTGAAATCGTGTTCCACTTAACCTAAAGCAATCACAGCATCTTCAAATCTACTATCAAGTATACCGTCAAATGTTCTTCACATTTCGGAAAATTCTGTTTAATTAATGCAATTAAAATTAGTCACTACTTTTTAGAGTGTGAAATCAGGTGGCTCATTATTTAGGACTAAAAATGAAGTTGTTATGTTAAATCACACAATTCTTATTTTGAAAAAGAATATTAGATTTTAGTAAAAGCTTTTGCTTTTGATCTCAAAGCTTACGTAAAGGATTATAATTCATTATAAGCATAGTCTGAGCAATAGATTAATATCTGTTTTTACCCAGTTTAGACATTTTCTACCACTCTCTTAATAATTATTTTATTCATATAATTTGTTATAACATTACCATAGCAACCTCGAGGTAGTGCTATAATACGCTGATTTCTTTTCCCTTCTATCCTTAGTACGTTCAATAATTGTATTATTGGATATGCATGAAGAAATAATATGATTATTCAATACTCATGAAAGAATAACAAATAATCTAATAAAATATTGAAACCATGTACCTTGTTGATAGCCCTATTTACTATAAAAAACGTAGTGATCATCTGCTTCTCTTCATGAAAACCAATTCAATATTTTAACCAGCTTACCAGTTTGTCTTCAACCTGAATATTGCGCGTTTGAACAAAAATTATGTGTAATAAAACTCCATATTGTTTAGAAACTTGATTTAAGTAATATAATCCGTATGTATTCATATTTGAATTAAATGTTCCAATGCTAAAAATTTTAATTTTCTTAAATAAATTAGGCATTCAAGAAAAATTGTTTTTGAATTAAAAATTTTTATAAAAACAAAGCAGCATATATAAAATCATATGAACGTATAATTATACTTCATGATGTTATTTTTCTATAAAATTTAGCAGTATAAAACAATTACTAAAATTCACCTTCTTGTGACGTAAGAAAGCTTCATAAATAATGGTCTCGTAACATTATTGTACGTAACATCATTATGTAAAAATACAATATTGTAATTTCAATCTCAAGAAACTTATGAATTCATTAATTGTTTAAGTAAACTGTGCAATAGTATGACGTACAATTTTATACTTTCAAGAATGTATTAAAACTAAATTTTTTCATCTACCTTTAAATAGTGAACGTCAAGAGTTTTTTTTTACAATATTATTTATCAATAACTTATTGTTTCCTCCTATTTTGTAACAAAATTTTCCGATTGTACTATATTAAAACCTTTTACGTAACCTATACATTAAAATCATCATACTAACATAGAGTTACTTAGACGAATTATATTTGACTTCACGTGATTATAGCGAAATAGGCAGCTCAATAGGCAGCAAACCAAAGCGTCGAGGAGAATTAGTGAATTAGAGAATTAAAAACATCGTATTAGATCTATCATGTCGTTGATTACAATGCTAAGTAGTAAAGAGAAGCCACTGTTAGTGTTTAATAAGTTTAAATTTAAAAAAGCACGCCTACTTAAAACCGGACAAAAGTGGCAATGCACAAAAAACTTTTGTAAAATGGCAATACTCACAGATGTTACCGGTGAAACACTTCTAAAAACATCGGGATCTCATGATCATAAGCCCGACAAAAATCTCCATGTGCAGTTCCTTTCGAATTCGTGCAAAAGAAAAGCGTGTGATAATAATTCTACGAGGCCTACGAAATTTCTTTGATCTGCAATTCGAGGTAAAACAGTGCCTGATTCCATTAAAGAGCCGTTAGAGCCAGAGGATTTACAAAATATTTAGTATAATATGTGGCGAAGTCGACGGTCGCTTTTGCCGACTTTACCAAAAAATTTACAAGAAGTACATACCACATTAGACAAAACAAATTGGAAAACTGTCGATGGAGAAAACTTCGTATTAGTCAATGATTGGAATTCCAATATTGTTATATTTTTAGTGAGCAAATATATTTATCGCCAAATTCATCTAGATAAGCTCATTTTGTAACATTCTAAAATTGGTAAAATTCAATAAAGAACAAATTTACTTTTAATTTTGGAGTTTCTTTTATCTCATGTTTGCTTTTGGAATACTACCGCTATATTGTTTGTCCTTATAATTCCAATTACAAATATGTGATTGTCCGGATACATATACATATATGAATGTAGTAGGGACGACTTTTGGGCTCATACCCTGAATTTTGGATTTCCATCCATGTGTTTCATACATTTCTTTGACTTCTTTTTTAAAAAATCATATAGAACACTATCTTGTGATTAAGATAATCACCGTAGAATCAAGAAGAACGCAACAATGGAAACAACTAGTCCTCATGAATGAAAATCGCTGTGAAGACTACGAGATAAGTACACCTTTTATGGCACCCAAAAACCCTCCTAAAAAAGTTCACGTGATAGCACTAGCATTGCTGGCACTAAGAACATTTTTGCCGTGTCCTTATTTCTTTTTTATTATCTCCCGGAGGATCATAAAATATAAAAATCATCCATAGTATTGCCCATGGTCCGTGTTTGATGGAGTCTACAGAACGTTTACCCCTTAAATCCTATACTGTGGTAAAATAGTGTAAACACATTGAATTTAAATTAATACCCACTAAATATAAATTTCTCATCTGCTTCAAACATACCCATGCATTGATCCATATTTCGATGATGTAGTGAACAAGGCCAAGGCCGTTCAAATTCTCAGAAGTTCATGCGCAAAGAATGCCATTGAACTAAGTCAATACGATAATAAATATATCATTCAAGGGGCGCAAAGATCTTGAAGAACGTATAGAAGCTTATATTTGGTGCTCAGCAAGCGGCACTTAATAAAATGCGTTTTCAATAATACAGAGTTACAAGGAACCAAAAAATCAAAAAAATATAAGAACTGCAAATACGTTGAATAATAAAATTATGCGTTAAAAAATAAGTGCTCTAAGCTTTTAAAATCCAATATTCTGCAATATCTTACATTTTACTGTTACCGTTATGTCTGTTAAAAATTATTTTAATTTATTTGGCAAAGCTTCAAATAATCTATGATTATTAACATTATATCATTTTTTATACTAAAAGCACTCTTGCAATGCGGAGTTATTAAGTGAAGCAAACTGTTCGTAAGATCTTGAAAGACTATGAATCAGGAGAAACAAAACAAAACGTACAGAGAACACAAAAAAAGTATACCAGATGGAAGAAATGTTCTAACTTACATTTGAAATACGAATATGGATGTATGTGTTAATCCTAAATTCTCGAAAAATATTATATCTTTAAATAAAATTAAGCTGGAGAACAATTTTTGATGTGTTGAAAGTACAAATTTGAATATTGAAAATTAATTAAAACTCGTAGACAAGGTACACTCTAATAATCTAGCAAATAGTGAATTAAATATGTATGTACAAAATCTTTAATGCAGTAACAATGTTGGCCTACAAAATAGTTCTAACGAGCAACAAAATAATAATAACTTAAAGTCAGATGCAACCTTATTGACAAATTTTAAATTTGTTAAATGCGTAGTTACTAAAATTGACACTTCCGTAGACAAAAATTCATCAATAAACATTGTAAGTCATACATTAATAGAAAAAACAAAATGTAAGAACAACGATGATCAACAAAACAAAAATTCATCAAATAAGGTACTTGTTTTAACTTTTAATCATCGAAAAAATTTAATACTCAACGAAACAAAAATTACTCAACCGTTTTTTAAAGCAGAACTTCTGAGGGAGAGGGAGGTGGTAAAAAATTTTAGCAATGTTAATGACTCTAGAAATAAGAAAATACAAATTTAAGAGATCAAACGACAAATAAAACCTAAAAGTCATGTTTGTGATACAATCAAAGCTGAGATGGATTATTTATGCAAAATAAATAATGTCCTTAATTCAAAGTTACAACAATAACACGGTAAAATAAAAGAAAAAGTATACGACAAAATCGAATTTGAAGTTGACCAGTTGTGTAGAGAAAATCTGAAAAATCATTAAGCAAACTTCAATAGTGTAAGAGTTAAATGAGACGTAAAAAATAATACGAGAAAATAAATCGGTGCTTCTGTACGAAATGTTGACCAGGAGAAGAATACAATGCAAGATTCTTTAATAAAAATGTTTGTATTAAAACAATCAAAAACAAGTATGAATTCAATCGAGAATTCAAAAACAAAGGTCGATATACATTTTATAGATGGTACAAGGCATAATAACGGTTATCAATGTAACTTGTTAGACGGAAAAGTTATAACATGCATGGATAACGACAGAGAAAAACACAGTAAACTCCATTCTTGGGCATTTTTAAATAACATGCGCTCAATTACTAGTAAATATGTAATTTACGAAAAATCAGAAGTTTAAGGATAGGATAAATTACATACGGTTAAAATTAACGATGATATAGTAATCAACCCAGATAGCCTGCTTGAAAAATAAGAAAATAAGACAGTATGTCAGCAAAATCAGGAAAGTTACATCTATTGTACACACTGTACGACTAGTGGTCTAACAAAAGTTATGATGATTGCAATATTTTTAATAAACTGCTACACCAAACGTTCAAGAATAAATCAAACTAGAGTAACATTTGAAACTTGTAACATAAAAGTAAATAAAGCTAGTGTGTTATCAGAAAATGTGAGCGTATGTCGAATACCCTATCATGCGCTAAGTAAGTATCACGTGCAAGAAAGACGTAGATACAAATATAATACACGGTTAAAAGGAAAAATGCCTATAAAACATGCACCTAACGTAAAATTTATATTTTGATTGTTACTAGTAAAATTGTGAAAAGAAATAGATGCATCTTACTGCAAAGAAACGGAGGCGTTAAATGAAAAATATAAATAGCTTTTAAGAGCAAAATAAATGTTCAAATAAGATAGGTCTCACGGACTAAGTATATCATATATGCAACTTTAAGGTTAGGGAAATAGTAATAAAAAAATAAATAATATATATAAAAAGAAATCATAACAAAAAATAAAAATAGAATAAAGGTAATAATTATGAAAAGTAGTAAAAATTGGTTGAGTAATGTTCGTATTGCAAAAAAAGTGTAAATAGTAAGTTAAGGATACTATTAAAAAATAAAATAAAAAAATAAAAAACAAACCAGGGGGGATAAATGGGTCATAGGACCCACGGTAAGAACGAAGTTCTTTAAACATGAGATGAGTATAGACACAATTTTTTAGGTACCAAAGGGGTCGCCAGACCCACAGAAAGAACGAAGCTCTGTAAACGTTAGTACTGCATTTATGTTATTTACTAAAACAAAAACTTGAAAAACGAATAAAAAAAGAAAAAAAAAAAACATTTTACTACTCACGATGGTTGAACTTTGTGAGCACTGTATTTATGCGAGTACTGTAACGTTCTCACGAAGTTCAACCATCGTGAGTAGTAAAATATTTTTTTTTATTCATTTTTGAAGTTTTTGTTTTAGTAAACAACATGAATGCAGTACTAACGTTTACAGAGCTTCGTTCTTTCTGTGCGTCTGGCGACCCCCTTGTTACCTAAAAAATTGTGTCTATACTCATCTCATGTTTAAAGAAATTCGTTCTTACCGTGGGTCCCATGACCCATTTATCCCCCTGGTTTTTTTTTTTTTTTAATTTTATTATTTTTTTTTTCTTTATTTCCTGTTTTATTTTTTTATATTTCTTGTTTTTTTTCATATTTTATTTTATGTAATTTTTTTTTATTTTTTTCTTTATTTCTTGTTTAATTTAATTTTTTTTTTATTTCTTGTTTTATTTTTTTTCATATTTCATTAAATTACATTTTTTTTCATTTTTTTGTATTTCCTTTACTCAATTGCTTTCTTATTTTCATATTTAATCTTTTTTTTTCATTCCCTTTTTTTTTAAATATATTATTCCTTTTTTTCATATTTTATTTTATTACTTTTTTTTTCATTCTTTTGTATTTCATTCATTTTAATAATTTATTTATTCATAAAATAATTTATTTATTACAGTAATTAGTAGCACTACTGCAATGCTAAAAAAAACCTCAGGTTTAATAAAAATCGGTCGGTATTTTATGCATCAAATGCATAAAATACAAATATTTAATGCGTAATAACGCCCCTTAGTATGTTTAATCTACATAACCGCATTTATGCTAATTAAATTTTTTTTTTTTTGTTTTTTGTTTTTTTGTTTTAGATGTATTATTTAAAACGAGTACACAATTTACAAAACAAATATATAATTGAATGTATTATTAGTGAATACATTTAATAATGGAATGTTATAATTACGAACCACACCATAAGTACAAGAAACTGAATTCCCAGAGTCGGCAGCGCTCGTAGCAGAGTGGGTAAGGTGCTGGACTCACATGCAGGAGGTCGAGGGTTCTCATCTCTTTAATGGAAAATATTTTTTTTTTTTTTCAGAATTGTACAAGAAAAAAATTCAAAGTCAAAGAAAAATTACTGTGGGAAAATAAAATTGAAATTTGTTAAAAAATTAATTGCTTGGGAGTGTGAGGGAGAATGGTGAGTAAAGGTGTGTAGAAGAAGAAGAGTAACACGGCACGGTTGGTAGGTATACATATATAGTGAGGAGAGGGGAAGTGTATGGAGAACAGTTGGTGAGGGGGACGGGGTAAGGGGGGAAACTTGAGAGGAAGAGACTCTGGGTAAACGACTTTCGTTTCAAAAAAAAAAAATCTGTCGGTTTCAAAATTCCAGCCCCCCGAGTAACGCGACATAAAGAACTTCATTCTAAAAACAGTCAATAGTAAAGATTAGAAAGTGTACAAAAAATGAATACATGATCGTAGGAAACAATAAATATTTGTACTGTTCATAAAACAAGCTGGACTCTATGGAAGTATGTAAACAAAATCTTCATTGCAAAGTTTGAAATGTCAATTTTGATTAATGTAACGGGATTTTTCATTCGACTCGAGAGTTATATGATGTTTACATAATTACATGATAATTACAAATGCTTAGTGATGGATAAAATCATCACTAAAACAGAAACAAATTATTAGTGTAACCGGATTTTCCGATGGTAATGTATTAAGCCCTTAACAATAACCTAAACATTGAAATCATTAAACACACAAATAATTACTTAATTACTCAAACATCTTATATTTATTAATATCAAAGGTAAAACTTCCAAACTTAATATCAAAGGTGAAACTTCCAAACTCCTTCTCATATTTATTATTACAAGACTATATTTGAATAGGCAGCTCAATAAGCAAAGCAAAGCAAAGCATCAAGAAGGATTAGCGTAGAGCAGCAGTTCCAGCAAGGAGTCGGTAGCAAGTAGTAGGATCAAGTCGATAGCAACTCTACCAAAATCGAGAAAATTGACTTATATCACACAAGATTTGTTTTGTCTATCATCAAAAGAGATAAGCTCTTTTTGTAATATTTGAAGATTGGCAAAATTTAATAAACAACAAATATACTTCTTATTTTGAAGTTTCTTTTATCTCATGTTAGCTTTTAGTACATATATATATACATATCTTCCTATGTTATATAGTTTTATTGACGAAAGTGAGTCTCAGCCCCCCCTTCACTCCCCCTCAGCTCCCCTTCGATTTACTTAGTTATTTTCTTGTTTTAACGTCATTTTTAATTAAATTATATTTGAGTAAGCTCCCCTCCGCTTCCCCCTTAGCTCCCTCTCCACCTTCCCCCAATAAAATACTCATTTATGTAATGTTTTACCGAAATAAATGTTAAAAAATATACGCAATTTAGTACCTTAGTCGTACCTCGTTTTTAGAGTTTTTTAAAGTCACTGATCATAGGTCTCCCTCTGTCTATTCGCCGCTTTCCCTTTCTTACTATGTGTCTCTGAAGTACGATTATTTGTTTAACTTGATTAAACTTTTACATTTCAAATCTCTTTCTGGTCCAAGTCTACTTTACCCAAATGTAAAATTCTTGATTACTTCAGGACTTTGTTAAGTAGGAGACAGAATCCAGAAGGAGGTATAATTGAATAAACAAACACAATTAAGCTTTTAAAACAATAATTAATTCCGTTAGCTTAATGTTGTGACATTTTATATGTCATTTTAACCCATCTGTTCTTTTAAAATCCTTTCCATATTGTTCACATATTTGTTGTTCATGGTTTTTATGGATTAACATATGTCTGTTTTAATGTGACGATCTTCATAGTTATATATTTTTTAATTACAAAAAAATTTTTAGCTAAACAATATTTTTAATTCCTTATTTATTCTCGGATGCAATTTGAATAAAAATTCTTTATGGATTCTTACATCTTAATAAAGCAACGTATAATTGTCCGCAAGAGAATAAAGGTTATTTAATATACAATCCTTAGGAATTAAAACACTCTTTTTCTGATTCTTTAATAACTATAGAACATGCTTATACAAAGGGTAACTGTTTTCTATAGCAGACAAAAGGTAATGATAATAAGGTGCCAGTATTCAATGTTATTCTAGGAATATAAACTTTGCTTCTTTTTTCTCCCATAATTATTTCTGCTTCTATAATATACTTAAATAATTTTGTTATTTTTAATCTTGTGCCTCTACAGAGATCGTCTAATATACTCAAAGTTCTTATTAACGCTACTATAGCATTTATTTTTAATTTTAATTCGTGTAATGTAAGACCCTGTCTAATATTATTTTAAAATACTATTGGAAAATTAATATTTGTATTAATTTAGTTATGTTAAGTAAATCATATGTCTTATCAACTCCTTTGTGAGTCACGTATTCTGCTGTTGTGAATTAATTTTCAGCCTGCATTGATAAATACAAGAGTAATGTCATTAATTTGTAAACTCAATCTGTTAGTAGGAGGTTGGTGCATGGAGCGAGCAAGGGGCGTTAGCCCCACTAGTATATATATATTAGGGTATCCCTGATTCACTAATATCTTTTTTTTGCTATGCTGCCTTCAAAAAATCTTCAATTTGGTAAAAAAATTAGCCCTGAATTTTTTTAGATTTTTAGAAAAATATATAACCGTGCCTATTTCAAAATAACGGTTTTTAGTTGACATATGCGTATTATGCTTGATATAATATACTTTCTCAAATGAGTTGGCTTAAAATTGACCTTCAACAATTTGAAAGACAAACATTTATGATGTGAAATTTGTCGTAGAATCTAAATTTTCACTTATTTTCAACCTTAGAGTGCACCAGATAGCTTAAAAAGATCTTTTACGTCATTAAACGGCCTTTTTTAAACGATTTTTTACATAAAAGAGCCCCGTGAGCTTGTTTTTACTCTTGTCAATGAACAAAAAAAGTATTCTTTAAGTTAAATTTATCATAGTTCACAAATTTTCACTTATTTTTAATCTTCATTCACATCAACTAGCGTGAAAAGGTCTTTGATTTTGATAAACAGCCATTTTTTAATGATTTTTCACATTATAACTCGATAAAACTTTCGTAACTAAATAAAAGCAGTGAATTTATAGTGGAATTTAACTTTCAATCTAATTTTCTACTTATTTTTAACCTACAGTTTGATTACATAGTGTTAAAAGGTCTTCAACGGCCATTACCGGCCAGTTTACAATGATTTTGCAGAGAAAAGGAATTTGCAAGAGCTGGCAAGCTTAACAATGAATACAAATTAAAATATTGACAAAAAATCTTGATTTTCGCATATTTTGATCTAAATTGAATGTGAAATTTTTTCTATCCTCTCTTTATATCCCAGCAAAGATGCGAGATGGTGACGCTCCAAGTAATTAAAGTGAGTTGTTAAAGATTATATCCGGTATTAATTTAGTTGTTTTTTAATTTGAGAATAAATCTGATGCACTTGCAAGTACTCTGTTTGGTTCATTTTAATTGATGTAATAGCTATAGCTTTGCTTGTGTCTTAAATTACGTGTCAAAGGCAAAGGTTAATGTAAAGGGAGTTTTAGTCTTATAAGTTATACAAGTTACACAAATTATATAAGTCTTATAATTCAGCTTAGTAAAACTTGTCAGAAAAAAAATACACGGAAGGTACTACTACTTATCTGTCACTTTTCTATTTGTACGAGGCTAACTTGTATAACTTACATAAGTTATACGACTTCCAAAACTAAACTTGCATTAAGGCCACGATCACATGGGCCAGGAACAGATTAAATCATAGAACGTGATTCGTTGTTTGAATGGGAAGGACCAATCGCATTCTATGCTCTATTCTTTTCCTGGCTCCTAGCTCACGTGATCGCATCCAAACATCCCTGGTTAAAGGATCACTTGTTGTCTGTTTTTTTTTCGTGATTGGATCCTCAGGCTCAACTGTCATATTACTCATAGAGAATCTTTATAATAGTACTATTGTAATGTCATGAAAGCTTATTTGAAATTTTGAAATAATGATAAAAAAACTGAAAAGTTTATGTACCAAGTATCAATTTTAAAATTGAGAACCGTATTATTTGGATGATATTATGATAATAACTCCTAATTTTTTACTAAAAAGGTATAGTATATACTTTTTACTATTTTTTAATTAATTTTATCAACGAATATACCATTGACTGTATTTTTGAGAAATGATAATTGTATATAATTTTAATGTCTTATTTATTCATAACGAACTTACAAAGAACGATTTTCAGGTCATTTTTTAAAAAAATATCAAAAATGTCTTCCACTAGCAGACTTAATAATATTTTTTTTAATGGTAATGCTATGCCACAAATTATTGGTAATAAGCTACCAACAAAGAGGCAATTATTAAGAGTTTTTTTCTTTAATAGAAGGCATGTAAATTCAACCATTAAGAATAGTGTAGCTTTAGCAGTCAAAGAAGCTCTGATGTTTTGGGAGAAACCTAATATTCCAACTCAGAAATTTGACAGATGCTGTAAGAAGTTAAGCAATTTATATAAAAAGTATAGAAAGATTTTAAAAAATCTGAAAGCACCAAGAAGTTTAGTTCATGAAAATAATTTTACTAGGAAATTAGACATGTTATTGGGTGAAGCCCATGAAGATGTTTTAGATAAAATAAGTGATAAGCAGAAAGCATTTTTCCAAGATAAAAGATTAATAGAACCAAAACTATACATAGGAGATTTTATTTATGATATAAGTTTAGACATAGTTGAGGGTACAGTAAAGTTTTAAAATGAATTAATTTAGTTAATTATTTCAATTTCATTTTAAGAAACATTACTTTTCAGATATTGTGAACAATTAAATCTCTTTTAGTCTTGAAGAGCCTTTTGATAATATGCCTGATAGTAATATGCTTTCTGGTTTACAGCGAACAAACTTAAATCCTACGGTAGTGTGTGATTCTTGATGAGATGACTGATGAACATGGTAAAAAATTTTTTGATAACATTTTTTATTCCGATACTTTTGTAGTTTTTTTATTTTTGAGGATGTATTACTCGAATATTTGTCTTTTTTTTCAACTTGTCATTGAAACAAAAAATTAAAAAATAATGAATCTTTTAAATTCAAAAAGGTAATGCAATTTTAAACATTGGAAAGTATTATTATTATTTATATTTCTTGAGGCTTGAATTATATACTGAATTTGAAAAATTAAATAATATATATTTAAATCACATATTAACTACTTTAATTGTGTAAAACTTGAAATCCCTATGTTAAAACTAATACAATGAGTAATCAATATTTTTTAGAATCAGATAAATAAGATCAGAGCTTTTAACAATATTCGTTAGATTTATCAAGTAAACCAAATTCACAACAAAGCACTGCTTTAAATTGATCTTGAAAGGTCATTATTACGAAAAAAAAGGTGTTCGAGGTTGTATTAACAAAATGACAGAAGATGTTGTAGCCGTTTTGGATGCTTGTAGAATACCCTACAGACATTCTGTTTTATTAATTGGAATAGTTGCTAATACTTTGGGCATTAATACTCAAACTCTAATTTTAAATGAAAGTTCATTTAATCGAGCTCGACTCAATGTTAGGCAAAAGAAAGCAGAGAAGTTGAAAGATGCATTCGATTCAAATTAAGAAGCAGCTGTTATTTACTTGGATGAAAAAATAATACCTGACGCTTGGACTCATAAAAAAGTTGAATGCTTACCTATTCTTGTTACAAATGGTGAATGGGAAAAGATTTTGAATATACCAGCACTTCCTGATGGAAAAGGTTTTACACAAGCTAATGCTATTTATGAAACTTCAAATAATTGGGGTCTATTAGACAAAGTGGAGTGTTTCTGCTGCAATACTACAAATGCAAATTTGGGTAATATAAATGGCACTGCAATTATTCTTGAGTATTTCCTTGACAGAAATTTGTTGTATCAACCTTGTTGACACCATATTTACAAAGTCATCTTGGCATCCGTCTTTCAACTACAATTGCCTAAGACTAAAGGTCCAGATGTTCCATTATTTAAAAAATTTTATGAGCAGTGGCTCGATTTATATCCAACAAAATATGATATTACTGATGAACTCAAAGATTTATCATTACTTTCACAAAAAAATGAAATAATTATTTTTCTTCAAAGTTGTTTGAAAGAGCATCAACCTAGAGATGATTCTAAGGAGCTGCTTGAATTATGTTTGATTTTCTTAAGAGAACCTCAATAATTCAAAATTCGTAAACTGGGAGCATACCATCATGCTAGGTGGATGTCAAAAGTGGTTTACTCGATAAAAATATTTTTATTTCGTAAAACCTTTAAAGTCAATGCTTCAGAATTGAAAAAATTATATGATATCGGTATATTTATTGTTTTTATCTATGTGAAAGCCTGGTTTTTAGTTTCAAATACGGTGCAAGCTTCGAAAAATGATTTAGATTTTATTAAAAAGCTCAATAATTATGCTGCAGTCGATCCTTTGGTATCCAGTACTGCCTTACAAAAAATCACGAAGCAGTTGTGGTATTCATTCACGGAAGCAAGGGTCATTTCATTTTTCGATGGGGATATATCTTTAAAAATAAAAGTTCAAATGATTTAAGCATTAGAAAAAGATGTAGAAAATGATGATTTTATTTCGAAAAAATATATAATCTATTCTGATATAGATTTAAAAAATTTAAAAAATGCGAAATTAGATTACTTTATAAATTGGCAATCATTACATTTTTTTAATAGATTTGATAAAATATTAACTTTTTGAAAACCAACTGTAAAATTTGGTCTAATATCGTTCATTATTTAAAAGGTTTAGAAATCGTAAAAAATTTACGAGTCGTTCATGATGCAGCTGAAAGAGCAGTCAAACTAGCTCAAGGTTATATGAATATTACAAAGGATGAAGATCAAGAATGATTTGTGGTTTAAAATGTTAACAAATTTCGTAGAAAATTTAAAAATTTAAAAAAGGAAACAAAAGTAAAAAAACTTAAAAAATCAGAATTGAATGAGACTTGACAAATGTTAAAATATTAAATTAAATTTTCAATAAAAAAATTGTTCCTCCGTAATTTTTATTCTTGTAGATTTACTCAGTGCCCCTTATTTGCTTTTTTCTTTTCCTCTTATCTATTACTGAACAGTATTTTTTTTTTTTATTTTTTTTTTTAAAAGGTAAGAAATATGATATCAGTGGAAATCTTTGGAACCAATGCGAAGCTTATAGTTACAATTAATTTTTTATTTTTTAAGTATCAAATTTTTTTCTAACATAAACAAATATTACATCTGTAAATAACAAGCAACTAATACTACTTTTTATCCATTTTCAAGCTTGCCAGCTCTTACAAATCCCTTTTCTCTGCAAAATCATCGTAAACTGGTCGGTAATGGCCGTTGAAGACCTCTTAACACTATGTAATTAAACTGTAGGTTGGAAATAAGCAGTAAATTAGATTTTACGTTGAATTTTACTGTAAATTTGCTGCTTTCATTTAGTTACGAAAGTTTTATCGAGTTTTAATGCGAAAAGTTATGAAAAAACGGCCGTTCATAAAAATCAAAGACCTTTTCACGCTATTTAATTCAAGTAAGGGTTGAAAATAAGTAAAAATTTTATAACTATGATTAATTTAACTTGAAGAATACCATTCTCGTTCATTTACGAGGGTAAAAACGAGCGTACAGGGCTCTTTTATGTATAAAATCGTTTTAAAAAGGCCGTTTAACGACGTAAAAGACCTTTTTACGCTATCTGGTGCGATATAAGGTTGAAAATAAGTGAAAATTTAGATTCTACGACAAATTTTACATAAAAAATGTTTGTCTTTCAAATTGTTAAAGGTCAGTTTTGAGCAAACTCATTTGAGAAAGTATATTAAATCAAGCAAAATACGCATATGTCAACTAAAAACCGTTATTTTAAAATAGGCACGGTTTAATATTTTTTTAAGAATCTAAAAAAATTCAGGGCTAATTTTTTTAACAAATGGAAGGTTTTTAGAAGGCGGCATAGCAAAAAAAAGATATTGGTGAATAAGGGACACCCTAATATATATATATATATATATATATATATATATATATATATATATAGAAGGGACGACTTTTGGGCTCATACACTGAATTTTGTATTTCCGTCCACATGTTTCATACATTTCTTTTACTTTTTTTTTTTAAAATCACATACTACACTATCTTGTTTTTACGATGATAACCATTGAATCAACAGAAAGACAACAGTCGGAACATATAGTCCTCGTTTAAAAGTATCGCTGTGAAGACTACGAGATAAGTACACCTTTTATGGCACCCAAAAACCCTCCTAAAAAAGTTCACGTGATAGCACTAGCATTGCTGTCACTAAGAACATTTTTGCCGTGTCCTTATTCCTTTTTTATTATCTCTTGGAGGATCATAAAATATACAAATCATCTATAGTATTGCCTATGCTCCGTGTTTAATGGAGTCTACAGAGCGTTTACCACTTAAATCCTATACTGTGGTAAAATAGTGTAAACACATTAAATTTAAATTAATACACGCTAAATATAAATTTCTCATCTGCTTCATACATACCTATTCATTGATCTATATTTTGATAATGTAGTAAGCAAAGCCAAGGCCGTTTAAATTCTAAGAAGTTTATGCGCAATTAACGCCGTTGAACCAAGTCAATATGATAATTAATATACATTCAAGTTGTGCAAGGATCTTGAAGAAGCCTTAAAAGCTTATAATTTACATAAAAATTCTACTTCTATTTTTGTACCTTGATAACGTAACGTTTAATTAACCATGAGGAAGCATTAGTTTTCTCAGATACCATTTTAAATTATTTAAACTCTGATCTTAAGATTAATTTAAAGTTGTGCAAACGCATGGACTACAGAAAATTATTCTCTGTATAATATAAAAGGTAATAGTAATAAATATAAAAACATTATGTTAATTAAACGAATACTGATATTAGGTTTTAGAATACGGAATGATCTTATAAAATATGATAATAATGCTTTTTCAACTATTCCTAAGGCTTATCTAAGGGTCATTCAAGCTTTGTCTCATATGATCAAATGGACTGCCCTAGATTTTTTTTAGATTTCATCTTTATGGTAATCGAAACGTTATAGGATTAGTTATTCTTTTGAAACCTGATATTTATGTTATACTATTTTGTGCTATAGATAAAATATTTTTTTCACGAATAATTTAATGATAAATTAACGATTTAAATTAAAATGTATTTCCTGAATATTTTGGGGCATTGATAAAAGAAAATGTTGTTTTTTTAATTACATGTTATTAAAAAAACCGTGGTTCAATTTTCGTTCAATTTATTATATATTGAATCAAAAATTGAAGTACAGAAAACAGACATTTTTCCGTATTGTTTCGTTTTATATTAGGTTTGTTGAAGTAAGTTATCTCAAATTTTCTCATGATTTTTGTTTGCATCAAAAAACTTTATTTGGATGTGAAGGTGCACAATTTTTGTATTTTTTAAATTTTAAAACGCAAATTAAAATGTATAAATATATGTGTATGATTCAGTGTTAGGGTCTCCAAAAGTAAGTATGTGAAAAGAATACTTTATTTTTTTAGTTTAAATAAAAAACTACAATGAGGCCTGAACTTTAAAAATAACCCAATACATACATTTATAAAGCTTAGTAAATATAATTTGTATAACTTGGTAAATATATTTGTATCGCACGTAACTTCATAAATACCAAAACAGCAGGAGAAGGAAAAAAGTAGAGCCAAGTATTTCGGATGGCTGTCAATAGTAAAGACGAGAGAATTAACATCTGCATCAAATGCGAAATGAAACTGTGCAAAGTTAAAATTTTCAGGGCAAACAGCAATACTACGAAAATGAAAAATCATTTACGTTTAACTTGCAAGGATATATTTACACACATGAAAAGAACAAACAAGATATTATTCTAGGATGACTTGTACACGCAATAATACTAAAAAATTTTCAAGCTGATACTTGATGTTTTCATAGTATATTTGCCAAGCTAACAGCACTATAAAAAGTCCACATTTCTTACAGTATTATTGCGAATATTTTGGCCACAATTTGCTTGTGAGACATCTAAATAAGCAAGAGACTCTGTTATCGGGGGCTTGGCGGTTAGGAAGGTTAAGCCCTGAAACTAAGTCTCTTCCGGCTAGGTAGCCAGAAGATTCGTTCCAACGTTGGACTTATGTTAGCCCTGAGAAGGGCTGAGTGGGTGATGTAGCTGTATCTACGATACAGCGTTCTTAAACTACGCGTGCGGCTCGTGCTGCGCCTTCGTGGCACGGCAAACTCCTCCAGGATCCTTATTTTCTTTGGAGGGTGCAGTGGTGATTTTCACTTGGTTTTTGTTAGTCGTCGTGGGTCTCATAGCTCGATGGGAGTTGACCTCGAGGGCTTTGGGAGGCGCGGTGGTGTTTCGGCAAGTGGTGCTCGAGCAGGCAGAACGAGTGTCCTGGGCTGAGTCGGCTTGCGTATGCAGGCCGGAAAGTCAGTCTCTGGCTGTACCGGTGAGTCGCCCTTAATATCGTCCTCAAAGCCGTCGAAGAGGCCGGTCTCCAGGCTGAGAGCGGCGTCTGGTTCCGGTGGCACGAACCGTTCTATGGCTGCTGGGAGGACTGCGTCGATCGTTACCCGTTCAAGTGATGGGAACCGAGGGGTGTTGGGCGGAAGCTTGCTGATGCTCGGAGCAGCTCGGAATATGACGCTTCGGATGACTGGGCGTGGTGGTGAAGCTGCGTCAGGCGTTGCAATGAACCTCTTGGTAGCCGTTTGTTGTGATCACCCTCTGTGTCTTCGGTGGTTCCGTTTCAGGCGTTGCCTCTCGTTACGTCACCGAGGACGGCGTACAGGCTGCGGCTCTAATAAGCGAAATGAGCGGAGTGGCGTCGGTGCACCGTGCCTCGCCAAGTTGAGCTCTGCGGGACTCTGATCGTCTGAGTTGCGACGTCCTAGGAGCTTAGCTCGACCAGCGTAACCATCCGTTTGGGTGCGTAGGGCTGAATGGTAAGTGAGAGAAGCGTTCGGACAAGTGAGAGCCGAGCGCGGTCCTTGAAGAGAGTCCCCCGAAGATCGGCCTTGCCTACCTAACCAGTGGCCCTTGCCACGAGTGGTCGCTTAGGAGTGGCCAGGTGAGTGAAAGAAAAACAGCGTGATTTTCGATTGAACTCAAAAACTTTATTTGTAAAGATTTCTGTCGGTCAGTTAAGGAGGCACCTGGCCAGGCGGCTGCCTGGCAGGGGTTGATCTGATGAAAGCCCCCTTCTCATCTCGTTCGGGGAGCTGTTTTTGCTCTATGATTTGCGCCGAAATGTGTGGAGTGGGGGAAAAGAAGTCGCGCGCAAGTGTTTGGCTATTTCCTGGGAACAACTCTTTCGCCTGATTATCCAAGGTGTGTCACGTAATAATTCTGGTTTACTTGACGAACTATTCTGGTTTAGCTATAGGTATACACAAGGTACATACACATGAGAACCGCATGCATGCTATAGTACGATAGCTTTGTTGCGTGTGAGTGCATATACGCATGTGTGTTTATACATGTGCGTGTGCCCAACTGCCTATGTATAGGTATACTACTGCTGCTTTATTAAGTATATCTGCTGCAACACACAGGCACACACGTATGAGTCTATATGCATTAACAGAATCCCATACACGATTATACCGTCTATATGCTACCAGAATAATTCCGTGATGAGCACGGGATGATCAGGCAAAAGAGAATCTCGCAAATATTGTAGCTGCACTATACCAACTAACAGATGGCGTAACAGAGATTGTGCTGTAAAGTACTAGGTAAACGGTGCATGTTGGTCGTATTATTGCCAAGTTACTACTGACTTTACTGATTTCCGTGTGAGTTTTATACTATTATCGCTTTTGTTTAAGGAAATACAAAGTGACCATTTTCCTGTTGCCCCCCTTTCAAATTTTTGTTTATTGACGAAACGAGTTGTCAGACGCATCTAGTGGGACAAAATTCACCAGGATTCTCGTGGTGTTATCAGAATTAGGGTAAAATTTCTCGTTTTAAAGATAATTTTCAATTTCAACTAAAAAAAAATTATTGTTTAGTTTTAATGATATAATCGTAATCTCCATCACTTTTTACGTTGATAAGTACCATCTTTCGACAAATTTATAATTACTTGATTAAGATAACTGTAATTAAAATCAATTATAATCTGAAAAGTACTCGAGTACTTGGACTTAGCGTTCTTTAATCTCAGTTGCCAACTTCGCTCAAAGATGTAGAACGATGTGTTTTCAGTATGTTTGTATGGGTATTTCTAAGGTTATGCCTTCTCTGCTATTTTTTGCATTGTTGCCGGGAATGATTAATTTTAATCTTAAATTGAACTGTTAAAATAGAAAAAACTCAAAATGCAATTGCTTTTTTCAAAGCTTTGAAGGGGGTGCGAGAGAGAGAGGTGCGATGTTTTACGTTATGAACGCGTGGTATGCGCGCGCTCACCCTACCTTTTTACATTGCGGTCTTAATTACTCTAGCAAATATTTAGTAACATTATTTTTTACAGCGAATAAACTGACTTAAACTTTGTATATTGCAATTCCTAAGTTACTATTTTATGGTTGGTTAGAATTTCATTAAAGATTGTCTGTTAATTCTTGTGAAGTTTTTAATTGTAAGAGTGATTTTCGACAATTCTCAGTAAGAGCTTATGTTAAAGTACGAAAATTGGTTTTATTTATAACTCATCTCTAAACCAACAAAAGGACTTACATGAATTATGCTATTGCATTCGTAGAATTATACTTAATTTCATAAAAAACTGACTATTTATTCCTTATGGTAGTTAACATCTTAATAGGCATCTTAGTCGTGGAGAAAATTAGGAAATTTCAAAAAAGGTACTCGTCGGGAAATTTTCTTCCCACTCTGCGTTTATTAAAAATAATGTTTCGTTTAATTCCTAGTGAACTCTTGTGGTTTACCTAGAAATAATTAATTAGATGTTTAACTACTTGAAAATTACAAGACAATTGACCTTAGGTCATATTACAATTACGATAACTACTTATTAATCAGCATAATTTATTGACACTAATTCTCTTTTAAATAATTAATATGAGAAGTAAGAAATAAAATGAAAAAATGTAAAAGCAGCCTTGATTTTATTCGTTGATAAAATCTTAATACAAATACAAATTTGCATTTATCTTACAAATCGAAATTTTGAACTTACGATCACTGATATCCCGTTTTTTTAACATATTGACGTGTCAGAAATAATTAAGGTGCAGATTAATAAGAATAAAAGGTAAATTTTTACCTGCGAGAACAGATGAATAATAATTGCGAAGACGACGGTCTATTGCACAATTATTTATTGACCCTGTTGGGCTGATCCGTGTTACATTTGCACATGCGAGCAAATGTCAATATCGTGTAGATTAGTAATTAATCTCGAATGCATAATGACCCTGATGGATAAAAAATTGCCTCCTGACGGATTTTCTCTGACTAATGTCATATGTCCCTAATTCAAATAATCCTGCATGACAGCTATATATTCGTCGCAACAACCAGGGTCCATCTTAAATTTTCGCTCCAAAGCCTTAAAGCGTTGAAATGCCTGGGACTGGGAATTACCAACATCCATATTTGGTTGTATAAATGGCAGTTTGACCACGTACCGTCCCTCGTTGTTGCGTAGAACATTTGCAACGTAGTGTGCTTTACAGTCTATTTCTTCCTGAGATTTTATATTTTTTTACCCAATTTCCTCTATCTTCCAAAATTTAGTTAATTGCCCATTAAGATCCAATAAATTGCACGTTTCTGATTTCTGTATATAAGGATTAATGCCACCCGCAAGTACCCACCCAAATAATGTCTTTTGCAAATATAGGTCGCAATTTTCTCTTGGCAAATTAATTTGACCTATTGAGAACAAGGATAAAATAGTACCAGAGGCAATTAATAGATCTATGGAGCCTGGGCTGTGAAAAGCGGGATCGGCCAACCGAACTTTTGGCGGAATATGTAAGGTTTCACGTGGGAAAATCTTATTTGGGACCCTGTCTGCGATGACATTGACCACCAACAAGGTTAGAACCCTTTGAAATTCATTAATCCTAGATTGCAGGGCTAATTCGACATTCCCCCTTAACTTCACTTGTACTCCTTCGATCGCGCTAATTGACATTTCGTGGTTCTTTATCGCTAAGCCGAGGCGCTGCACCAAGTTTTCTGTAACGAAGTTGGCAGTGGTGCAAGTATTTAATAACGCGAAAATAATATAAATAATTTCATTAAAAACTAACTATTTATTCCTTATGGTAGTTAACATCTTCATAGGCATCTTAGTCGTAGAGAAAATTATGAAATTTCAAAAAAGGTACTCGTCGGGAAATTTTCTTCCCGCTCTGCGTTTAGGTATTTTTCACGCATATGCAGTTTGTGGCTGATTTACTTAACGGAATAAAGCAGCTCCACACGCAATGAGCCTCGGGCTGGTGTGACAATAAAGGTACTCGTAGGGAAATTCACTTCCTCCTATAAACTTAGTTATTATCTACGCACGTGCAGTTTGTGGCTGATTTCCATGACGGAATTAAGCAGCCCTACACGCATCGAGTCTCGGAGTCGTCGACAGATTCGCCTACCGTTCTGTGCTTAAGTATTTTTACGCATGTGCCAGGTTTAATTTAACTCTAGAAAAGCAAACATTATATTTACAGTAAGAATCTGAACAAGTTATGTATAATAATATTATATATCTGTATGAGTAATAATTAAATGGTCTTGTCCGTACGTAGTTTCTTCTTCCCTTAATGTTGCTGTGATTGATAAATTATTTTCTACGCTTACAAGTCGTCATTAATCTTTAAACTAAGATACTGTTACTTTATAGCTTTGTTTATGTTTCTAATTATTTAATGTTAATGAATTTTCTACTAATTTAAATTTTTTTGTAGATTTTTTAATTCCTGTTAAAATAGGTGAATATTTAAAACTCCAACTCTTTACTATTTTCCTAAAAATAGTAAATTAGGTACCAAAGGCAGTGAAGTAAAAAAAGTCTCAGATTTTGCGTATACTGTCATCAGAGGCAAAGCCAAGGATGACAATCAAATACTTTGTAGACTTGGCAGCGACTTTACGCATAGGTATGGGTTAAAGTTCCATATTACTCTTGTATGAACTGAATAGCATGTACAGTTTGTGCCTGAGAAAGTGCCTAAGAAAGCCTTGAAAAATACAAAAAAAATTTCTGGAAAAAGTCCCTCAAAAAGTACCGGAACCCTTCCACGTAAAGTACTAAAAAAAGTACATAAAAAACTCCAGGAAAAAGGACCGAAAAAAGTCCCACAAAAAGTACTGGAAAAGGTTCCACAAAAAATACCAAAAAAAGATCCGGAAAAAGTACCGCAAAAAATACCGGAGAAAGTACTGGAAAAAATCTCAGACTAAGTACCTTAAAAAAGCCCACAAAAGGAACCAGGAAAAGTCTCCGAAACAAAACCGCTAGAAGTCCCAGAAAAAATCTCGCAAAAAGTACTAAAGAAAGTCCCACAAAAACTACATGAGGAAGTCCCGCAAAAATAACCGCAGAAGGTACCGGAGAAAGTCTAGGAAAAAGTACTCTAGAAAGTCCCGCAAAATGTACCAGAAAAAGTCTCGGAAACAGGACTGCCAAACGTCCTGAAAAAGACACCGCAAAAAATACATAAGAAATTACCGCAAAAAGTACCGGAAAAAGTACCGAAGAAGGTCTCAGGAAAAGTAAATCCGAAAAAGTCCCGATAAAAGTATTGAAAAAAGTCTCAGAATCAGTACCGCAAAAAATCCCGGAAAAAGTACCGCAAATAGTACATAAGAAATTTCCGCAAATAGTACCGAAGAAAGCGCAGAAAAAGTACATAAGGAAGTTATACAAAAAGTACCATAGAAAGTACAGGAGAAAATCTCGGCAAAAGTACTCGAGAAAATCCCGTAAAAAGTACCAGAATATGTCTCAAAAAAAAGTACTAGAGACAATCCCGGAAAAAGTACCGGAGATAGTCCTGCATTGAGTACCGTTAGAACTCCCGTAATAAGTACTGGAAATGGTTCCGCAAACAGTATAGAAAAAAATCTCAGGAAGAATTCCACAAAAAGTACCGGAAAAAGTCATAAGTAATAAACAACTTCTTACAGTAAAAATATCGTTCCAGTAATAGTTATCAATTACGTAGCAACTAAAAATTATCGACTGTCTACACCAATCGATACTGAAAGAAACTTAGGAGAACTTCAGGGGATTAAAGGGTACACAAGAGGACTTTGGGGGACCTTAGAGATCTTGAGGAGGCTTTGGAGGACTTGAGAGGACTTAAAAGGACTTTGGTGGACAAAAGAGAGCTCTGGGGGCTCTAGAAGACTTAATCAACTTCAGGAGACTTTGAGAGACTCAAGGGAATTCAAGGAGACTTGACGGTAGACGAAGAGTTTTTGGGGGACTTGAAGGACTGGAGGGGACTTCAAAGGACTTGAAAGGTCTAAAAGGGACTTTTGGAGACTTAGGTGGATTTAAGGCAACTTCGGTGGACTTCAAAAGACTAAAGGGAATTTTGGGTGACTTGAGAAGACTTTAAAAGACTAAAGAAATCTTTGAGGGACTTTAGGGGACTTCGAGTTTCAAGGGAACTTAAGGGGACTGAAGGGTACAGAAAGGGACTTCGGGAGACTTTAGAGGTCTTGAGGGTGCTTTGGCGGACTTCAGAGGACTTAAAGGGACTTAGGTAGACTTGAAGAAAGCTTTAGGTGACTTGAGAGAACTCAAGAAATAATCGAAGGACGTCAGAGGATTACAGAGATCTCTGGGGGCTCTAGAACACTCAAGGAGACTTCAGGAGACTTTGAGAGGCTCAATGGAACTTCAGGGGACTTGACGGTACACGAAGAGTTTTTTGGGGACTTTGAGGAATTGTGGGGACTTCAAAGGACTTGAAAGGTCTAAAAGGGACTTACGGAGACTTAGGTGGATATGAGGCAACTTCAGTGGACTTTAAAAAATTAAAGAGAACTCTGGGGAACTTAAGAAGACCTAATAGGATTTAAAAGGAGTTGAAAGAAATAAGGGAGCCCTGAAAATTTCTAAGAGACTTAAGGGGATTTAAAGGGACTATAGAAATCTCTGAAAAACGTAAGGAGACTTTGAGAGTTTCAAGGGAACTTAAGTGGACTGAAGGGTATACAAGGGACTTTAGGGGACTTTAGAGGTCTTAAGGGGGCTTTAGAGGACTTGAGAGGACTTGGAAGGACTTTGGTGAGCTAAAGAGAGCTCTGGGGGATTTACCGAAAAAAGTCATACAAAAAGTGCCACGAGAAGTACATAAGGAAGTTTAGCAAAAAGTACCGCAGAAAGAACTGTAGATAGTCTCGGCAGAAGTACCTTAGAAAATCCCGTAAAAAGTACCAGAAAATGTCCCACAAAAAGTACTAGAGACAATCCCGTAAAAAGTACCAAAGATAGTCCCGCATGAAGTACCGTAAAAACTCCTCAAAAAGTACTGGAAAAGGTTCCGCAGAAAGTACCAAAGAAGATCCCGGAAAAAGTGCCACAAAAACTACCAGAAAAAGTATCTGCGAATATCCCAGACTAAGTACCTGAGAAAGTCCCAAAAAAAGTACTGCAAAAAGTACCGAAGAATATCTCGACAGAAGTACCCAAGAAAGTTCTGCAAAATATACTAGAAAAAGTCTCGGGAACAGTACCTTAAAGAGTCCTGGAAAACGTACTAACAAAAGTACATGAGAAATTTCCGCAAAAAAAATAGAAGAAAGTACCACAAAAAGTACTAGAAAAGGTCCCAGGAAAACTACCCAAAAAAAATCTGCAAAAAGTACCGGAAAAAGCACCAGAGAAAGTACTGGCGAAAATCCTGGACTAAGTACCTGAGAAAATCCCGTAAAAAGTACCAGATAAAGTCCCGTAAACAGTACCGTAGAAAGTAACGAAGAAAGTCTTGGCAGAAGTGCCAAAGAAATTTCCGCAAAATGTACCAGAGAAAGTCCCAGGAACAGTACCTCAAAGAGTTAGTACCTCACAGTAACTGTTCAAATAAAAAAACTCAAATTGCAATTGCTTTGAGGGGGATGCGAGAAAGAGGTGCGATTTTTACGTTATGTACGCATGGTATGCACGAGCGCACTCTACCTTTTTACTTTGCTGTCTTATTTTTTCTAGCAAATATTTATTTTCTTTCTGCTCTGTATTGAATTATTTTCCACGCATATGCAGCTTGTGGCTAATTTAATTCATGGAATAAAGTAGCCTGACACGCAACGAGTTTCAGGCTAGTGCGACACGTAAAATAATCGTCAGAAAACGGGTACTTGGTGCTTATGGTGTCTACATACTGAGCACTTAGTAAATACTTGGTGAACTCTTCGTGAGTGCTTAAAGAAAACTTTCTGGGCACTTGTTTGAGTTTTGGCAAAAATGTGAATCAAAATTATTCTTAATGTCAGTCACATTTCAAACTTATATTTGGTCTTAAGATACGTCAAATAATAAGTATCTAAATAAGTTGGAACACAAGTCTTAAAAACGATATTAAACTTGCACTGGATGTCAAAATTGCGCATCTCGGCGCGCTAGGACCCTCGGGCAGGCGTGACAAAAAAGGTCCTCTTAGACAAATTAAATACATGAACTGTGCGTAGGCATTTTCCATGAGTACAGTGCTCATTCAAAATAAAAATGACGAAAAATGACATATCAAACTTATAGCAGGTCACAGAATAAGTATAGAAGTCAGCCTAAAAATAAGTCGCAAAAATTAGTATTAAATTTATTCTTAATGTCAGTCACATTTCAAACTAATATTTGGTCTCGAAATACGCTTTACAATCAGTCTCTAATTGAGTCGCAACACAAGTCCCAAAATCGATATTATTATTGCTCTGGATTTTAAAATTTCGTAGCTAATTATACTTTCTTACTTCTCTTATCGAGATGCTTGATTAGGCATGTTTATATTTTTAAAAATAAAAAATTATTTTCGGAAGGCTACCAATGATAACTTGCTTTGATTTATTTATTTCTCTTTATTTATAAATTAAGCAATCACAATCAATTCCACACTTTTTTAATTTACTCACAAAAAAAAAGAGAATAAAAAAAAAACGATGAATTTTTTTCTAATTAACTGCAACTGAAAGAAAAGATTTATTTTTTAATATTTTTTATAACGTTTATATTATATTTATGTATTCGTAAAATATCTTTTATCTTCCTAGAGCTAATTGTACAATAATAATGTGAAAAGCTGATCCATTCTTATTCAGTCGACGGGATACACATACAAACATGCTGGTCACTCCCAACACTCCTAAAGACAAAAATCCTCTATATGAAGAACTTCTTGAGGTTCCTAAGAAAACAATGCATATAGTTACAATTGAATTACTTTACACTCACACGCACACATACATGCACATGCACATACAAAATTTTGTACATTACACTCGCACACGTACACTGTCACAAATACAATAACACATTCGTACAAATATTTATACTTACTTGAGTGCAGTTACACAAGCATACAGAGACAAACACATAACCTTTCCCAGGACTTTTTGCGGTACTGTTTCCAAAACTTTCACTGGTATATTTTGCGAAACTTTCTTGGGTACATCTGTCAAAACTTTCTTGGCTACTTTCTACGGAACTGTTTACAGGACTTTATCCGGTACTTTTTACGAGATTTTCTCAGGTACTTAGTCCAGGATTTTCCCCAGTACTTTCTCTAGTGCTTTTTACAGTATTTTTTGCGGGAATTTTTGCGGTACTAATTCCGAAACTTTTTCCAGTACTATTTGCCGGACTTTTTCGAGTACTTTTTCCGGGACCTTCTCCGGTACTTTTTGTGGTAATTTCTCCGATTTTTTTTGCGGGAAATTCTCATGTACTTTTTGCGGTACCTTTTCCAGGACTTTTTGTGGTACTGTTCCTGAGACTTTCTTTGGTAAATTTTGCGGGACTTTTTAAGAAACTTCTGCCGAGCCCTTCCCCGGTACTTTTTGCAGTACATTCTCATGCAATTTTTGCGGTACTTCTTATGAGACATTGTCCAGTACTTTTTTCGGGACTTTCTCATGTACTTTTTGCGGTACTTTTTCTGGAACTGTTTGAGGTACTGATTTCGGCACTGTTTGCAGAATTGTTCTGGGTTTTTTTTCCGGGACTTTTTTTGGTACTTTTTGCAGAAATTTCTCATGTACTTTTATCAGTACCTTTTCCAGGACTCTCTGAGGTACTGTACCCGAGACTTTTTATAGTATATTTTGCGGAACTTTCTTGTGTACTTCTGTCGAGATATTCTCTAGTACTTTTTGCAGAACTTTTTTAAGGACTTTCTCAGGCACTTAGTCTGGGATATTTGCAGGTACTTTTTCCGGTACTTTTTCCGGAATTTTCTTCAGTTCTTACTGCGGAACCTTTTCCGGTACATTCTTAGGAGTTTTTACGGTACTTCATGCGGGACTATCTTCGGTACTTTTAACGGGACTGTCTCTGAAACTTTTTGTGGGACATTTTCAGTTACTTTTTACAGGATTTTCTCAGGTACTTCTGCCAAGACTGTCTACGGTTCTTTCTGTGATACTTTTCGCTGAACTTCCTTATGTACTTCTTGTGGCACTTTTTGTAGGACATTCTTCGGTAAATCCCCCAGAGTTCTCTTCAGTCCACCAAAGTCTCTTCAAGTCCTCTCAAGTCCTCCAAAGCCCCCTTAAGACCTCTAAAGTCCCCTAAAGTCCCTTGTATACCCTTCAGTCCCCTTAAGTTCCCTTGAAACTCGAAGTCTCCTAAAGTCACCCAAAGATTTCTTTAGTCTCTTAAAGTCCTCTCAAGTCCTTCAAAGCCCCCCTCAAGACCTCTAAGGTCCCCCAAAGTCCCCTTGTGAACCTTTTAATCCCCTGAAGTTCTCCTAAGTTTCTTTCAGTATCGATTGGTGTAGACAGTCGATAATTTTTAGTTGATACGTAATTGATAACTATCACAGGGACGATATTTTCACTGTGAGAAGTCGTTTATTACTTATGACTTTCTCTGGTACTTTTTGCGGAATTCTTCCTGAGATTTTTTTCTGTACTGTTTGCAGAATCATTTCCAGTACTTATTACGAGAGTTCTTACGGTACTTAATGCAGGACTATCTCTGGTACTTTTTTCAGGATTGTCTCTGGTACTTTTTTTTGGGACATATTCTGGTACTTTTCACGGGATTTTCTCGAGTACTTTTGCCGAGACTTTCTCATGTTCTTTCTGTGGTACTTTTTGTGGAACTTCCTTATGTACTTTTGCTGCACTTTCTTCGGTACTATTTGCGAAAATTTCTCATGTACTATTTGCGGTGCTTTTTCCGGGACTTTTTGCGGTACTGATTCTGATACTTTTTCTGGTACTTTTATCGGGACTATTTCGGGTACTTTTCCTGAGACCTTCTTCATTACTTTCTCCGGTACTTTTAGCGGGAATTTTTTATGTATTTTTTGCGGTGCCTTTTCCAGGATGCTGGGCGGTCCTGTTTCCAAAACTTTCTCTGGTACATTTTGCGGGAATTTCTAGAGTACTTCTTCCTAGACTCTCTCTGGTACCTTCTGTGGTCTTCTCGCGGGACTTTCTCCTGTAGTTTCTGTGGGACGCATACTGTCTAATACCAATACACAGGGACAACAAGAAATTTCTGAGGTTTGAATTTCAAAAACAGACGTATAAATTTAACTGTCTTACCTTTGGCTTAAACATCAGCACGCTAATCTTTACCAAACTGCTGAAAGTAGTAGTCAGTAGACTCCGCAGCTAAGGGTGGCAGTCAGTAGTATACCTGGACGACTTGCTATGCATTGGAAGGAACTTTGAAATATGTCTAACAAACGTCAAAACAACATGGGAATGCCTACAAAAACTGGGATTCATCATAAATTACCCAAAAGCCAGTTAACGCCTACAACGAGATGCAAGTTTGTGGGAGTAATCATTGACTCCACTGATTTCAACCTAATCTTTACTCTAAAAAAGATCCTAAACACATTTCCATGATAAACATCCTAAGTTACAAAAGGAGAACCAAAATTAGGAACTTTGCCAGCTTAATCGGAAAATTAACCTTCGCCTAACAAGCAGTTAAGTACGGCCTCCTACATACAAGGTCCCTGGAGAGAGCAAAAATCATGGCACTTGAAAGGGCTAGTGGAAACTTTACGTAAGAAATGGAAATTTTAGACTTAACCCTTCCAGATCTAGACTGGTGGCTAAAAAACCTAAAGAACCCCAAGGCAATTAAGACGTCGTCTTTCGCCACAACAGTATACTCGGAAGCCTTCGACAGTGGCTGGAGGGCCACAAACGGAATGGATGAAGCCTACGGACTCTGGAATCTAGAACAAGCGAAATGGTACATTAACTACACAGAACTGATGGCAGTATACATGGGACTTAAAGCCTTTGTGGGGCACATAAATAACGCACACACTACTACGAGTAGATAACATGACAGCATTAGCATACGTGAATAGAATGGGTGGCGTACGACATAAAAAGTACCACGACCTCGCGACAAATATCTGGAATTGGGCACAGAACAGAAAAATATTCCTCACAGCATCCTACATCCCATCGAGAGAAAATACGGAGGCAGACCACCTCTTCCACGTGATGAACAGTGACACGAAGTGGGAGCTCAATGACATTTGGTTTGACCTGATTAAGTTAGAGCTCGATAACCCGTAGGTTGACCTATTTGCCAATAGGCACAACAAAAATGTAAGACTTTTCTGTCCTGGGGACCAGATCCTGCAGCAGCTCAGATAGATGCCTTCATGATAAGCTGGACTAACGTTAATTCCTACGCCTTCCTACCCATCAGCGTAATACCGAAAGGTCTAACAAAAATCGAACGTGAAAAAGTGATAGGCATCCTCGTAGTGCCAGACTGGCCCGCTCAAACGTGGTACCCACTCTCCTGCGAACTCCTCACAGAAGACCCACTAATACTAGGCCCGAGCGCTAATCCGCTCTTATCTCCTTCCAGGGACACGGCACACCCACAAGCCAGAAACCTCAAACTTCTGGCAAGGATCGTATCTGGCAGGTACTGCAGCGTAATCGGGTACCCTCGGGGGCACTTGACATAAAGCTGGCCTCACTAGCTCCAACGATAATAAAAAAAATACGCCTCTGAACTGAAGAAATGGCAGGACTTCTGTGACAAGAACCAAACAGATTTCTTTGCACCATCCAGATACTCAATGATAAGCTTCCTAACGGGCCTGTTCGAGGCAGGCGCCTCATATGGCATATTAAACTCGGCACTCACAGCAGTATCACTGATCTCTGGGGGCAACAAGATAGGAGAGGACCGACTCGTATATTGGTTCCTAAAAGGTTGTTTTCACCTGAAATCCTCCAAGCCAAGGTACACGGCGACGTGGGGCGTAAACACAGTCCTAGACTACCTCAAGAATCTGGGCCCATCGGAGACACCAAGACTAAAAACTATCACGCTCAAGACAGTAGCTCTTCTCTTCCTGTGCACAGCTGACTGAGCTCAAACCCTTACAACGATCAACATTCAGAGCATAAAAGAAACCACCATGGGCTTGGAAATAAGAATAGATACCATGCTCAAGACATCGGGCCCTGGGAAAGAACAACTGCTACTAACATTGCCAAGGTTCGAAATGCACCCAGAGATCTGTGTCACCTCACATGTACTATACTACATCAGAGAAACGGAAAGAATCAGACAGAACGAGACTGCACTATTTATAAGCTTCAAGAAACCTCACAAACGCGTAAGCACACAAACCTTTAGCTTCTGGATCAAGCAAGTAATGCAATCTTATGGCATAGACACCAACGTCCTTACAGCTTATTTAGTGCGACACGCCACGACCAGAGCGGCTGCCGTCAAGGGAGTAAGCCTGGACGTCATAAAGAAAACAGCAGGGTAGAGTAAGTGCTCCAAAACACTTGCACGGTTCAACAACAGGCCCATGATGGCCAATCTTGAGTTCTTCGCCTCCAGCATCATGACTATATGAACCAAACTTGCATAAAGCACCTCTAGCCCATGAGCCAACCAACAAATACAAATAAACAATCTTATCATAAACATAACTAGATTTCAAATAGGATGTATTTCACCGTACAAGATAAAGAGATAAAACGACAATGTAGTTTCAAATTCAATGAGACAGCCCGCGTTTTCCTGCTACCAGCATTGAACAGCTAGAACATGTAATCTCGAGAACAAGGCATGAAGTATAATTAACAGATCAAACGAACTTACCTGCAAGTAAAGTTCGATCCAAATTATACAAAGCCTTGTTCGAAGAGATTACAACCCATCTGGAACCCACTCTCTTTACAGCAAAACACAGGCTCTTTGTGAGTGGTTTAGGGCCCTGCGTGATCCTGCCTGCTGAGAGAAAGGTCTGTTCTCTTACAGGCTGGATGAGTTTAAATTTTTGTATTAAGCTGGCTTTTGTTGTCTGTTCTTTATTTCCTTGGGTCTTAAGAATAGAGGAGGGTAGGTCTTAGGCTCTTTTATTTTGTTCACCAGATCGTCGCCAAACAGGTAGGTTGTTGGTTTTGCCATTTTGAGTACTGGCCTGATGTTCTTTGGTAAGGCCAACATCATGCTTGATGCTCTGGCCTTAATCTGACTGTGTGCCAGGTTTGCTAGTAGAGTATCCACAGCTAGCAGACACTGGAATAGTTGGGCTACATAAACGCTCTCCGTGGAATTTATTAGAACCTGTGGGGCTTTACCTACAGCTGCTAGAGCTCTGCAGGTAAGCTTTTGGCGGAATTCTGGGTAGACGTCCCTGTTCTTGATCTCTTTCTCAAGGTATGGTGAGATCTCGGGGCTCATTTCTCGGGCCGTAAATTCTCTAGAGAGCCGTAAGAGTCTACGATCACTTTCTTTTTCTCTTTTTTTAGGCTCTTGTCCCATGCTTCTCTCCATTTTTTGCTGAGCTTCGAGTGTACCTTTACTCCCGAGGCTACTTGCTCGTCCGAGTCAATGCCAAGGATGTCTGCGAAGATGGGAGCCAGTGGTGAATCTTTTTGTGGTTGTGTCTTCTCACCTCCACCATCTTTGTCTGAAAGAAGGGCCAGGTGGGTCAGCTCGTTCTTATGTTTTTTTTTTTTGGTTGTGTTTACGCCATTCGCATTGTGTGGTCGTATGCCAATAATTTCACTTCGCACCTCAGAAAATATTCTGGTACTGATTGACAGTATGATCAGGTTCTCAGTTTGGTCTCACGTAACTGAAGACACATCGCGGCGGGCCTCAAACAAAGCAACGTGCGTGGTAACACGTTGTGAGCCTGTTTTATAGGTTAAGTATGGTATTCTGTGAACAAACAGAAAAAGATTTTTACTCATGTGAGCCTTTCCCTTATCTGCGTCTCTCTCATCAGTCGGGTTTCTCTCGTCGGTCTTGGGGTCTGAAAATAGCGACTCATTTTTTGATGACTCCTGGCTGTTTGTGCCGTCATCGTCGTCCTCCTGGTCTAAGAAGGCTTTGGATCTTTTCCCCGGAGGGCTGTCACTGTCTGTATCCAGTTTTCTCTTGGACATGGTGTGATACTTTTAATCTATACTCTTTGAGCAAACTGTGACCTTTCTCAAACGCACAAAGAGAAGGAATGGCAGGAACGGCAGATGAGTGCCACTCGAGGCTAGGTGATATGAACCACTAGCGCACGAACGAGGCACCAACGCACGAGTAGCAGAATTTAAAAAAAAAAACTATTCTAAACTTGTGACATCTAACACGGGAGGGAAGGGTATACAACATGTAATCTCTTTGAACGAGGCTTCGTATAATTTGGATCGAACTTTACTTACAGGTAATTTTGTTTGATCCGTTAATTATTCACTACTACTGGTATCGAAAACTTTATTTTAGCCGATATTTCACTTGATTAAAACATAAACATTTATACAATAGTATTTATTACAAACCTTACTTTTCTATGAAATGTGTCATTATTGTAAAAATTGTAACAATAGCAATTACTAAGCTTAAAATTTCGTAAAAATACGCTAGCTTTTTGCTCAAGTTCAGTAGGATCCGCAAGGTCGTGTAGAAGTAAAATCAAAGTTACCTGCAATAGAATCAAGTAAGTCTGGTAATTATATCCTTGAGTAAAGTACAAAATACTACAGTCGATCATCAGCAGTGCATGAATCATATAGCTGAGAGTCATTCAGCTGATTATTTAGGATTGACAAGTGCCACTAATAAAAAGGCGTTCTTAACGCTGACGTCTCCAGCAAAGTACTAGATGACGTGTCTAGCCAGATCACAATCTGCTCTAGCATTTTAGGGATTCGTGGCCGTTTTTCTAACCAATCTGTTGCTACTAGAGCAGATTTTGCTACAGCAGCAAGCCAGAATAAACAATTCTGGGAAGTAAGGGCAACCGTATCGTCCTTTTTCTCAGTGGTCGTCTCAACAGCATACCCATGGAGAAGGTATCATCCAAGCCTACTTTCCTGACTAATAAGAAGCATTGGTTATCCTGGGAACGATCCGAAGACGGGATACTCTTTTGTCAGCGACGTACCTCGCACCAGCATTGTCTTTGTACGCAGAGACTCCAAGGGTTGGAGTAAAACTACCTGCACAGCCAGCTCTCCATCATAAAAAATGATAATGATGAGAAATGGCTGGAAGTATCACCACTGGCCCTTTTCAGAGCCATTGTAAAAATCTATGTTACCTACTTAAATATTCATCTCATTGATTCTTTTAATCACTGATTCTCCCTAAGGTCGTCTGCACCACGTGAACTTGACATTTATGACAGAAGAATAAACTTGA